>NW_024711292.1:18410542-18487519 GCF_018991925.1 Homarus americanus
TGGTTGTTGGAGGTGTGTGAGGGGGGTGTGATGTTAGGTGTGTGAGGGGTGTGATGTTGGGGTGTGTGTGGGGGGGTGATGTTGGGGTGGGTATGATGTTGGAGGTGTGATGATGATGATGATGATGATGATGGTAAGTGGTGAGTGGTGGTGGTGAGTGGTGTGTGTGTGTGTGTGTGTGTGTGTGTGTGTGTGTGTGTGTGTGTGTGTGTGTGTGTGTGTGTGTGTGTGTGTGTGAAGGTAAATTAAAGATCATCTGTTGAGGAGCTTATCACTTGTCAACACTGGTGCATGTTAACACTCATTTCCCTCCATCTCAATCACTCACACCTTTCTCTTTCTCCTCCATATTTTAAAAAGTTATGTAATGTAATCTTGAAGGGATACAACTTTGCTCATTTATACTTATACTTATCACAATCTCTCTAAAAATAATTTAAGTTTCGTGTTTATTCAAGACATCTTCAGGTCATGAGACCCACTAATCCCTCACCCAAGAAAGGGTGACCTGACATTCCATCAGGTCAGTAATATGAGACCACTATCCCCCACCTGACATTGAGTCAAGTCAAGTCAGGTCAGGTCAGGTCTCCCCCAAAAAAAATAACCTTTCGTCTTTATTCAAGACATATTCAGAAAATTCTCTCGATTTTCAATCTCGGAAAATTTGTTCCTAAACCTAGAATTTTTTTTAAATTGCAGCTTTGTGAATGATTTTCCGGGCAAATTTCAATTCCGGCTATCGGAGATTTCCGGGTTTGAGGGATTCAGTTTATAGAGACATTACAATAAATATAAAGTGTATGATCACAAGTGTAAGGAAAACCATATCATGAAGATGCCAACATAATGATATACATACTGCAGTATAAGAGGAGAATGAACTCAAACAAAATACCACAGTACAGCTAAACTCACCTCAATCTTCTGTGCCAAAAGTGAAGGTTTAAAGTTACTCTTTATGACTACCACTAACTTCCATCTTGAATTAAGCCAACCTCGCGTACCAGTGGGATCACACGGAATGGTAAGGAGATGTCTTTTTGTATGTACGGTACCTTTGTGGTGAGAATGAAAATAATACATGGGTAAATACTGAACTAGTTTTGAGGATTTCCCAGTTTCCTGGGTCCTAGGTCATCCACATTACCTCACATCTACCAGTAGACTAAGTCAAGAATTGTTTCCACTTACACAAACTCAGTTAAATGTTTTACTTCTTACCCGTACGTCACCACAACATATTACAGTCTCTCCTCGAATTACTACATTTTCGACTTACGACAACCCGGACATCACTATAGTCTGGATTTAGGATTTTGTTTAGCGTTTGGTCATTCTGTGACACCTTGCCAGAATGACAATTTTAAGTTCCGCGTCCATTCCATCATTTACACGGGAAGTGCGAGAAGGTCCAGAATGCCAATTATTAATTACGCGGTATTCTTGACCATGAGGCTGTGAGGAGGTGTGCAGTATGTCGCTGTTGCGTTATCGCTGACGTCATATGACATATAGACTGTGATTGGCCACGCATCTTACCTCCCTCCCCGCTAGCTGTGATTGGTCTAATGTAATATGGCGTGCCCAGCCACGGAGGAGAAGTCACTGACTTAGCCAGGCCAATCTCATTGTTCTCAGTCTCAGATATACTGTTCTCTCTTGTGCCCGCTAATCTGTTCAACAATGGCTTCCGCTGGACCCCCAACCACAGAAAAACCTTGAATTACCTGGATCAAGCTGCTCTAAGCCCAAGAAGATCTGGCAGCACCTAAGTTTACGAAGTATAATACAAAATCGTTCAGAATTAGAAAGAACCCCCAAGTTGATCTCATGCGCCAGCATGGAGTTAATGAATCTACGATTAAATTCAATCAGAAGGATACAAGATAGAAGAACACATGAGCATCACAGTCTGCAGGTGCTTCAATGGTGGTATTGTCAGAATAGGTGCTGCTCAAGACTGAGAATTTATTGGTTAGCTACTTGATTAGTCAGGCAAGAAGAACATGATGCGACATGTGGGCAGTGCAGGACTATGCAGGACTACGCCCGTGAACTCTACCAGTTAGTGGAGCGAAGATGGGAATTACTGGCGCCCAAACACTTCCTGCTTCGTTGGTGGCTGCAAGGGTTTAAAACAAGATCACGAACATTAACATTGTTGGTGAAGGAGCTAATGCTGATCGTGTTGCTGCGTAGATTCCTCCATTCTTCACGAAATTATGGAGGAAGGATAGTACAACGACGACCAGGTGTTCAACATGGATGAATCCGGGCTGTTTTGGAAGAAATTACCTTCAAGACCTTCGTTGTCAAGTCTGCAAGCAAGTGTGGGGCGGAAGTTGCAGAAGAGGCGCATCACCCGTCTGTTCCACCAATGCCTCTGGCACCTGTAGCTCAAGTTGTCGGTGATCCACACAGCCCATAAGCATACGCCTACAAAAACATGGACATGACCAGGCTAAATGTCCACTGGCTAACCGCTACGTAAGGCGTGGATGTTCTCTACACTGTCCCTCTCCTGGTTTGATGACTGTTTCCGTTCGATGTAAGAAATTCTGTGAGCAACAGAATGTGCCATTCAAATTTTGTTGCTCCTTGACAAAGCACCAGGACACTTCGCCCTACTGTTGGATCGTCACCCCAGTGTAAAATGGTCTTCCTTCCTCCCAACACTACATCATTAATCCAGCCCATGGCCCAGGGTTGATATGCAACGTAAAGGCTGCTTTCTCCATAAAAAGTTTAAGCTGCAGACTTCACCAACACCAAGGATGAGTTAGGAACCTTCTGAGTGGCACAGAATGGCGAGAGCAAGGATCCAGAACAAGAGTTGGCAGAGCATGAAGTGCGAGTAAAACAGTTTTGGAAGATGTTTAACGTCAAGAAAGCTGTTGATTTCTTGGTGGAGGCATGGGGGCAGCTGTCTGTGGCAATGATTCATCATGGCGTGGCAGCATGTGTTGCAATGTATCCCAGGTGGAAGGCAGAGGCAACCTGCGGCTGGTGAGGCTCAGTCTGTTGCAGTGGCAGTGGACCTTGCAGGAGATGCTGCACAGAGCGTTACAGCTACAGGCTTCTCCGAGACCACCAACGACAACATCCTGGAGGTAATCATGGAACCTGAGGTGACTGCCGACGAGATGTTGGAAGATGATGACGTAAGTGAGGAGGCAGGTGGTGCGACAGAACGAGAACAACAGAAGTTAACCCATGGTGATGTAAAGGAAGCCATCGAGTATGCTGAGAGACTCAAGCTCATCCTGTCCAAAGACCCAGTAAATCACATATGAAGTCTCCAATAACCATCTGTTGCAAACTATGGAGCCGTATATCCAGATGTATCACGACCACATCAACGCTAGCGATCAACGTAACATCACTGAGTTCTTCACACAACCCCACAACCACAGCCAGCCCAAGTCAGTGATAGTGACAGTGATGGTGATTTTGAGGGGTTTGTCAGGGAGGCCCTGACATCTGTGGTGGATAGTGATACAAGTGATTCACCTGAGGGCCACTAATCTTAGCCTTATCAATCCAATCCCCAGCCATCTCTTTTATAACTTAAGTGTTAAACCTTGATTTTCTTTTACCTGAGATACAATGAGGGTGTGTCATAGGAGGGAAGATCAGCTAAAACTAATATTACATCACTTTTTTGGTAGGTGCAGTGTATAAACAGAAAATAATTTCAGTTACAATATTTTGCAACCTTTTTGCTAGGTAAATTTTAGCGTGAAATTTATCGAAAATCTAGCGTACAGCTGCATTAGTGCATTACAATTAAATAGTGAACATTGCTTTCTGACTTCATTCTTTAACAACCCAACTAACAATATTTTTCTGTTTCAGTCTGATGCATTTATAAGTTGATAATATTTGCGATGGCTGCTTGTGTCAGGGGCCGAGGCAAAATCCAGCCATCTCAGTCATATCTTGGGTCTGGGAGAGCTCCTGAAAGCCCGAGGTTGCCTACATTGAGATGCTTTGAGATAAGTGTTTTAATCAGACAAATCAGTGAAAAGAACCAAGAACACACAAACAAAGACATTGCCAGTGATATGACCAAAGCTGTCTTGGCACAGTACACTCTGGCTAGCAGCTCAGTTCAAGCCTCAGTCTGCAGTCAGAAGAAGATTAGTGAGAGACTGCTAGCCAGTTGGGGAAAAGGCAAGAATATCTCTCTTGGGAGAGGAAACTTGCAGTTAAGGACAGCTTTGCCAAGCAACTGGACCAGTTATTTGACATAATTACTTGCAAATTTAATTGTTCTCTGTCCTGAGTTTGGTTCGATCGACTGTAAATCCGGGCCCATCTCCTGTATTTAGCGCTTCAAGATTCTGTGATCCAGACAGCATTTGTCAAAGCACAGAGAAGACTGGCATTATAGGAATCTCATGATTTCTGGCAAGATATTCGAGTCAAGAGACAGAGGCTACCACAGAGGGCTGAAGAGGAGAAGAGTTGCGGAAAGAGACTTGAAGGCCCAGGGTGAGGAGTAAAAAGGCCGATGATTGAGTCAAAGCTGATTCAGAGTTTAATGACTTCCCCATGGCTGATCTGAGTGCTGATAACCAGGAGAATGGTGACTTTGTCCCCTAACTGAAATGTGATCCCCGGCCTTGGTATAAGATTCGAAATGGAAAGATATCGAACATAGCTCTGGCCAGCATCTTTGACACCACACTGGTCTCAGAAACTGCAGAATGTAGCTGCCTGGATTAGCGGTGGTTGACCAACACCTGATGATGTTCACCTGGTGATAGATCATAACAAAATGGGGAGAGAGCTCAGGAGAAGCATCAGTAACCTAGAAGAGGGGAGTTTGTGGGGATAAAATCGGAATTAATTGTTTGTTCTTTGATGGGAGAAGGATGACCTCTAAAGTGTTCATGAAGGATTGGAGATTCTGACAAGTTGTTCCCTGCCATGGTGAGAGAGAGGAACACTACTCCTGCTGCAGTGAACCAGGAGGAAAATTTGTGGCATTTCACTCCAGAAAGATGACATCAGGAAACCAGCTGAGATAGTGGCAGATAACATTGTGAACTGGCTCAGAGAGAGGAACGTAGACCAGACCCTGCAGGCCATTGGAAGGGACAGCACCAACACGAACACAGGGTGACAAGGGGGGGTCATACAGTGGATAGAGCGGAAGATTGGGAGGAAGCTGGTCTGGATTGTTTGTGACCTCCACACCAACGAGTTGCCACTCAGACATCTGATCCAGGAGCTGGATGGCAAGACTCTTTCAAACAACAGATGGTCTGGTCCTTTTGGCAAGATGCTGGACTCTGCCACTGAGTTAGAAATAAATCCCGAGCTTTGAAAAAATCACAGTTGGGTCTCCACTGCTGAGCTTGGGTACATACTGTCATTGACGACCTGAGTACTGACCAGTACTATGGTTACATGATTTGCAGTGCCATCAAAACTGGGGTCATGCCTGACAGACTTGCTTACCTGCAGATAGGTCCAGTCTCACATTCTAGGTGGCTCACAACGGCTCTCAGGTTCTGCAGAATTTGGGTCGCTCATCATAAACTGAAAGGGAACCAGTTTCACAACCTGAGACTTATTGTCCAATTCATCGTGAGTGTCTACTTGCCAAATTGGTTCAACACCAAGGTCAAGTCATCGTTCTCCGAAGGTCCGAGGCATGTTCTCTTCCAGCTTGAGCCCCTGAGGAGTCAGCCAAGGAAGGTTGTTCAGATTGTGGAGCAGACTGTGAGGAGATCTTCCTGGTATGCTCATCCCGAGGCAGTTCTGCAGACAATGCTCTGCAGTATGATGAGGAGGAGAGAAGAGTGGCAGTCAAAAAGGATATTGATATGAGACTTATGAGAGGATCTGGGCATGACGAATCAGTTGGTGACGATTCCTTCAGGGTCAGGAAGACTCCTGAAGTCAATCTAGGTGCCAAGACCCTCACTGATCTCATAGATCTGGATAACATCCAGGCTGGCAGTGAGCCCCCTCTTACCTGCAGCCTCACCAATGTTCAAGTCAGAGCTTTCCTGGACAACCCCATGCATGTCCCTGCCTGGCCCTCGCACACCCAGAGTATAGAGCGTTGTGTACAGCAAGTGAGCGAGGCCAGCAGTCACGTGTACAGCCAGGAGAGGAGGGAAGGCTACATCCGAGCTCAGGTGGTCAGCAGGGAGGTGATGAGTAGAAACAGAAGCAAGAAAGACATGTTCTCTATGGTGTGCAGCAACACCGGTCGCCGAGTAAAACCGGTTTGTATTTGATGATTTTGTTTTCTAAAGGAATAATAAATTTAATAAATGTGTCAAGATCATTCGTTTCACTATTCTGGATCATTTTCATCCTAATAAATTAACCTGATACATTTACTTTACTTTAAATAAGCTATTTAGTGGTGTTGGTAAAAGGGTGGGAATACTGAATTTTCATAAGATTTCAAGTTAAAATTTACCTAGCAAAAAATGAAAACTTTTCAAATCTGAAGATATCACATGATTCTGCACATAGAACTACATCATTAATACCATGGGCCGATTTTTCAAACTCCAAAAAAAAAAATTCGCCTCCGTATGACACACCCTACTGGTACAGTATATTATTCTCTTATTGATATTTCTCTTCTATATTATGTGTGTTTCCATACCATCATAAAATTAAGATACTATTTTTACTACAACATACGTATTGTGTCGGAAAAAGGGTAGTCTGGGGGTCGGCCCAGTCTCTATTTCATTTAATCCCATATGTTCTGTTATTTCGTTTACGCGTTTCTCGTTTTACGCAGACCTCCACGGGTTCAATTGACCGCGTAAATCAAGACAATACTGTACGATGGCCATGGTCGTATAAAATATTTTTCACATTACGTATTTTGCAAATGTTTGAAGAAATGGATAAAAAAGTTGAGCGTTTTGCAAAAGTTGACAGACTGATCCAAGATGCACTTGCTTGCTACAGGGAGATATACAATGAAAAGAAAAGGCAAATTGTGCAGTCTAAATTGGACATATTTTTTAAGAAGTACCCCACTGCTGTCTCCTCACGCCCCACCACTGCTGCCTCTTCAGTCCCTAAAGATGATCCAATACCTTCAACAAGCAAGTAGGTTAGCCTGTCTGAAGAAAACAAACTTGATGACCCACCCAGCCCTGTCTCCTCCCCTGCTTCATCCAATTAATGTAGTCTCCATGCTTAATTAAAAAATTATTGAGGCCGTGTGCATTCGGCTGACTACATTAAACGTAAGTGCACAATAACACTTTATTCATTTTTCATTATTGATTACTTTTACTGTACTGTATTTCATTTTAGAATTTCTATGTATTATTTTTGCCTTTTCGACTTACGACCTGGTCGTCGGGACGAAACCCCGTCGTAAGTCAAGGAGAGACTGTATAATTAAATGACACGCCAACACCAGCCCCAAAAAAATTTTCTTACAGAAATCAACTCAGAATGGTAAAAAATCTATGTAAAACAAATAAATTTGTTGCTGAGCATTGGCAATCCAATATAGGAGCAACTTGGAGTCACCTATGTCCGTCACAATGGGAACGGCTGCCAGCTGTTTTACCTTAACTGTGCCTGAATGAATATATTCTCGGAAAAAAATAGTAGTTTTACTGAAACGTGATGTATTTTAATGTAAAATAGGATAAAATACATTACGAAAACAAAAGATTTTACCTAACCTTCTGATGTTCAAGAGAAGTTACTCGTTTTTTTAATAGTTTTCGGTTAAAATACTGTTATATTACAATGGTATTCTATTCATACTGTGCTTGATATAGTACATTCACAAAAATGTAATATTTTTGCTGAAATGACGTACGTATTACAGTGGAATGTGGGATAAAATCGTGACGAAAACAATGACTTTCGCTTTCTTTCGTTCAAAAGATGTTACCGTAATCGCTTTTCGATTGGTTTTCAGTTAAAAAACTGTTGTATTACAATAACATTCTATCCTAATTGACTTTAATAAATACTACGATACCATATTTCTGAATATTTTCATTAAAATCCATCCAAATCATTTTCCTTGTCATCGTCTGCAGCACCAAACAGCTTCTCCCAGTCCTCTCCTTGAACAGGGCTAGAGGGTACGCATTTTTCGAATCGTTTTCAGTTAAAAAGCTGTTACATCACACGTATATTTTACCTAAACTGCGCCTGAGTGAATATATTCTCAGAAATAAATAGTAGTTTTGCTGAAACGTGATGTAAAATAGGATAAAATACATGACGAAAACAAAAGACTTTACCTAACCTTCCGATGTTCAAGAGAAGTTACACATTTTTTTAATAGTTTTCGGTTAAAATACTGTTATATTACAATGGTATTCTATTCATACTGTGCTTGATATAATACATTCACGGAAATGTAATATTTTTGCTGAAATTACGTACGTATTACAGTGGAAAGTGGGATAAAATCGTGAAGAAAACAATGACTTTGAAATATAATGCAATATTAACCCCTAAATCGGTTAATTCGCAAAATTGGCTAAAACGGACACCCTTCCCCCCCTATTAGTCCGAATTAACGAGGGTCGACTGTATTTTGTCATGCGATCGGACGTTGTTCGGTCGGACGTTAACCGGCGCATGACTGTACAGTATTTTGTTTAAGGATACCTTATTGGAAATGTTTCGTAGAGAATTTATTAAGGATCATTATGGTACCAAATTCATCTCCCTATCACAATTAGCCACGCTGGAGAGAGGAAGGGGGAGGGGGAACTGACCACGAGACTCTCCCCCCTCACCCCCCAAAAAGGTTAACTCCCACACTCTTCAGCCAGACATTACACACCAACATTACACAGCCTTCGGTCTGCCATGTTATCTTAATTGACCGTTAATTATTATTATTATTACACACACTCCAACAACCACCCACGCTCCAACAACCACCCACACACTCCAACAACCACCCACACACTCCAACAACCACCCACACACTCCAACAACCACTCACACACCCCAAACAAGGGAATTAAGACAGCAGACATTAGGAGTGAAGGTCTTATTGTGTGACTGCGAGTTAAATATCAGCTGTTGAGGAGCTCTTGGCAACACTTATTTCCACTCCATCTCTCTAATCACCCACAGCTTTCTGCTTTCTCACTCCATATTTTAAAATGTTATGTAATGTAATCTTGAAGGGATACAACTTTGCTCATTTATACTTATACTTATCACAATCTCCCGAAAATGACTTAAGGTTTCGTATTTATTCAAGACATTTTCAGGTCATGAGACTCACTAATCCCCCAGCCAAGAAAGGGTGACCCGACATTCCATCAGAAGGTCAGTAATATGAGATCACTAATCCCCCGCCCTACCTCCACCTGACATTGCGGCAGGTCAGGTACACAAGACTCACTAATCCCCCACAGCTCCATGGGAGTGGAAAATACCAGTCTTTGCTGACACATAGCTTCATTCACGCCCATATCATATAGATTTTTAATTTTCAAATATATTTATTTTACCAAACTTTTAGATAAACTATTATGGATTATTATAGTAAAGAAATTGAGTTTCTAACTTAATTAGAACTACATTTACGGACTCCGGTAGTTTAGACTCAAGGAAAACATCCCCAGCACCCAGAAACGTTCTGGGGAAGAGGGCTAGTGTGCATCTGTGCAAGATGTCTAGTTTAGACACTCGGAAACTTTTCCCAGTACCTCCACCTGACGTTGAGTCAGGGCAGATCAGGTCCCCCCCCCCTTCCCTAAGAAATACTTTAGCTTTCATCTTTATTCAAGATATTTTCAGAAAATGCTCTCAATTTTCAAACTTGGAAAATTTCTTCCCAAAGCCAGAAATTTTTTTTTTTAAATTCCAGCTTTGAGAATGATTTTGCTGAGCAAATTTCAATTTTGGCTTTCGGTGATTTCCAGGTTTGAAAGACTCCAGCTAATGGATATATTATTGATACAACAAATTTGGGAGGTTAAGGGCCAGCCATACCCCAAAAACTCCCATCTACCCTTGATGTATCTCTGTCTTTCAGACTGTCAAGTAAGAAAAACTAATTAGACATATAAAGTAAGCATAATAAGCATTAATTAACTGAGACTTGTTCATCATTGTTGAAGCATTGAGTAATCACTCTTCCCCTTAGCCAGCCCCTCTTGACTGAAGGGCTGGCTGATGCTTTGGCCACTGTTTTTGCTATTAAGAGTTTTAAAAGAATAATAAATGCCTTCTCATAATTATTACTTTTTGTAAGGTTACTACATTGTGGGGAGGAAGAGAGAAATAATGATAAAGTGAGACGTCACCTTCGATATTATAAAAATGAATCAATAATATTCAGGTCGAAATTTGGCCTTAACAGCAGTCGGAGGGTAGAGAAGAGTATTCAGGGAAAGATTACCTTGATACAGCTTGTCCTGTTATTTTGACGTCATGTTACAGATTATATTTCAAATTTTTTCTATTATTTAATGTTATATTATTTATGGAGTAACATACACCATAAGAAGCTGATCATTCAAGAATATATTAATGAATAAAAAACAAACAAACTGGCAAATACGGCATGGCCAGTCCCACCCCCTTCAACTCCTATACGTATGGGGGGAGAGACTAGGAGAGGAGAGTATATGAACAACATATACACTGAAGAGTCTTGATAATTCACATAATACAAATTTACGTACTCATGGCAAGAATTCCCACCACGTCATTGCCCCTCAAAAAATCTCTACCAATCGTCAGATCAATGGGGTAGTCAGTGAAGCTTGTGGGGTATTTCCCTAATATATAAACGTTAGTTATGCGAAGCGGCGGTTAATGGGACATGGGTTTAATGGGGTGTACCTGTACTGTATTTTAAATTCATATGCAAGCAAGCATTTAAAGTGTCTTGTGCTAAGTCTCATTATGTTCAAAGAATGAATCTCCCAATTTATAATTATGGTTATCAAAGAATAACTATGATTCAATTTAAATTTATAAATACTGCTTATGGTTTTTCTATGGTAATCAACCTCAAGCATCCAGAGCTGTAAGTCTACCTCTTAGAATCACAAGTCACAATAATAATGTTCTTTTCTTCAGGTCAGTCTAATTAATTTTTATGATGGGTCAGTATCAACTGAAATTTGGTTTATAAGAAATTAATGGGCCACATTTTAGCAGTGCCAAAACTTACCTCATAAGCTCAAATTCACCATCTGGAGGAACAAATGATATGGAGTGTTCTGTCTCAAACTTGGACAGCTTTACACACTGGTGGAATTGGCAGTCATCAATGGCAATGCTGGTCTTCCCAGATCTTTGTGTCTCATCTGATGAACCTGCCACACCCAAGGTAAACACATTAATCAGTATCAAGAAAGGAACTAGTAATGAATAATTTAGCTACTGCAAGTAATACTGATAAATTTTAATCAGTTAGTTATCCATAGGCAAACAATGAACCGCATTTTGTCATCTTTATTCTGACTTACACTGCAAACTTTGGTATTTGTTTTTCATTCTTACTTTCCTGTATTCACACATCTCAATTGTATTTTCAAGAATACTTTAAACATCAGCAGCTTTACACGAGACAGCTTTATCTTAATTATTTATTTAAATCTCTGCCACATTTTCTTTCCTCTGTTCATCGATCATCAATGTTTGTAAACATTTTTGCCAACAAACTCCTAGTTGTTATTACATGTATTCTGCACAACCCATCATAAACCATTCATATCCCAAATCATACTTTCATAATTCTATTCACTTGCACAAAGTCAAACAAAACTTTATATTCTCTAATTTCTAACTTCACTTCCACTTACTATTTTCCTTCTTTTTAAAGCATGCATTTCCTATTATCGATCCTCTCTCAGTGCACATTTCTATCAGTTTTTCCTCCAATTCCATTTCTTCATGGCACTACATACAGTATTTATACATAATCCAATCCACTTACCATTTCCTGTATTACATCTCACACCACTATCACTCTCTCTCACAGTAAAATTATCAATGTAGTTATCTAGGCATTCCCAAATTCTCTCTTTCCTTCTCCCTTTTCTCACTCAAATTCAAAATTTCTCAAATTTGCCCCAAGCACCCACTTACATCCTGTGTAAAGCCTAGTAAACATCTGTTGACATGCCATCCAGCTTGACTGTCAAACAGCCACCTTCCGACACAAAACGGTGTTCGTGCCTGATCAATGACTTTTTCTGGTGTTCAATCACTACGCGATCAGGATGCCACAAGTGTTCAGTGTGTGTTGGAGGGCTCTGCAGCGAGAGGTTATCTGTAAACCCACTCTCGCAATGTTCAAACAGGATGAAGTTGTCTTTGAGTACTTCGTAGATAGCTTGGCATGTCTCAGAAATGTGTGTGGAATATTGCAAACGTACAGTTGCTGGATACCGAAGAGTATATTCGAGACGTACTCCTACCGAAATATTCTGATTCTAGTATCCTGTCTCTCTATTAGTGGTTTTACCTTTTTAAGATGGCAAAAATGCTGTTGCTGATATTCAGACATAATTTTGAAAATCTCCTTCACTTTCTATTGTAAGTTCATTACATATGTGCTTAAAACTTCCCTTGGAGTGCCTCTTCATTAACCACTGTTTGTACCACTTTGTTTGTTTTTACATCACTCTTCTCCTCCTTTTCTTACCACACAAGCAATCACCACAAAGCAGCTTTCATTGTGTGCGAAACTGGAGTCACTCCTCACAACACCATGGACAGACAACGAATGATAGTGACTGGTGTGTACAACTCATCCGGCAAGCCTGATCGACACTGTCAGACAGCCTTCATGTGTTGGGCAGCATGTCGAGAGGTGTGTTGGGCGGCATGTCGAGAGATGTGTTGGGCGGCATGTCGAGAGATGTGTTGGGCGGCATGTCGAGAGATGTGTTGGGCGGCATGTCGAGAGATGTGTTGGGCGGCATGTCGAGAGATGTGTTGGGCGGCATGTCGAGAGATGTGTTGGACGGCATGTCGAGAGATGTGTACTAGGCTTAAGGGTGCGTCTTCACTTGAGCATTTTAGCCCAAATGAACCAAACTAGCAGACAACACACTAATGAAACGAACGAGCAGTTTGAGTGCAAGCTCTCTGTATTCTGCGTGTTCGACGGTGCTCATCTTATTCCATGGATCTCACAGTGGCAGCAGGTGCATTCTTCATTATTTACTCCTTAGCCAAAAGGAAAAAGAAATCTAGGAGAGTGTGGTAAAGGCGACTATTTTCTGGATAGAAAAATATGTCCCTGTTGAGTGAAATGGATCATGGCCATTTGAAAAACTTTACTCGAATGACAACAAAGGACTTTGAAACATTAAGTAAACTTGTAGTACCAAGAATTATAAAGAAGGATACAACATTCCGAAGAGCCATACCGGTCAAAGATCGTTTGCCTGTAACTCTACGCTGTCTAGCCATAGGAGACTCCTATACCAGCCTGCAGTATTTATTCCAGATATCCAAGCAACGCATAAGTGTATTAATCGCAGAAACATGCAACACTTTGATTGAAGCCCTGAAGGAGTCGGGTGGCATAACCTCACTATTTAAACCAATTGTGCATTTTGAGATAAAAGCACCAAATTTGGCACACATGTTAAATTATACATACAGCTCCTCCCCAACTTACGACAGGGTTAGAGACCCAAATCCAGGTCGTAAGTCGAAAATGCTTAAATAATACATAGAAAATCTAAAATGGGTGTCTCTTTTTCTTCTCAGCACCACAAATCTCTCACTTTTAAGCTTGCCAGCCATTTTAAAGTGAATTACAAACGAAAATTTTGTCTGTGTACTGATGTTGGGACTCGAAAATACGTAATTTGACAAAATTTTGGTACGACTGAGGCAGGTCGTAAGTGCAGGTGGTCGTAAGTCGAGTAGGTCGTAAGTCAGGGAGGAGCTGTAGTGAACAGATCTGGATATGGTGCCACCACAGATTTAGCTGCAGACGGTCGTTGCAGCCATTATCCAAAATGGCCACCAACAATTACTGATATTTTATTTAATTGCCCTGATGGGTGTGACTGTATGTTGGCAATGGAGTTTAATTCACTGCAAAAGAACTAAAACTACTAAGTGAATTATTTTATTGTATTCGTATAGAAATAATAGAGTAATAAGAACATAAGAATGGAGGAAACTGCAGCTGGCCTATTGGCCCATACTGGGCAGTCCCATTTACACCCAACCCCTATTGCTCATATATCCATCCAACCCATGTTTGAAGCTATCCAGCGTATTCGAGTTAATGATGATATTTGGTAACTTGTTCCACTCATCCACTACTCTACTTCCAAACCAATGTTTACCTATTTCGCACCTAAATCTAAATTTGTCTAATTTAAAACCATTGTTACGAGTTTGATCCTGGTTGGATAGTTTGAGTACCTTTGTAACGTCCTCTTTGTTCAGCCCTGACTTCCATTAGACTAGTTAGTCTAATTAAACAGTATGTTACCCATCTGATTGCTACAATTTATGCACTAGAGTTGTTGTTGTTGTCTGTGGTGGTGGTCGTTACTAAAATGAATACCTTTGTTTTTGCAGTCAGCCAATGCTGCTGCTTGTGGAGTAATGGTCATGGATGCCGACTGTGATGCCTTTGAAAGATAAAAAGATTAAAGAATTAGACGCTGCTTGAGGTGTTCCAGTCATGTCGAAGAGCTT
Organism: Homarus americanus; assembly: GCF_018991925.1. Classification (NCBI taxonomy): domain Eukaryota; kingdom Metazoa; phylum Arthropoda; class Malacostraca; order Decapoda; family Nephropidae; genus Homarus; species Homarus americanus. The sequence goes on from NW_024711292.1 coordinate 18,425,210, forward strand.
CAGATTTATTGGCCCTGTGCATCCTGCTCCATCCTCACCTCACCTCCAGCTCAGACAAACTGGAAGCTCTGTCTTCTTTGCCAAGAGGACATGGCAGAGCCACTGAGATGCCCTCCTCAGTCCAAACGTAGATACGTTGGGAGTGGTCATAGTTCACTTGCGGAGAATTTAGTCAGATTCAGTGAGCTCGGTCAACTTCCACCAACACTCCGACTTGAGAGACTTGACAAAAGGAATGGCATTGAGGCAGCTATGGTTGCTAACAATGCTCAGGATCATCATTCATGTAGTCTCAAATACAGCAGCAAAAAGCTACAAAGGGCAGAAAAGTGAATGTTTAAGACAGAAGACAAGAGCCAGGATACACCAGCTGCATGCAAACTGACTAGAACACATTCACGATCGGCAAGTAAGGAGAAGACGATCCAGGAAATTTGCTTCTTTTGTGACCAACCTGCAGGGATAAGCAACCATGCATTAAGAGACAAAACTTCTTGGCCAACTCAGTGCTGGGACATGGGGGCTTTAGATGCCAAGTACCACACAAAATGTCTAGTAGGACTGTACAAACGTGTCCGATATGCCCAGTTTGAAGGGTCTAATGAAACAGATCAGGAGAGAGAAGCATCTGGAATTTTCCTTGCTAAGCTTGTTCTCTACATTGAAGAAACCAGGATAGAAGGGAGAGCAACTGTCATCAAATTAGGTGATCTCGCCCACCTCTACCAGTCCCGAATGGAACAGCTAGGATTCAAGTTCGACACGAGGGTACACTCCACACGACTCAAACAGAGGCTCCTTGCCCATTTCCCTGACATGCAGGCACACAACAAGGGGGCGAGATGTCCTCATGATATTTGAGGAAGATGTCGGTGCTGCTATCACCAAAGCCTGTGAACTGGACAGTGACAGTGATGCAGTTCATCTTGCAAGTGCTGCCCAGATCGTGCAACGCCATATGTTTGGAGAGGCCAAGCCTTTCAATGGATACCCTCAGGGGTGCCAAGAAGAGTCTGTGCCATCACTGTTGCTTGTCCTGATAAACATGGTCCTAGACCTAGAGGGTCACAGCATCAATGACCAGATAGCAGACAAGCCCTGCAGCCCTCACCCAGTTGCTGAAGTTCAACAGCATCAAGCACAAATGAGTGCATAAAGCCACAACGTCTGTCACTGAAAGGCACAGCACTTAACAGGAGACACCAGTTCCCTTGTACCCTGTACACAGGGATGATGCTGCACACTCACACACGCAATAGAGAAGTGGTGGACAGACTGTCACACCTAAGTCTCAACATTTCCTACGACCGTGTCCTCCGTCTCTCAGCACAGATGGGCAACAATGTCTGCCAGCAGTTTCACAGAGAGCAAGTGGTCTGTCCTCCAAAGATGCTTGGCAAGGTATTTACAACAGCTGCCATAGATAACATTGACCACAATGCCAGTGCAACAGCAGTAAAGACATCTTTCCATGGTACCTCAATATCTCTGCTTCAGCACCCCTCTTTTCCTGGTGAAGGAATAGATCGAAGTATTGTCATCCTTGGAGGATCTGAGAATGCAAGCTCTACCAAGACTGTTGATCATTTACCACACTACTACACAGATGTGTCTCCTGTCAATATTAGCATCAAGAAGTCACCTGCCCCAACACCCACAGCCAAGTCACTGGCAAGAAACTTCATACAGCACACTGCAGAAGAGTACCTGTGGCTTAGCCATGCCATGGAGGTCGTTGATGGCAGAACTGAGACACAAGATCATACATCATGGGAAGCCTTTCATGCCAGCCACCATACGCCAGATGTTCGAGTCATCTGCCCCACATCGTTGCTTCCACTTTTTATGGAGTGTTTTCACACAATGGCCATGATCCAGCACTCCAAAGATGACATAAAGAATGCTGTTGAGCACCTGAACCCTGGACAGACACCAGTAGTCACCCTCGATCAGCCCTTGTATGCTTTGGCCAAGCAAATTCAATGGACATGGACGGAACGTTTTCGTGAAGACAAACTGGTGGTTATGTTTGGGGGGCTGCACACCGAAATGGCAGCTGGGGGACTGGCTAGAAGGCAGTGGCTGGGTGGAGACACTAGTTCAAGCTGAGATTGCGACACCAGGATCGGTCGATTCGTTTCTGCGAGAAGCCCACATCACCCGCACAAAGAGGCTCGCCAAATTACTGCTGCGGACTGTATATTCTACAGAAACGTGCCTATGATCGCTTCTGCTTGCAAGAAGTTGACCCCTACCGAATATCTGCCCAAGTTCAATGCCTGGTGCAAGAAGAGAGAACAAGACACCCCCTTGTTCCAGTACTGGGCAACAGAGCTAGAACTACAGCTGTTGGTACTGGTGTATGTGCGTTCTCTGTGCCAAACCTCGTTCACCTTGTACCTTGACGCACTGACGGGACTGGCCCCATGGTTCCATGCCCTAGACCACACTAACTATGCAAGGTGGGTCCCTGTTCACCTAAGGGACAAGGCAGAACTTGAAAAAAGCACCCAGATGTAGCCAGAGCGTTCAATGCAGGCAACTTCACGGTTGATCAGGCCCAAGAACAGAACAACGCCTGCATCAAAGGAGATGGAGGAGCTGTGGGCCTGACAAACAATCCTAGTGCCCTGCAGCGTTGGATGGTTTCGGATCCAGAAGTTGCGAGTGATAGAAGAGTTCAAAGATGAGCACCAGTACTGGAGCAGGCAGAGACACTCACCATCATGACCAGATTCCCAGTGTGCAAACTTCATTCATCAAAGATGTCCACTCCCTTGTCAGTGTGATAGAGCTTTGTAACCCTTTTGAGGAGGAAAGCCTGGATCTGGTGGCCCTTTACATAAAGGAGATTGCCAGTCCTTCTGCAGCTGAGTGTCAGAAATGCGAAGAGCATTGGCCATGACCAGTTCCAGACCTTCACCAGACAACATCTGATGGAAGAAACCAAGCCTGTCGATGCTATTCTTCATCGAAACAAGCTGAAGTTGTTCAGTGCTTCCATCTCAAGTAAGGGAAGCAAAGGAAAGGAACAGCTGGCCTCTCTCAAGCATGATGTGAGCCTTTTCTCGTGGCTGTATATTGGCTGCCAGACAAGGGATGGAAACCTTGAAGAATTCTTTCGTCACAAAAATCAAGCATGTCCTCCTACACTCTCTGATGGAGGTAGCATCCATCTATATACGAAGAGTGACCTCCTTGCATGCTTAGGGGATCTCTCTGTTGCCCAGACAGAAGCTCCTCCTGCCACCAGTGTAGTTCTTGGAGCAGCAGCTGTTCTCCAGATGCTCAAACCAGCAGCAGCCAGGAACTTTGAGGAATATGCCCAGGAGGTCTTCATCCCATACAAGTCAACAAAGCTTCAAACTGCATCACGGCATGACCTGGTGTTTGAAAGGTATGTTGCTGATTCACTGAAATGTACAGCGAGAGCAAAACGTGGACAAGGAGTCTGCAAACGTGTGGTGGGTTCAGCTACCATACCAGGAAATTGGCAGAACTTCCTCAGGGTGGACAGCAACAAGACGGAGCTGTTCAAGTTCCTGTCAGATGCCCTCCTCACGTGGTTTGACAAGGAACACAAGCAGCTTGTCATCACCGATGGACAGGCAGTCCTTAGCAAGCTAGTGCTCCCTGATCTGGCATCGATCGCCCCATGTAATCACGAAGAAGCAGACAGTCGCATGTTGCTGCATGCATCCCAGCAAGGCCACCATAAGATACTGATCCAGACTGTGGACACAGATATCGTGGTTTTGGTTGTCTCAGTGGTCCAAGGGGTGCACCAAGATGAACTATGGTTGGCATTTGGCACTGGCAACAGTTTCCGCTATCTCGCAGCCCACAAAATGGCAACATGTCTGGGACCAGAGAAGGCGCGGGCACTGCCTATGTCCTTTGCCCTCACAGGGTGCGACAGTGTCCAGTTTTTCTGGTCATTGTAAAAAGACTGCCTGGGCAATATGAGCTGTCTACCCAGATCTGACAGAGGCACTGCTTAAGGTTTTGCTGCATCAAAAGTCATACCAGAGGATGTCATGCACATCATCGAGAGGTTTGTTATCCTCCTGTATAACAGAACCAGCTCATGTATGGACATCAACAAGGCGCGAAGGAAGCTATTTGCCAAAAAGAACAACGTACAGCTAATCCCACCAACAAAGGCAGCCTTAGAGGAGCATGTCAAAAGGGCAGCTTACCAGGGGGATCATGACTGTGGACAAACTCTGGTACCATCACCACAGTTGCCTCCACCAACCAGCTGGGGCTGGACGAAGAATGCAGAAGGCTTGTACACGCCATTTTGGACAACACTACCTGAGGCTGCCCACACCTGTTATGAGGTAGTCTCGTGCAGATGCAAGTGCAAAAAGGCTGCACATGATTGCACAGTACTGACCTTGGGCTTCGGAGAAGTCTTATCCCATGGACTTACAGACTTCCTCAGTGACCGACGCCAAGATGTACGCTTCCAAGGGGCTGTCTCCACCTTTCAGTCACTCACCTGTTGTGTCCCCCAAGGCACCAAGATGGGACCACTCTGCTTCCTTATGCTTATCAATGATGCCTTAAGAGAAACCCTTGCTCGCTGGAAATATGTCGACAACTCCACCATTGGGATCAGCGTCAACAATTCTGCTCCCGACTATACCGCCCTTCAGGATTTATTGAACAGTCTCCAAAACTGGGCCACCAACAACCACGTCACCATCAACCATACCAAGACCACGGTTATGCGCATCAACCTCTCCTCCGACATTGTCCCACCCCCTTCCATTACTTTAGGTCCGAACACACTCCAGGTTGTAGATTCCACGAAGCTTCTCGGCGTCACCAGAGACAACAAACTAAATTGGAAACCACACGTCAATGAAATTGTCAAATCCTCCAGTTTCCGTCTCCACCTCCTCCGCCGACTCAAGTCCCTCGGAGTTCCTGCACCCGAGCTCCTCATTGTTTACTCAACATTCATACTTCCCAAGCTCACCTATGCCTCCCCTACCTGGTCTTCCTCCCTAAATGCCACACAATGTAAACACCTAGAAAAAGTGCAAAAGAGGGCATGCAAGATTATTCTCTCCCCTTCCTACTCCACATATCAAGAAGCGCTCAACACACTGACCCTTTCAACTCTCACTGACCATCACCACGACCTCATCTGCAAATTTGGTAAGAAGCTTCTGCACCATCCTCGACACCGGCTCCTACTACCACCCGAGATCCCTAGCCCGAGAATTGCTGTTCGACACCACAACCGCATCCAGCCCATACGTGCACGAACTGATCGCTATAAGAACAGCCCAGTCCCAACCATTGTAAAAATTATCAATAACTTGTAATAAACCAGTGTATTCACTCCCAGTTAATACTACTTCTTGCACTGTCACTATGTTGAAATGCCCTGTAGTTTGAGCTTTTCCCCATCTAGTTATTATATATCTTATTTGTATCACTTATGTTATTTGTATATTATTTGTAAATCGAAACCCATTCCCCAATTATGTAACTGTATATTTTCAGCCTTCTGGCTGCCACGCTCTTTCAATAAACCGTTAATTATTATTATTATTATTATTATTATTTTTACTGTGCGTGTGCGTGTGTGTGAAGGACTGTGTTCCCATCAGTGAAATACCTAGATTGGTGTATACTGCTCCACAACTCGCTGTACTTGCAAATTCACATACAGTAGGTTCTCAAATTTCGCGAGTTTTTAATTCGATGTTTCTTATTTGAACACAAAAAAACACTACATAAAAACATAAAAGCAAACACCTGGAGTTTATGCATACCTTCTTAGACTCGATGCCCACTGACAAAAATTTATAATTTGTCTGCGATTTGTAAATTTTCAAGTCAAATCTGTCTGATTTTTTCCACATGTTTATAGGAATACCAAGGTTTATCTATCATATTATCTTGACATGCACAAATTTTAATACCGACTTTAAAGTTTATTTTGAAAAAAATAAATAAAAAATTGTATGTAAAGTATGCAGAATCAAAGTTTAGTTAGGTAACCTACAACATAGAAATAATACAAACAAATATTCAAAATAGCATTTATTTGTAGCAAGGAACATTAATACTGGAGAAAATCCACACTTCTTATGTAAGTGCCCGACTGCCTACCACATTTTTTTCTTGGTCATTGTGTCTTCCTATGATGAAATTTTAATCTAGGCCAGCTATATTTGTTTCAGTGTTCAGACACAACAGTCAGTAACAAATAAAACATTAAACCTCTCTGAATTCAATATAATCAATCAAAACAACAACAAATAATGTTATTTCATCTTCAAAAAAATTCTGATTTTCCCTCGGATTTATCTGCGAGTTCATCGCAAATCACAGGAATTTCTGTCAGTGGGCTCAGATGATGGGTGGGCGATTAGTTTTGTTGAGAAGATACATGTGGTGAGGTAAGAATAAAGAGAGAGAGGGCATATCAAGCTATGAAACTATCTCTCCTATTACCCACACCTCTTTCATTACATCTAGGAATCGTTGTAAGGCTATTCTTCATATGGCCAAGCGGAATTTTATAAACAGAAAGACCGCTGTCCTGACTAACTCTTCCACTAGTAAATCCTTCTGGTTCTTAACCAAAAACATCTGTACGTAATAACTTCTGCACTCCCTCTCTTCCGACCTGATAACTCTATAGCCAACTCTCACCCCCTGATAAAGCCAATCTCATCAGCACCTTATTCTCCTCTAACTCCATCTTAGATAATTCCCACTCTATCCCTCCTACTCCTGCTGCTCCTACTGAACCTATGCACTTTCCTATAATCTCCACTCATAGAGTTGCCGGTGTGTTATTCAGGTTGGATGTGAGTCAGGTGCATGGACCGGACGGAATACCCCCTCGTGTTCTGAGGGAGTGTGCTGAAGTTCTGGCCCCTGTGCTTGCTCGCCTCTTTTGCCTCTGCCTCAAAACCCAAACTTTTCCTTCTTCTTGGAAGCATGCCTCGGTTCAGCCCATCTTGAAGAAGGGTGACCATTCTAATCCCTCTTACAATTGCCCCATTGCCCTAACTTCATCCCTCTCTAAGATTTTTGAAACTATGCTTAACTCCCATTCTCTCCGTCACCTTGAACGCCTTTCTCTTTTGTCGGATCACCAGTATGGCTTTCGCCAGGCGAGATCTACTGGTGATCTGCTCTCCTACTGCATCTATCTTTGGTCATCCTCTCTTAGGGATTATGGGAAAACTTTCGTCATGGCCCTCGACATCTCCAAAGCATTTGACAGGGTATGGCACAAATCTTTGCTATCTAAACTTCCCTCTTTTGGTTTCACTCCCCACTTTGTTTTCTCATCTCTAGCTTCCTTGAGAACCTATCCATGGCAGTTGTTGTCGAGGGATCAATCTCTCGCTCTTTCTCTACCAGTAGTGGTGTCCCACAGGGTTCTGTTCTTTCACCTACTCTCTTCCTTCTTTTTATCAATGAATTACTTCACAATACAACTAATTCTATCCATTCTTACACTGATGATTCTACTCTTCACTCTTCTTCACATTTTACCCTTCCTCCTAACTCTCAAACTAGATCTGTTTCTAGAGCTGATATTATTAATTCTATCAATGCGGAATCTCTGAATGGGGAGGTAGAAACTTGGTTAAATTCAATAGTAATAAAACTCGGTATTTACCAATTACACTTTCTAAATTAGATGATCTCCCACCAATTACATTTCAGGACGCTATCATTCTACCAAATTCTGAAATACATATGCTAGGCCTCACCATTTCCTCTAATATGTCATGGAAATTATACATCCTTAATATAGCTAAAGCTGCCTCCCGAAAGTTGTACAGATGACGTAGCTACTTCACTCCTGAGCAGTTGCTTCAAGTATATAAGGGATTCATTCGACCTAACTTTGAGTCTCTCTCTCTCTCTCTCTCTCTCTCTCTCTCTCTCTCTCTCTCTCTCTCTCTCTCTCTCTCTCTCTCTCTCTCTCTCTCTCTCTCTCTCTCTCTCTCTCTCTCTCTCTCTCTCTCTCTCTCTCTCTCTCTCTCTCTCTCTCTCTCTCTCTCTCTCTCTCTCTCTCTCTCTCTCTCTCTCTCTCTCTCTCTCTCTCTCTCTCTCTCTCTCTCTCTCTCTCTCTCTCTCTCTCTCTCTCTCTCTCTCTCTCTCTCTCTCTCTCTCTCTCTCTCTCTCTCTCTCTCTCTCTCTCTCTCTCTCTCTCTCTCTCTCTCTCTCTCTCTCTCTCTCTCTCTCTCTCTCTCTCTCTCTCTCTCTCTCTCTCTCTCTCTCTCTCTCTCTCTCTCTCTCTCTCTCTCTCTCTCTCTCTCTCTCTCTCTCTCTCTCTCTCTCTCTCTCTCTCTCTCTCCCCTCTCTCTCTCTCTCTCTCTCTCTCTCTCTCTCTCTCTCTCTCTCTCTCTCTCTCTCTCTCTCTCTCTCTCTCTCTCTCTCTCTCTCTCTCTCTCTCTCTCTCTCTCTCTCTCTCTCTCTCTCTCTCTCTCTCTCTCTCTCTCTCTCTCTCTCTCTCTCTCTCTCTCTCTCTCTCTCTCTCTCTCTCTCTCTCTCTCTCTCTCTCTCTCTCTCTCTCTCTCTCTCTCTCTCTCTCTCTCTCTCTCTCTCTCTCTCTCTCTCTCTCTCTCTCTCTCTCTCTCTCTCTCTCTCTCTCTCTCTCTCTCTCTCTCTCTCTCTCTCTCTCTCTCTCTCTCTCTCTCTCTCTCTCTCTCTCTCTCTCTCTCTCTCTCTCTCTCTCTCTCTCTCTCTCTCTCTCTCTCTCTCTCTCTCTCTCTCTCTCTCTCTCTCTCTCTCTCTCTCTCTCTCTCTCTCTCTCTCTCTCTCTCTCTCTCTCTCTCTCTCTCTCTCTCTCTCTCTCTCTCTCTCTCTCTCTCTCTCTCTCTCTCTCTCTCTCTCTCTCTCTCTCTCTCTCTCTCTCTCTCTCTCTCTCTCTCTCTCTCTCTCTCTCTCTCTCTCTCTCTCTCTCTCTCTCTCTCTCTCTCTCTCTCTCTCTCTCTCTCTCTCTCTCTCTCTCTCTCTCTCTCTCTCTCTCTCTCTCTCTCTCTCTCTCTCTCTCTCTCTCTCTCTCTCTCTCTCTCTCTCGGGCAGCCTTTCGATGTATTTGGCATCCTGTGTACCTCCGGCAAAGCCGTGGGTTCATAACACACGTCTTGCCTGTGGTGAGTGGATGTCGGTCACACAAGAATAACCCGTTATAGTACCCCCTTTTTTCCTCAGCCAAACTGTGGAATGCTCTGCCTTCTTCTGTGTTTCCATACTTATACAATCTGTTTCACTTTAAAATGCTGGTTTTCCGGCATCTTCATGGAGTAGATTAATACAACCTTTTTCTTTTCTATTTTTAATTTCTTTCTGTTTTTATTTTTTCGCCCCCCTAGGCCCCGTTGTGGGTTGATGACCTGTGCCCAGGTGGGATAATTCCCGTTAAATAAAAATAAATAGATAAAAAATAGGGAGTATTCCCTTGGGACATATAAACTCTCAAAATCCATCTGTCATACTCCACTTTTAGTTTACCATATAATATTTTGGGGCTTATCTCATTGTATTCCATCACGTAACTTCACACTTCATCATTCATCAGAACTGTCACACCTTTTGCTTTCACCCTTTCAGTTTCTCCACACTTTATGCCCTACACTTATCACCAGTAGATTTCTCATCAATCATTCAATTTTGTTTTCCTTGAAGGCTGAACATCCACACTCCTTTCATTTATCCCTGCTTCAGTCACTCCTGAAGCAGGCATGAATATAATATTCCATGACTTAATGATCCAGGGCAGGTGAGAAGATATATTACAGCTAAACTGTACTGATGTATAATACCAAACCTTAACTCGAGTATGGGTGACAGGATACATTATAGTTATACTGTACATGTACTGTTATATAATACCAGGGCCTGACTTCCATTATGGTCATAGGATATTTTAGTTATTCAGTACTATACTATTATATAATAGCTGGCCCTGAAATACAGTATGGGTGAAACAACATACTGTACTGTACCGTACTTTGATATGGCACCCTGAAAATTTAAAAAATATTATGGGTAAATTTTTTTATGGCAACTACAGCAATAATTATAATGTTTTGGACTACTGCATAACTGCTTCTGTACTTCGTGTAGACAAAAATCAATTGAACTTAAGAAAGCCTGCAAGATTATGAAATCTAACCTGTGTGAGGAAGTGTGAACATTACAAGTACTTCTGTAGACATGTTCATACAATGTATGAAATTTACTTTAAACTTTAAAAGTACAGAAGGAAGGAATGGTGAGTGGGTGACACATAAATAACAGTGTGTTAAATTTAATTTAAAACAGATTTCAGTCTTACTAAGAAAGGATAGTGATCAGGATATAATAATTTCTAATTTCTACTACTACAACTACCCAGATCTCAGTTACTTTAATTGAAAGGATACTTGTGGTCTGGGTACGTGAAGGAACGAAAAGAAATGGCAGGCTACACTCAACCTGGTCCTAAAATATGAAAAGAGGAAGCAAAAAACAGCAGTACAGTATTAGAAGAAGCTCGAGTGGAGTTATGTGGAGGCCCTTTAGTGTTACATGTGTTGGAGGCAGATACTACTACAGCAGCTCACTTACCTCTCTTAGCATCCATCACAATTTTGTCATTGATGCCAAACTTGCACTCAGGCATCCCAGACAAGTAACTCTTCATCACTACCTTGCCAGCAACATGGGCCGACAACACCTGACCTGGAAATGATATGTACCATTAAAAGCCACCAAGATTATATGCGGACAACTCGCAGAGCTCTCCGACATCAACAGCATCCAAGTACATACGATAGCCTACATGTGGGACAACTTGAAGCTGGGAGTAATCTCCCAAGCCGAAATTGCCCAAATGGATGCAAAGAGCTGGACCAACTACTTGAGGGACAACTCAGCTGTGTCAAGAAGCTGTCTGACACCACTGCCCTCGTCGGACACCACGAAACCCTACCCAAAAAAGCTCAACTGGCGTGGATAACCGTGCCAGTCAAGACCCAAAGGCTGCTACAAATGCCAGCACTACAGTCACACTGTCCTCAAGTGTGAGATGCAGGACATATGCTCCCTATGCGGTACCCCCGGACACCGATACACAGCCTGATCCAATGCAGAGAAAAAATGCGCTGCGTATGGCGTCCCACACTCCTCTGCCGGCCGGACCTGCCCCAAATGGAAGGAGGAATGCAGGATAGCCAAGGTTCGGCTCAACAAGAAACTGAGTTACAAGGAGGCCCTCCTTGCAGTACACACCCAAGACAAGAAAAAAACAAGAAACCAAGAAACAAGAAGAGACAAGAAGACCCAAGAAAAGACACACATTACCAAGAGACAAGAAGACCGCGACACCCCAGGGGCAGAACACCTCATCACGATCACCTCCTCCGACTTCCTCCACATCTACGAGCAGCCAGGGCACGAAAAAGAACAGGACCTAGACACAAGCAAATGGACGGTCCAAGAGAGCAAAAAGAGGAGGAAAAGAAGATCGTCAATTTCAAGCTAACAAGGCCCCCACAACAAGCAAACAACACCAAGAAAACACCACACCCAATCAAGCCGACCAAGAACTGAGAAAACATTGCCCAACCAGGTCCTGGGGGGCGAAAAAAAAAGAACAGAAAGCAATTGAAAATAGAGAAGAAAAAGGTTATACTGTACAGTAACCCCTTGGTTAACGAACTCAATCCGTTCCAGAAGGTCGTTCGTTAACCGAAACCATTGTTTCAATGGGTTTTTGGGTAATTGGTTCCAGCTCACCGAAAATTTCCTAAATTCAACAAAAATGGTAGAAAAGTTCACTTACTTTGAGGTGTGTATGTAGAAGGCTCCTGGATGATAATGATGATGGGAATTAGAATGGGGGTGGAGGAGAAGGAAGAAGAGAAGGCATTGGGGTGGAAGAGAAGTCACCCCATGGCACCATTTCACCCATAAAATTTTAGTTCTCTTGGTGTATTTCAAGATTATTTTCTTTAAATCAACACTGCACTGCATTATATATTGTCAATATGTAAAATATATTTCAAAATGACCAATAATTTGCTTGGAAACACAGAAAAAGCGTTTAGTTGAAGAGAGTCTCAAGCAAGATGTTACCTCCAGTGAAAACAGAGAGAGACTAACGCCTGTTTGCTGTGTTAAGAGGCTGGATGTTGCGCTTTAAACTAGTCACTTTACCTTCAATTATGTTCAATAATTGTTAAAATGACTAAAAAATTGAATATTAAACTTTTAAAATTATTGAATAGTATAAACTTCTTGATATTTACTAAAATAGTTAGGAATTTAAGCCCTAGAACCGATTAATGTATTGGCGGACTGATACTAAAGCTGGTTGCCCGGCCAGTGCAAGCGAAAACATGTTGAGGTCGGTTCGTGAGAAATTCGTTAACCGAATTTTTGTTCGTTAACCGAATTGAAGATCCTTATGGAAGGCAGTTCGTTAACCGAAATTTCGTTAACCGAGGCGTTCGTTAAACGAGGGGTCACTGTACTGTGTTAATCTACACCACGCAGATGCTGGAAAACCAGCTTTTTAAAGTGAGACAGATTGTATAAGTATGGAAACACAGAAAAATGCAGAGCATTCCACAGTTTGGCTGTGTGAGAAAAGAAGGAGGTACTATAACGGGTTATTCTCGTGTGACCGACATACACAGAGAAAAGGTGGGCACCGAAGGGCAAGACGTGTGTTATGAACCCACGGCCTTGCCGGAGGTCAGTGGTGGGCACAGCTAAACGAAAAGTTAGCTTCGCTAACCGCTAATCTGCTAACTAAAAAGTTAACTTCGCAAACGCTAAACCACTAAACAGCTAAAAAAATTAGCGGAAGCTCACGCTAACCGCTAACTTTTATTACATGAATTTAGCTTCTTTTTTTGGGGGGGGAAGCACTCTAAAACCCTTAAAAACAGACCTAGAGAGCTGAAATTTTCATGTTGTCTTGTAGGTTAGACATAGAGCTTTCCAAAAAGGTATAGCATGCCAAGATCAGATGATGATCAAGGTGCACACAAATAATTAAATAAACAAATGAAATTAGACATTAGTTTACATTCAAGTTTCAACATACACTTTATAATCTGTATTTACTGTACGAAAAGACAGAAAGTATTAAACGAATCCAAAAACTATAGTACTGTATAGCATAGGTAGCAAATAGCATCATGCCAAGATCATATGATGATCAACTTATCAAGGTGTACACTGTACACAATTTCACAATTAATTAATTTGCATTCTCATACAACCTATCGGCCTTATTCAATATTCATGTAAATATGCAATACCAACCACATACACATTATACCAGTGCATTTTTATATAACTTATTGTTGGTCTTAGTCATGTAAATAAACAGAAAACTCTAAACTTTAATGAAAAGTAAGTTTTTAGAAAATTTTGCTTGGCGCACACCTTGGACGACATCCTGGTTATGAACTTATGCAGTACTTAGCATAAGCAAATACATTGACACAAAACAAACCTAAATTAAATTAACAAATAAATGAGAAATGAAATTATACACTAGTTTAAAATTACATTCTATGATTCTTTTAACATACACTGACAGTCTTTACTTACTGTAAAAAAAAAGTATTAAACTTTAATAATCGAAAAATTCCTTTCACGTTTACACGTACTAACACGCATTCAGCCAAGCATGCCTGACTGGCTGTTTGGAGACACGCGTCGCGGTGCCATACGCTTACAACAGACAGGAACAAACATGTATAAATTTTGTTAGCGAACTTAAAGTTAGTGGAACTAAATTTAGCGGAAGCTAATTGGTCCGCTAATAGTTTCCAAAGTTAGCGAAAACGCTAATCCGCTAACGAGAAAGTTACCTTCGCAAATTAGAAGTTAGCGGATTAGCAGAACCGTGCCCACCACTGACGGTGGTACACAGGATGCCAAATCCACCGAACATTGCCCGTTAAAGTACCTGTAAAAGAGAGAGAGTGAAGCAACATTGCGGCGAAGAGAAAGGGAAGAGAGGGAGGAGAGTTAATAAGACGAAATGCGTTAGATTCCACCCTATCTAATAGTTGGACAGAAGAAGAGCCACCCCAGATATGAGAGCAGTACTCCAAGTTAGGACTAATGAATCCCTTATATACTTGGAGCAACTGCTCAGGAGAGAAGTAGCTGCGGCATCTGTACAGCATTCCCAACTTTCGGGAGGGAGCTTTAGTTATACTAACGATGTGTGATTTCCAGTACATATTGGAGGAAATGGTGAGGCCTAACATATTTATTTCAGAATTTAGGAGGATGTTAGCGTCCTGAAATGTAATTGGTGGGAGATCGTCTAATTTACAAAGTGTAATTGGTAAATATTGAGTGTAATTACTATTGAACTTAACCTAGTTTGTACCTCCCCATTCAGAGATGCTGCACAGATCTGCATTGATAGAAGTAATGATATCAGTTCTAGAAACAGATCTAGTTTGAGAGTTAGGAGGAAGGGGAAAATGTGAAAAAGACTGAAGAGTAGAATCATCAGCGTAAGAATGGATAGAATTAGTTGTAGTGTGAAAGAACAAAACCCTGTGGGACACCAGTACTGATACAAAAAGAGCGAGAGATCGATCCCTCAACAACAACTGCCATGGGTCGGTTCTCAAGGAAGCTAGAGATGAGAAAACAAAGTGGGGGAGAGAAACCAAAAGAGGAAAGTTTAGATAGTTAAGACTTGTGCCATACCCTGTCAAATGCTTTGGAGATGTCGAGGGCCACGACGAAAGTTTCCCCGCAATCCTGAAGAGAGGATGACCAAAGATGGGTGCAATAGGAGAGCAGATCACCAGTAGATCTCGCCTGACGAAAGCCATACTGATGATCCGACAAAAGAGAAAAGCGTTGAAGATGACGGAGAAAATGGGAGTTCAGGATAGTTTCGAAAATCTTAGAGAGGGATGAAGTTAGGGCAATGGGGCAATAGTTAGAGGGATTAGAATGGTCACCCTTCTTCGGTATGAGCTGAACCAAGGCATGCTTCCAAGAAGAAGGAAAAGTTTGGGTTTTGAGGCAGAGGCAAAAGAGGCGAGGAAGCACAGGGGCCAAGACTTCAGCACACTCCCTCAGAACATGAGGGGGTATTCCGTCCGGTCCATGCACCTGACTCACATCCAACCTGGATAACACACCAGCAACCCTGCAAGTGGAGATTAGAGGAAAGTGCATAGGTTCAGTAGGAGGTGCAGGGGTAGGAGAGATAGAGTGGGAATCGTCTAAGGTGGAATTAGAGGAGAATAAGGTGCCAAAGAGGTTGTCAGGGGGAGGGTTGGCTATAGAGTTATTGGGTCAGAAGAGGGGAGGAAAAGAAGGAGTACAGAAGTTGTTACAGATGTTTTTAGTTAAGGACCAAAAGGATTTACTAGAGGAAGAACTAGTCAGGACAGCTGTCTTTCTTTTAATAAAATTTCACTTGGCCCTACGAAGAATAGCCTAACAACGATTCCTAGAAGTAATGAAAGAGGTGTGGGTAATAGGAGATGGAGATAGTTTCATGGCTAGATATGCCCTATCTCTCACCCTGCAAGCAAGAGAGCAGGAGCGATGAAACCATGATTGTAATGTGAAAGTTTTAGTAGAAGATGGGATAAATGCACTCATACCACCCTGTATAACCCCAGCAATGCTGTCAGCACATACCGAGGCGTCCAAAGTGGAAAAGCAACATTCATCCCAAGAAAAGTCGGTGAAGAATTCTCGCAAGAATTGCCAGCTTGCCCTCCGATAGTGCCATAGTTGACGTTTAGAAGGGGGTGGGGGAGGTGGTCGTGCCCAGTTTGATTTAATAGAAATAAGGTTGTGGTCAGAAGACCCTAAGGGGGCAGAAATTGAGTATGAATAGTGTGAAGGGTTAGAGGTAAAACAAGATCAAGAATGTTAGCAAGTTGATCGTGACAATCAGGAACGTGTGTAGGACCTACACGTGTTCCTGATCACTGTAAGGTGTTTGATTATTTGTTCCAAATCATTAAGTAGGGAAAAAGAGAGTGCCTCAGCTCCACCTGGGTCATCCCTTGCAGAGCCAAGCCACTCTGTGATGTACATTGAAATCCCCTAGGTAGAGGATCTCGGTGTTGAGGTGTGTGGACAGCAATGACTCATGGCAAGAAGTGAGATAGTCAAAGAGTTTGAAATAGTTGATAGAGTTGGGAGAAACAAAGGAAAATAGTCACAGTAGGTAGAGATATTTTGAGCCAAATGACATCATAAAGGGAAGATTCAAGATCCGTGAGTCGAGCTATAGGTGTATGTGTGTTGCAGTAGGCGCATACACCTCCCTTAGAACGGAAGGAGGTATAAAGGTTGTAGTTGGAGACTTGGAAAAGTTTGGGTGAAGCTGCTTTTGTCAATTGAAGTTCGGAAAGTAGTAAGAGGTCGGGGGAAGAGGTTAATAGATGGTGCTCCACAGAAGGAAAATTGGATCTCAGGCCGCAATTGTTGGAAAAATGAAGTGTGAAAAAAGCCGATCCTCCAGCAACCGCGGTGGCATCAGTTGAGGCCCCAGTAACTGGATGATGATCAGCCTGGCCCTGGGGTCCACAACCTTCCCGACCAGTGGGACCCATCCGAGAAGGCCCCGCTTCAATATTAATATCAACTGACATAAGAGAATAAAATAGAATGAATAAAACAGATCAAGAGTGAGTACGGTTATATTTGTTGTATTGTCAATAGTAAGAGAGACAGTTGAAACCCTGCAATTGTGTGTAAATGAGGCAGAAAGATAGACCAGCAACCTGGGACTTGGTCACAATTTTCGTAATGCCATATGGCAGCAGGGTCTACCATTAGACAATACATTATGCTTCCAATATCTTCCCAGGTGGTAGTACCTCCCTGTTTGGTAGGGGAATTTTAGGAGTGTTTCTGACTTCATGCATTTTTGGCTTTACTTTGTATGTACTTTTCTGTGCGCTGGAACTAATTACCCAATGTCCCATTGAAATAATAGATTCTGTTAACGAACGACTCTGTGGAACGAAATGTGCTCGTTAACCGAGGGACCACTGTATTAATACAGTCATGCGCCGGTTATTGTCCTAGATGCGTTCTTGGAAACGTGACGTTAACCGAAATGGAGTTGTCCGATCATCACAAAAACGCGATAACAAAAGTGCAGAACCTATGGGATTTATTCTAATTGGTTCCTGGCACCCAAGACCCAACCCCAAGTTTCCCATTTTACGACCATTTAGACGCACTAAATATATATATAATGTTATGGTAAATATCATAAACACACACAGGCATGGCTAGGTTTATTACAAAATGGTGAAAAGGGTACGCTCAATACTGTAGTCCACAAAACATGTAGCTATGCTTTTTTTATTTGGTCCCCCATCATACGAGTCCGTTTTCTCTCACTTCAGGACGCCTGAGTCCTCCGTTTTCTCTTAATCTTAGAGTGCACCCGAGACTTCGTTATTCCTAAGTAATGACACAGAATTTGATATTGCAACTGGGGTTGCAATTGTTGAGGCAACTTAGATATGTCTGATTACAGTTGGAATATTCAAGATCCATTGTGAGTGATGTTTAAAGCTTCAACTGTCTTTATGGTTGGTAAAACTTGTCAAGTCTGTCAGTCTGAGTGGCATGTGTGAGTGCTTGTGTTTGTACAACCGCTTTCATTCAGACCCACTAAAGATATAATGTTATGGTAATTATCAGAAACACACATTGGTAGTCACAAAACATGTAGCTATGCTTTCTTTATTTGAGTGCCCCGTCATAGGAGTCCATTTTCTCTCGCTTCAGGACACCCGAGTCCTCCATTCCTTAGTAATGACACAGAATTTGAAAATCCAACCCCAATTGCAACTGAGGTTGCAATTGTTGAGGCAACTAGGTATGTCTGATTATAGCAAATGTGTTATTGTCAATTTGTAGGTGAAAGAATTTATCCTCAATAGATGTAGGTTAACATTACACCTGTAGGCAAATGCTTACTAAAGCCTAAGGAAGGAAGGATATTCCTTTAACACATAATATCTGGCCAGTATGGGGAGGATCATCGTGTCTCCGTCAGGGGGTCGTGGAGTGGTGGTCCAGCAGGCAGGTGTCACGGAAGTGTCTTTTTGGGGGCCACGGACGTATATGCGATCGGACGTTGTTCGGTTGGACGTTAACCGGCGCATGACTGTATTACAATATTTTTCTTTTTAATTCCCAAATTCCAAACCCATCATTTCTACATTTAGACACTTATAGTTATTTTATTTATTACTCCCAAGATCACACTAATGATACCTTGAACACAACTCCTCCAACTATTTTAAATTTTTTCCATGCCAAAAAAACAATTACATTTATACATTTCACCCCATTCAGGGTAAACACTGTACAGTACACAAGAGTAAATGCAATACAATATTAACAAACTTTGCATTTGACACATTCTCAACTGCAAAATACAGCAATAATTGAATTATGTACAGTAGCTAAAATAACTATCGGTGCATACTTTGTGGAAAACAATGAGACCACGGACGATAAATTTTGGTATATGAGGGCTGTCATTAGTCACGCGTAAAATTTTGGAGCACATCGACCCCCACCTGCACAGATAGTTGTTTTAGCTACTGTATATATAAGACTGAGGATCTATGTGACACAAACCTTGTGGAGACATCAGCAAGTTAACATATTCAATAACATCAAGGAAGAGTTCATTGCGCCGGTATTTGATTCCTTCTCTCCTCCAACCAATCTGTCCAGTCACCTGTTGTAGAAATAAGACCAGTCTTCATCTGTCCACATACTCTACTTACATTAGTTAAACGTTAATCTCATACAACAAACAAATCTCAGACTTAAAGGGTTTAATTTCTAAATACCTCATAGAGCATATAAATGTTTAGCAGCAAAATCCTTAGTAAAACAAAACAAATTATCAACTGCATACGAGGCACTCTGCGTCAGAAGGGGGTGAAGCGACACCCCAGCCAAAATGCGTTTTTTTGGTGGATACCACTATTTTCACCCTTCCTCTACATGTTGGTGTTGGATGTAACCCTCTAGCTAGAATAGATATATGGTAGAAAGTCCTTCAAAAATAAGGTGTGATTTTACCTCAGGACTGGAAATACGTATCTGGCTATGCGCTCAGTTCCAGAAAGTGGCAACATCCCATTCAGAGCGAGAGCCAATGTCAGCGTGACTAACTCGGACCATACCCCCCGAGGCAGCCAATCACAATGGATTTCGCCTTGCTATGTCACATCTCCTCGGCCAACCAGCGTGCCCAGATGCAACCACTCCCCGCCACAACTCACGCAACCACTCCCCGCCACACTCACGCAACCCACTCTCCGCCACACTCACGCCATCACTCCCCGCCACACTCCGCAACCACTCTCCGCCACAACCGCCACAACTCGCAACCACTCCCCCCACACTCACGCGCCACCTCCGCCCACCCACGCCACCACTCCCGCCACAACTCCATAACCACTCCCGCCACACTCACGCACTTCCGCCACACTTCACGCCACCACACTCACGCAACCACTCTCCGCCACACTCACGCACCACGCCTTCGCCACACTCACGCAACCACTCTCCGCCCACACTCCATACTCCCCGCCACACTCACACAACCACTTCTCCGCCACCGCCTCGCCACAATCTAACGCCACAACTCACGAACCACTCTCTGCCACACTCCCAACCACTCTCACGCCACACTCACGCCACAACTCACGCAACCACTCTCTGCCACCGCGCAACCACTCTCCGCCACACTCACGCCACCACTCCGCCACAACTCACGCACTCCCCGCCACACTCCGCGCAACCACTCTCCGCCTCCGCCACGCCCCGCCACAACTCAGCAACCACTCCCGCCACAACTCATAACCACTCTCCGCCACACGACGCAACCACCTCCGCCATACTCACGCCACCGCCTCCCAAACTCACGCCACCGCTCCCACCACACGCCACACTCCACGCCACCATCCCCGCCCTCACGCCACCACTCCGCCACTCACGCCACGCTCCCGCCACACAGCTCCCCACCACACTCCACGCCACCGCCCGCGCCCGCCTGGCACCCACTCACGCCACCACTCCCCACAGCACTCACGCCACAGCTCCCCACCACACTCACGCCACCGCTCTCCACCACACTCACGCCACCGCTCCCCACCACTCACGCCACCACTCCCGCCACCATTCCCCGCCACACTCACGCCACCGCTCCCCAGCACACTCCCGCCACCACTCCCCACCACACTCGCACCACCACACTCATGCCACCGCTCCCCACCTGATCCAGTTGGTTAATTCCAAGTTAACCAGGTTGGTTCACATATTTATTATATTGGGCTTTATTAACGAAACCCAATTGAAGTTTCTTCTTTTGTTAAAAAGTATTATTTGTATAATTCCTGAGTGTAGATCAACCGTATGTTCCACTATTTATGAGTGTGGTGAGAAAGGGACGGCGTCTTTGTAAATACAGTAGAAGTGAATCAACTTCCGTTCAATATTAAGTTGTGAGTGAGACTTTGAGTAGTGACCCATCGAGGGAGAACGGAATTGGGACTTCGTCCCCCCTTGAGGGAAGGCGGAGCCACCTACTGCGGCTCTCAAATAACGTCTTCCTCTAGTCAAGGATATCAAGCTATTGCCCGCTTTAGGTGGCCAGGAGCCGGCTACTTTATGCCTTTACTCAGGTATTAGGTAATGACCCTACTAATCTTTAAAAACCAACGCAACAGTCGGTAGTCAGGTCAGAGGGTAAGGTGACCCAACCTTCTCACCTGGTTACAAATCTTCTTAATTACAAAATTGTCCAGTTTGTACATGCCATTACTCAAATTCATGTTGACCGAAGCAGTCAACATGAATTTGAGTAATGGCATGTACAAACTGGACAATTTTGTAATTTAGAAGATTTGTAACCAGGTGCTGTGGGGAGTGGTGGCGTGAGTGTGGTGGGGAGTGGTGGCCTGAGTGTGGTGGGGAGTGGTGGCGTGAGTGCTGTGGGGAGTGGTGGCGTGAGTAATGAGGAGAACATAATTCCTCTACCTTTACCAACTGTGTATATGGTGAGATGACCGTTAGTTGTAACAATCACTTGAGAAGTTATAGAGTCCCACTGTTGGAGGTCTTCACAGAAAACACAATCCACAGATGGTCCCAGGTGGGGGGTGGTGGGTGGGTAACCGCACTCTTACCTCCCACTATGAGCAGGGTGAGTCCACTTCACGACAGGGGAATACCTTCCACAGAATGGTCAGGTGCTGACAGACGCTTTCCTGACCGCTCTCACTTGTCGTTAACAGGGATTTCACATCAACAATAACTCAATTGCGGTTATTGGGAATAATTCTGTAGCATCTTTGGGCGACAGAATGAGAAACACTCCATTACTATCGTCTCAATACGGGACATAGTCTTAACACTCGGATATTGTTTGTAACTCGTCACTGTTTTTTGTTTTTCTTGTTTTCACAAAACACTGACGTCTTGGTATGTAGACCGGTAATAATCCGTCACCACCGTTGCTGGAATTCCTGATGTGTAAATCACCGTATCTTCCGCTATCTATGAGCGTGAAGAGAGAGGGACAGCATCTATGTAAATACAGTAGACGTGAATCAACGTCAGTTCGATATTAGTTTGTGAGTGAGACTGAGTAGTGACCCATCAAGGGAGAACGGAATAGACGCGTCGCCCTCCCTCGAGGGAAGACGGAGCCATCCAATGCAGCTCTCAAATAACATCTTCCTCTAGTCAAAGATATCAAGCTACTGCCCGCTTTAGTTGGCCAGGAGCCGGCTACTTTATGCCTTTACTCAGCATAGTATGAAGCAGCTTCCCATGGGCACACCTTATCACGTGTATTAAACATGTCACCTCATAGCCAGTGGAAAGTTACAGGGGGTGACTCAGTACATAAATCAAATGTAATTAACCCATTTACATAATACTTCTGTTTATGAAACAAGGGCCATTACACACCACACTCATGCCACCACTCCCCCACACCACCACACTCACGCCACCGCTCCCCACCACACTCACGCCACCGCTCCCCACCACACTCACGCCACCGCTCCCCACCACACTCACGCCACGCTCCCACCACACTTCCGCTCCCACCACCTCACGCCACCTCCCACGCTCCCCACCACCACCGCTCCCCACGCCACCGCTCCCACCCGCTCCCACCACACTCACGCCACCGCTCCCCACCACACTCACGCCACCGCTCCCCACCACCACTCACGCCACGCTCACCACCACTCACGCTCACCACACCACCGCTCCCACGCCCGCTCCCACCACACTCCCCACCTCCCACCACACTCCGCCACGCTCCCCACCACACGCTCCCCACCACACCATACTCACGCCACGCTCCCACCACCTCACGCCTGCGCCACGCTCCCCACCACTCCGCCCCTCCCACCACACTCCGCCACCGCTCCCACCACACTCACGCCACCGCTCCCCACCACACTCATCCACGCCACGCTGCCACGGCTCCCCACCACCTCATCCTCACGCTACCACACTCACGCCACGCTCCCCACCACACTCCACGCCCCTCCACCACACTCACGCCACCGCTCCCCACCACACTCACCAGCCCCCACCACTCCCCACCACCCCACCACACTCACGCCACCTCCCCCCACACCTCTCACGCCACTCACCCCCTCACCCACCACACCACTCCCCCACCACCACTCCCCACCACCTCACGCCACGCTCCCCACCACTCACGCCACCGCTCCCCACCACCTCCGCTCCCCACCACACTCCGCCACCACTCCCCACCACCCTACCACCACCCCTCCCCACCCACCTCAGCCCACCAGCCTCCCCACCACACTCCACCACAGCCACCACTCCTCCCCTCCACCACTCCCCCACCACACTCACGCCACCACTCCCCACAGCACTCACGCCACCATTCCCCATCACCACCACTCCCCACCACACTGACGCCCACCTGCTCCCCACACTCCACAGCACCACACTCCCCAGAACCCTCCCCACAGCACTCATACCACCCACTCCCCAGCACTCATACCACAGCTCTCCACCTCCCGCCACCACTCCCTACAGCACTCATACCACACTCCCCACCACACGCCATACCACACTCCGCCACCACTCACACACTCCTACAGCTCTCCACCACACTCCCCGCGACCACTCCCCACAGCACTCATACCACAGCTCACCACCACTCCCCACAGCACTCATACCACAGCTCTCTACCACACTCCCGCCACCACTCCCCACAGCACATACACATAGGATTAACCCACAGGGCACAAGGTCAATGACCCACATCAGGACCTGGGAACAACAACAACAACAACAACAACACCAACAACAACAACAACAACAACAATAATAATTAAAAATTAATAAAAATTAATAAAAAATATATATATATTTTTTTTTTACGGGGAATTAGCCCACCTGGCCACAGGTCAAACGACCCACAACGGAGCCTGGGGGGCGAAAAAAAAAAGAATGGAAAGAAATTGTTAATATAGAAAAAAAAAAGTTATACTGTATGAATCTACACCACGAAGATGCCAGAAAACCAGCTGTTTAAAGTGAGACAGATTGTAAGAGCAGGGAAACACAGAAAAAGGCAGGGTATTCCGCAGTTTGGCTGTGTGAGGAAAGAAGGAGGTACTATAACAGGTTATTCTCGTGTGACCGACATCCACAGAGAAATGGTGGGCACCGCGGGCAAGACGTGGGTTACGAACCCACGGCCTTGCCGGCGGTACACAGGATGCCAAATCCACCGAACATTGCCCGCTAAAGTCCTGTAAAAGAGAGAGAGTGAAGCAACATTGCGGCGAAGAGAAAGGGAAAAGAGATTGTCGACTAAAAGAGGAGAGTTAATAAGACGAAATGCCTTTGATTCCACCCTATCTAATAGTTGGACAGAAGAAGAGCCACCCCAGATATGAGAGCAGTACTCCAAGTTAGGACGAATGAATCCCTTATATACTTGGAGCAACTGCTCAGGAGTGAAGTAGCTGCGGCATCTGTACAGCATTCCCAACTTTCGGGAGGCAGCTTTAGTTATACTAAGGATGTGTGATTTCCAAGACATATTGGAGGAAATGGTGAGGCCTAACATATTTATTTCAGAATTTGGGAGGATGCTAGCATCCTGAAATGTAATTGGTGGGAGATCGTCTAATTTACAAAGTGTAAGTGGTAAATATTGAGTTTTATTACTATTGAACTTAACCTAGTTTGTACCTCCCCATTCAGAGATGCTGCACAGATCTGCGCTGATAGAAGCAATGATATCAGTTCTAGAAACAGATCTAGTTTGAGAGTTAGGAGGAAGGGGAAAATGTGAGGAAGAGTGAAGAGTAGAATCATCAGTGCAAGAATGGATAGAATTAGTTGTAGTGTGAAGTAAATCATTGATAAAAAGAAGGAAGAGAGTTGGTGAAAGAACAGAACCCTGTGGGACACCACTACTGGTAGAGAAAGAGCGAGAAATCGATCCCTCGACAACAACTGCCATAGATCGGTTCTCAAGGAAGCTAGAGATGAGAAAACAAAGTGAGGGAGAGAAACCAAAAGAGGGAAGTTTAGATAGCAAAGACTTGTGCCATACCCTGTCAAATGCTTTGGAGATGTCGAGGGCCACGACAAAAGTTTCCCCATAATTCCTAAGAGAGGATGACCAAAGATGGGTGCAATAGGAGAGCAGATCACCAGTAGATCTCGCCTGGCGAAAGCCATACTGGTGATCTGACAAAAGAGAAAGGCGTTCAAGGTGAAGGAGAAAATGGGAGTTCAAGATAGTTTCGAAAATCTTAGAGAGGGATGAAGTTAGGGCAATGGGGCGATAGTTAGAGGGATTAGAATGGTCACCCTTCTTTGGGATGGGCTGAACGAAGGCATGCTTCCAAGAAGTAAAAGTTTGGGTTTTGAGGCAAAGGCGAAAGAGACGAGCAAGCACAGGGGCCAGGGCTTCAGCACACTCCCTCAGAACACGAGGGAGTATTCGGTCCGGTCCATGCGCCTTACTCACATTCAACATTGATAACACAACGGCAACCCTGCGAGTGGAGATTAGAGGAAAGTGCATAGGTTCAGTAGGAGGTGCAGGGGTAGGAGGGATAGAGTGGGAATTGTCTAAGGTAGAATTAGAGGAGAATAAGGTGCCAAAGAGGTTGGCTTTGTCAGGGGGAGAGTTGGCTATAGAGTTATTGGGACGGAAGAGGGGAGGAAAAGAAGGTGTGCAGAAGTTGTTACAGATTTTTTTAATTAAGGATCAGAAGGATTTACTAGAGGAAGAATTAGTCAGGACAGCGGTCTTTCTTTTAATAAAATTCCGCTTGGCCCTACGAAGAATAGCCTTACAACGATTCCTAGAAGTAATGAAAGAGGTGTGGGTAATAGGAGAAGGAGATAGTTTCATAGCTCGACATGCCCTATCTCTCACCCTGCAAGCAAGAGAGCAGGAGCGATCAAACCATGATTGTAATGTGAAAGTTTTGGTAGAAGATGGGATAAATGCACTCATACCGCCCTGTATAACCCCAGCAATGCTGTCAGCTCATACCGAGGCATCCTGAGTGGAAAAGCAACATTCATCCCAAGGAAAGTCGGTGAAGAATTCTCGCAAGGATTGCCAGCTTGCCCTCCGATATTAAGAAAAATAAAAATAATAACTACCTACAAAAATAAAAAATAAAATAAATTGTGAGAAAAGATATATGTATGTTGTGTTGTCAAAGTAAGAGAAACAATTGAGAACCTGCAATTGTGTGTAAATGAGGCAGAAAGTCAGATCAGCCACCTGGGACTTGGTCACAATTTTTGTGATGCCATATGGTAGCAGGATCTACCATTAGACAATACATTATGCTTCCAATATCTTCCCAGGCAGTAGTACCTTCCTGTGTGATAGCTGCCTACTGCCTGTAATGGGAGTCAATGGGAAAATTGGTTTCACGTTACGGAATTTCACGATATGGAAACATTTTCAAGGACGCATCCCTTCCGTAACCCAGGGGATGCCTGTAATGGTAAATGAGAGGAATAAATAAAAATAATTATAATAATAAATAAAGTAAAAATAATGCGTTGCCATTTAGAAATCTTGTCACTAGAACGAGACAGCAGAGCCGTGAAGGAATGCCACTCCCTCACTCTCTTGTTCTAGCTCCCACACACATAATAAATGTTGAATCCCTTCATGTTTTTTACTTCTTTTTTTTTATTGCACATTCTGTATGAAAGATTGTACAATATGTGCAACATCCTCCTGTGCATATCATGTAAGGTAACTGGAAATAAATAATTTATATTGCATATAAAAAAAATTTTTCTTTATTTTGCATAATTTTTTTGGTTTTATGTCTCTTTATAAATTATTTGAGTTTTGACATTTAATCATTATAGCAGCAGGATATAAAACTTATTTGGGCTCCTCAGGGTCTCAGGAACGGAACCTATTTTTCCTACAAGTTATTAAGATCAATATATGATCAATCACTTATCGATGGCTTTTTGAGGTCCCTAACCGCACCGTATAATGGTCATTGCTTGGATAAACTGTAGTAGTAATAACTAAATTTTTCAATATGATATATCATTACTTGAGAAAGACTGGAGACAACTGGTACATACCTGGGATGTAATCTGTGACTGTTCCTCTTTACTAGCTGTCTTGATACCCTGTTGTGTAATAAAAGTCTTGAGGACTCCTGTATCTGTGTTCTGGGGATACCCAAAGTCAAGGATCTCTGGAATAAGAAGCACACTCAGTTATAAGATCTAAATAAAACCAGTGTCACTATCCAAGCTCAAGTTAACACAGAAATGATAATGCATTACTGAGCATAATTCCTGGGTGACTTGGTTAAATTGTAAAATTAATCAATATGCATGAGGTAAAAAATAATGATTTTATCTTAGAAGCTTTGCCAAGTACTGTACATGTATTCTGAACCCTTCAACTACAGAAGGACCACAACTAAATAATAATGACTTGTCGATCCCTGTAGAAATTATTACAACACATACTTTCATCTTTGCCACTTGTAATAATGGTGCTCAAAGGTGCTATGTAAGAGTATTGTGTGTGTTCTTGTATATGTACACCCAGCCATGGTGTAAGTGGAAAATGTACCTAAGTTTAACAGTACAAAATAAATAAAGCCAGGAAGTTGACCCCTGTAGTTGAGTGTTACTGAAATTAGTATTAAAATCTAACTTCATTTTAATAAACCATTTTATATTTTATTTGTATGTTAGGAGTATCATTTACCTGCAGTATTTTACTGCCATTCCTTCCTATTGCTTGATACCACAATTACAATGTACCCATGTGTCATAACCCTCGAGCCACGCTACCAAAGGTCAGAGGTTATGGAGTAAATATATGAAATGAAATGAAATAACTAGACAAAACTAATGGAGAAAATAAATGAAGTAAGAAATTAAGAGAAAACCAGGTTGAAGAGTTTAAAAGTTAACTACCATGGTATAAATTAAAAAAAAAAAAAAAAGAATAGGAGAAACGCATCAGAGTAAAGTGAGTATCCTAATTGGGATATGTAAATTAACATTTTACCTTCCGGTAAATGTTCCTAATACTGGAAAATATTCAAAAAAAGTTTATACAGTAATTATAATCTGGACCTAAGCTAGCGGAGCCTTATACGCAGCCTCACCTCCCTTTCCACCTCCTGCTTGGGTAATCAAAGCTAGACATTGTTTTCTGGATTGAACAAAAAGCCATTTTTTTTCCTAAAAAACAGTTTTTGTGATATATTCCAGAATGTGACATCGACATCACACAACGTTTTTTTATCTTGTGTTTTCAGGGGAAAAAAATTTTTATTCTGCCAGAAAAAAAATTACGTACATCACTAGGTAAGGGAGAGCGGAAGGAGGTGCAGCATCGGGATCTCAGCCTCCCCCTACCAGGCCAAGCAATGAGCTGTATTATTGTTATCTTTCAACTTGAAATTTTGAGTAGATACAGTATATTTTTTTTTTACTTTAATGCACACAATCGTTCATACAAAATGTGCAAAGAAAAATAATAATAATTATCATAAGCTCAAAACCATAAAGGGAATAAACATTTCTTACGTGTGTGTGTGTGTGTGCGCGCACGCGCACGCAAGGCCTGAACACATAGCAGGGGAGGGGCGTGAGGGATCTTGGCTCGCTGTCTCATTATCTCGTGTGTAGTGACAAAATTTCTGGCAATGCAGTATACTATACAGTATTTCTTTCTTTTATTTCATTTCTTATGATTACAGTATCTTTATTTATTCCACACACAAACCTTCCTCTGGGCGACATGAGACGGTTCAACTGCTTAGCCTGGCAATTACCAGAGACGGGCCAAACCTCCCATGCATTCCACGGGAAGCAACTATCATAAAACTGATTCTAGCCATCGCATAGTGGTAAATGGTTACTTTTTTAACATTGTAAAACTGATCAATCGACCTTATATATTGCACATACTTGTCTGTGTGTTCAATGATTACCTATAG
This sequence comes from Homarus americanus, assembly GCF_018991925.1. Lineage (NCBI taxonomy): Eukaryota > Metazoa > Arthropoda > Malacostraca > Decapoda > Nephropidae > Homarus > Homarus americanus. Next base: position 18,453,766 of record NW_024711292.1, read on the forward strand.
AAGGGTCACTTCCGACTTTCAGGTCGCCTCTAGAAATGTAACTCATCTGTAACCCGAGGAGTGTCTGTGTATATATGCATATACTGTACAGTACAGTGCAGTATACTTTATACAAAATATAACCTGGATTAAGAATGCTATAGCAAAACAGTACTCAAAGACTACACTCCCTTTTTTCCTGAATCCTTGTAAATCTCTTTCTACCTATCTTTTATTTTAATTTCCTGTCTTGTATACTGTACTTTCTCCACAGCATCTAATAATTAAAACAAATGTAAACTATGTACAATGTACCTTAAGGTTTACACATTAACTTCTCAAGCTGATATATCACAAATCTAACCTATTATACAGTCATGACATTCGAAACTCACCATCTAGAAGTTCATAAATGAGCACAAAGTTGTTTTTTACATTCTCTTCGGATATCTTGCCAAAGTAGCTACTCATCACCTGCAAGAAAACATAATTCAGTGTACATACAGTAGGTAAACTGTTAATAGATCAGGTTTATCAAGGGTTGTTAATAATCAGTAATGGCATTTAGAAGGTTTGGTCCAGAAACAGTGAATAAAATTGGAAGTCTTAAGACAATGTAATGCTGGAGAGTGAGTGGTGGACATTGGCATCAAACTAGCCCAGACTCCCATCATTATAAAAATACATGTGGCACTGCAAGGATGTGGTGGCTGTAGTGAGAGGTGGAGATCTACAAAATTCAAGAACTAAAGAGAGGAAATAAGGAAATTTAGCAAGGAGAATCAAACACTATAATTTCTCAGGAGCTTTAGAAATACTGTAACAACAATAGCAAGATTCAATGAAGTCATCAAAATCAAAGTCAAGGCTTCTAAGTCAGAAGAGCAAACAGTTTGCAGTGCAACAGAAACTATACTGGGTATCAGAGAGGAGTTGGTATTTTTCAAGATGTGTGAGTTGTTGTTTCTTTATGATATTCCATAACTCTGGAGATAATAAAAGAGAACTATGAGGTGACACTTAGAAGAGGAGGATAAATCACCTTTTTTTCAGAATGGTTAAGTTCCAAGACAAGGAAAAACGAGGTTGAAGAGTTAGATGATAGGAGCAAGTTCCAATGCACATTTTTTGAGAATGAGAGGTAAGATACCTTAAGGCCTAGAAGATTTGTTTTGGTCCAGGCTGGAGAGAGCAGAAAACACTAGATGGATACAAAATTTGTGTGACTGCATGGGATGAGGTGAATTTGCAGCACATGCTGGGGAGGGTTTGTTGTGAGGATCAGGGGATTAACTTTGAGCATACAAGGAATCTAGGAGACCATCTTGATATTGGGCTTTGATAGGGCACTGAGATGAAAATGGATGAGGGAAATATGGCTGGATTTGAGTAATTGTAAAGAAAAAACTTAGCTAATGACCATAAATATTTCATATGACAGGTTGGGTGTCCCTTATCCAAACTTCCCAAGTCTGAAAAGCTCTGAAATCCAAAATTCTATTTCATTATATTCATGGTAGATAATACACTGAATATGGCATACGTATATCATAATTTTTATTACAGAGTCAGGCACCATGGCGATGCCAAACAGACGGTAGTGATTGCTTATCTTTCTAGGTCTTTAGTGGACATCTTATCATATATTTTATACCAAAAATGATTCAATTATATTTCATTAAACTACCTGCAGAATACGTGTATCCATATGCTGTAAAGGAAATATAAATGAATTTTGGGCATAGACTTGGGTGCCATCCCTGCTGGGTGAGCTACTGCATTATACAGATTCTGTATACATTATAGGTACCTGTACTGTATTGTACAATAATATCACCATTAGCCAGAATCCGTCAAACCCGGAACTCTCCGATAGTCGGAAGTGAAATTTGCTCAGAAAATTATTCAAAGCCGGAATTTTCCAAAAATTTCAGGCTTTGCGAACAAATTTTCAGAGGTTGAAAATCGAGAGAATTTTCTGAAAATGTCTTGAATAAAGACAACAGCTATAGTATTTTGTGGGGGACCTGACCTGACTCAATGTCAGGTGGAGGTAGGGCGGGGGATTAGTGGTCTCATATTACTGACCTTCTGATGGAATGTCAGGTCACCCTTTCTTGTCTGGGGGATTAGTGGGTCTCATGACCTGAAGATGTCTTGAATAAACACGAAACCTATAGTATTTTTAGGGAGATTGTGATAAGTATAAGTATAAATTAGCAAAGTTGTATCCCTTCAACATTACATTACATAACATTTTAAAATATGGAGTGAGAAAGCAGAAAAGTGTGAGTGATTAGAGAGATGGAGTGGAAAGGAGTGGTAACATGCACCAGTGTTGCCAAGTGATAAGCTCCTTAACAGCTGATCCTTTAATTCGCCTCCACGCAGTCACACAACAAGACTCTTGATGGCAGAAATAGTGCCCCATAAAATGGATACATCTTGTGGTGTGTGTGTGTGTGCATGTGTGTGTGCATGTGTGTGCATGTGTGTGTGCACGTGTGTGTGTGTGCACGTGTGTGTGTGTGCATGTGTGTGTGTGTGTGTGTGCATGTGTGTGTGTGTGTGCATGTGCAAATGTGTGTGTGTGTGTGTGCACATGTGTGTCTGTGTAATAATAATAATAATAATAATAATAATAATAATAATAATAATAATAATAATAATAATAATATTAATAATAATAATAATAATAATAATAATAATAATAATAATTATTAAAGGTTTATTAAGATAACATGGCAGCCCAAAGGCTGAAAATATACAATGAATAGAGGTGATAAGTTACATATGGTGAAATCAGGGAGTGGGTCACTTAATTGACAAAAGCTTTCAATACAAAACATAAGAAACATAGTCAATATATAGATTAACTGGTCTTGTAAACATTCTTGTGACCTCATTGGATGGCCATTGCATTGTACCTGGGTGCTAATCCGCTACCTCACTACAGCTGCTCCACGTGATCCGGGTAGGTCCTTCAGCTCACACAGGGTGTTGGAGATGGTTTTTCTTCCTCGTTTGATGTACAGTATTACCCTGCCTAACGCGGTTTCACTTAACGCGTTTTATCATATACGCGGTGCCTCGCCAAAGCTGAACTTTCACTTAACACGGATTTTTTCCACATATACGCGGTGAGTGTCCGGCTCGAGACGCTATTTTTAGATTTGCCCCACCCGCCACCCTGCCTGACTGCCTGTTTTAGCACATAAAATTCATACAAATTACCCGGCCAGAATATAATTTACATTGCTGGAATTCTTATAATTTGGTGATCATTTTGAATATAAACATCATATATTTTGCATTAGACATACAAATTTTAGATAAAATGTTTTCTCTAGTAAATATGTTATCTTTTGTGCAAAATATATGACATTTATATTCAAAATATTCCTGGTCTTACAAGGAATCCAGCAATGTCAATTGTATTATCCTAACTTTAGTTTGAGGTATTATTTATTAAAATTTAGTGGTTTTCCCCCAAAAATTTCTCAGAGGGAAGAGCCAGCAGTGTAGTGGAGAAGAGGGGAGGGAGTTGAGTCCATTATTTGAATGGACATTAACTTGGCAGACTGTATTTCTAAAGTATTAATTGTGTATGTACCATCATAAAATTAAGATGTTACTTTTTACTACAACATAGTTATGTGTCTTCAAAAAGTGGAGTTTGGGGGTCGGCCGTTTTATTGGAATTAATCCCTTATGTTCTGTTGTTCACTTGAGAGGAGAGAGAGAGAGAGAGAGAGAGAGAGAGAGAGAGAGAGAGAGAGAGAGAGAGAGAGAGAGAGAGAGAGAGAGAGAGAGAGAGAGAGAGAGAGAGAGAGAGAGAGAGAGAGAGAGAGAGAGAGAGAGAGAGAGAGAGAGAGAGAGAGAGAGAGAGAGAGAGAGAGAGAGAGAGAGAGAGAGAGAGAGAGAGAGAGAGAGAGAGAGAGAGAGAGAGAGAGAGAGAGAGAGAGAGAGAGAGAGAGAGAGAGAGAGAGAGAGAGAGAGAGAGAGAGAGAGAGAGAGAGAGAGAGAGAGAGAGAGAGAGAGAGAGAGAGAGAGAGAGAGAGAGAGAGAGAGAGAGAGAGAGAGAGAGAGAGAGAGAGAGAGAGAGAGAGAGAGAGAGAGAGAGAGAGAGAGAGAGAGAGAGAGAGAGAGAGAGAGAGAGAGAGAGAGAGAGAGAGAGAGAGAGAGAGAGAGAGAGAGAGAGAGAGAGAGAGAGAGAGAGAGAGAGAGAGAGAGAGAGAGAGAGAGAGAGAGAGAGAGAGAGAGAGAGAGAGAGAGAGAGAGAGAGAGAGAGAGAGAGAGAGAGAGGAGAGAGAGAGAGAGAGAGAGAGAGAGAGAGAGAGAGAGAGAGAGAGAGAGAGAGAGAGAGAGAGAGAGAGAGAGAGAGAGAGAGAGAGAGAGAGAGAGAGAGAGAGAGAGAGAGAGAGAGAGAGAGAGAGAGAGAGAGAGGGAGAGAGAGAGAGAGAGAGAGAGAGAGAGAGAGAGAGAGAGAGAGAGAGAGAGAGAGAGAGAGAGAGAGAGAGAGAGAGAGAGAGAGAGAGAGAGAGAGAGAGAGAGAGAGAGAGAGAGAGAGAGAGAGAGAGAGAGAGAGAGAGAGAGAGAGAGAGAGAGAGAGAGAGAGAGAGAGAGAGAGAGAGAGAGAGAGAGAGAGAGAGAGAGAGAGAGAGAGAGAGAGAGAGAGAGAGAGAGAGAGAGAGAGAGAGAGAGAGAGAGAGAGAGAGAGAGAGAGAGAGAGAGAGAGAGAGAGAGAGAGAGAGAGAGAGAGAGAGAGAGAGAGAGAGAGAGAGAGAGAGAGAGAGAGAGAGAGAGAGAGAGAGAGAGAGAGAGAGAGAGAGAGAGAGAGAGAGAGAGAGAGAGAGAGAGAGAGAGAGAGAGAGAGAGAGAGAGAGAGAGAGAGAGAGAGAGAGAGAGAGAGAGAGAGAGAGAGAGAGAGAGAGAGAGAGAGAGAGAGAGAGAGAGAGAGAGAGAGAGAGAGAGAGAGAGAGAGAGAGAGAGAGAGAGAGAGAGAGAGAGAGAGAGAGAGAGAGAGAGAGAGAGAGAGAGAGAGAGAGAGAGAGAGAGAGAGAGAGAGAGAGAGAGAGAGAGAGAGAGAGAGAGAGAGAGAGAGAGAGAGAGAGAGAGAGAGAGAGAGAGAGAGAGAGAGAGAGAGAGAGAGAGAGAGAGAGAGAGAGAGAGAGAGAGAGAGAGAGAGAGAGAGAGAGAGAGAGAGAGAGAGAGAGAGAGAGAGAGAGAGAGAGAGAGAGAGAGAGAGAGAGAGTGGTGAAATGCATCTAATGACAGCATTGTCAGTGTTAAGGGAAACACTGCTTGCTTCCCTCTCGCCAGGCCAGCCGCTGGCGCAGCCCACTGCAGAACAGGAAGCAACTGCAAGTCCTTCCCCCCCAGACACAGCCTTTTCACCAGACTCCTGTTGTGCCTCCTCGTACAACACACAGTAACTGGGTGGGCCCAGGCTAGACCAGCAGGGGATCTGAGGAAGCAAGAGCGGCCCCAGATGGACGGGCGACAGACACGTCCTGGCACCTACCAACCACTGCCCTGTGGATTAACCTAGGTAGGTATAAGGCTAAGGAGAAAACCCCAAACAAAAAATCTGTGGTGGAGCCCCACATCAGGCAGACATGCTTACAGAGCTCCAACAAGACCCCTACGGCGGTGTAGGTGGAAGAAGTGACCACCATGGGAACCCAATGACTATGCCAGCGGATGAAGGCAATGCATGATGGACAGGCGCTTAAGGCAAAATCCAACAAACTGGGCTATCGGCAGTCCATTGCAAACTCTCTCCCAGGTCGTTGCAACACTTGCACCACTGGATATGCAGAGCGGAGAAACAGGATGTGTGGTTGCAGCCTGCGCTCCTGCCTCACCACATGAATCAACTCACGCGCAACCATCAGCCAGCTCACCACACTTCTCATCTTCATCAAAAGTCCTATGGCGACAGACAAGTGGCGACGGGGACAGGCAGAGATGACTGCCGGGAGTCTCTAGTCACAGCTCTACACATGGGTGGCACAGATAAGATAGTCGCTATGCACTGGGATCTAGGCAGCAGTGCAATCCGGTCCTGTTCTGCGACTGAGCAGCCCTTTTGTGGAGCCATTCTGCTCACCCCACATGGGGAGAGGGCTAGAAAGTGCCCTAAACATAACCTGCCAAAAAAAAAAAAAAAACTCACTGAACAACCGCATCAGTAAGGTCATCCTTATATGGTTGAAAACATAATCAAATCACAGATCCAAACAAAAATAAACTATACAACCCTTTATGGTCGCTGCATGGAATGTAAGGACCCTTCTGAATACTGGCACAAATTAGCATCCTCAAAGAAGAACTGACTTGTGGCAAAAGAGCTGGCTAGGTATAACATCGACATAGCAGCCATCAGTGAGTCCTGGCTCCCAGATGAGGGCCAACTCACAGAACAGGAGTCTGGCTATACCTCCTTCTGGAACGGTAAGCCTGTGGAGAGAAACCGCATTTATGGAGTTGGCTTTGCCATCCGCCAACGCATCCTAAACAGTATAACTGAAATGCCTATTGGGATTAACTGCAGCGCCTCATGACGCTTCGAGTCCCACTGAATAATTCACGTCATGCCTTCTTCATCAGCCGATATGCCCCAACACTGGATACAGAGGATAACATCAAGGAGGCCTTTACGATCTCGACAGAGTGCTAACCTCTATCCCCAGAGAAGATAAGGTTGTGCTCCTCGGTGACTTCAATGCCAGAGTTGGCAGAGATGCTGATATTTGGCAGGGAATCATAGGGAGAAATGGACTAGGCAAGTGTAATTCCAACGGCCTACCCCTCCTCAGCAAGTGTGTTGCACACAACCTCACTATCACCAATACCTTGTTTAGGCAGGCCAACAAGTTCAAGGGTTCGTGGCAACACCCACGATCCAAACACTGGCATCTCATTAACTACATCATTGTCAGAGAAAAAGGTCGCCGAGATCTCATCACCCGTGCCATGCGTGGCTCAGACCACTGTGACATTGATCACCCCCTCAGAGCCAAGCTCTCACTTCACGTTGCCCCAAAACAGCGAGGGCAACAAGCCTCCAGAAGAAGTTTTAACACTAAGCGTCTGGGAGATCCAACGGTAGCACATGCTTTCAGAGAGCAGCTCGAACATGGGCTGATAAACAACCCAACAGCAAACAATGCAAATCTCAGTGCTGAATGTGATATTCTAGACAGTGTCTTGACAAAAACCTGCAAAGACCCTCGGCCAGAATGAAATAATACACCAGGACTGGTATTATGAAAATGCCGACAATCAATGTACTCTTCAATGATAAACGTGCTGCTTAAACCGACTGGCAGAACAACCCTCAGTCTAGGACCAAAGCTGATATCTTCCGCAAGAAGAAAGCGTGGCCCAGCCAAACTTCGCAATCTAAAGAACAACTGTCTTAAAAATAAAGTACAGTGTATGTGAAACACAAAAATTTGCAGATCAGCACAAGATGCAGCATTTTTTAAATCCACTAAAACATTTTATGGGCCAATCACTCATGGTGTAGCCCCTCCGCTCATCTAACAGTTACTTCATAATTAAAGATGAAGAAGGCCTCCTTCAGTGCTGGAAAGAACACTACCATTCACTGCTCAACCGAAACACCCACGTGGATGTCCTGACTAACCATCAGGTCCCTCAGCATCCAGAGCTGACCCACCTCAGCTATCCTCCAGCCCTGGATGAGGTAGTTACTGCCATCAAACAAATGAAAAATAACAAAGCCTCAAAGCCTGATGGAATTCCAGCTGAGGTGCATAAAGCAGGAGGACCTCTGCTTACCAGCCGTCTCCACTCTTTCCTGGAGAATATATGGGAAAAGGAGTAAATCCCACAAGCTCTTAAAGATGCCTCCAGACTGTAGCAACTACCGTGGGATCTCGCTGCTCTCCGTAGCTGGCAAGACTATCTCCTGAGTCCTCCTAAACAGACTTCTTCCTGAGGCAGAAAATTTCCTCCCAGAATCTCAATGTAGCTTTAGACCATCATGTGGCACCACTGACATGATCTGTGCTGCCCGCCATATACAGGAAAAGTGCAGAGAACAGCGTCGTGACCTATACATGGCTTTCAGGGACCTAACCAAGGCCTTCGATTCGGTCAATAGGGAAGCCCTCTTGTGGACCCTCAGCCGTTTTGGCTGCCCACCAAAATTCATCGCCATTGTGAGGCAACTCCACGATGGCATGAACGGCTGTGACCTGCACAATGGCACCCAGTCTGAGTTCTTCCCCATCCAAACAGGGGTTAAACAAGGGTATGTACTGGCACCAACTTTCTTTTCCATCTTCTTGGCTGCCTTCCTTACCTGTGCCAGCACCAATTTAACAAGCAGGATGGACATCCAGTACGGTGTGAGGGTCTTTTCAACATAATACGACTCCAGGCAGGAACAAAGGTGTCGGCTGTTTCCATAACTGAACTTCATTATGCAGACGACCTCACCCTTGTCGCTCACACTGAACACGACCTACAGGAGATCCTGAACACCTACGCAGATGCATAAGCACACTTCGGCCTTCAGGTGAATGTAAGTAACACTCAGATTCTCTTTCAGCCTTCACCAGGTTCAGCCACACCTCCACCATCCAGCTTAACAGTACAACCCACACTAATGTTAACAACTTTCAGTATCTCGGCTCCCACCAGTCCACCATCGCTGACATTGATGAAGAGTTTCAGCATCGGATCCGATGTGCATCTCAAGCCTTTGGCAAACTCCGAAACTGAGTCTTCAGCTATAGGGAGCTGAAATTATCCACAAAGCTGCACATATATCGAGCAGTAGTCCTGCCCACCCTACTATATGGCAGTGAGACATGGGTCACATACAGGAGGCACCTCAAGGCACTTGAAAACTTTCACCAAAGTAGCCTATGTTCCATGATCGCTGGGAAGATAAAACAACAAATGCCAGTATTCTTGCTGACACCAGCTGTAGAAGCATCGAGGCTACCATTATCCATGAACAACTACGCTGGACTGGCCACGTTACCCGCATGGGCAACTAGACTGTCAAAGCAGCTACTTTACAGTCACTTAACGAATAGTAAACGTAATGCTGGCGGGCATCTGAAGAAGTATAAAGATAGTCTTAAGGCAAACCTGAAAAAGTGCCAATTCGACCCCCTCACATGGGAGTCGATTACTTCACATCGTAATGCTTGGAGGAGCACCATACAAGTAGGTGTTAATACTTTCGAGTTAGCCCGACTTCATACTAAGTCAGACAAGCGCCAACGCTTGAATGACCCTCCCGCACTAGATGTAGCCCCCCACAAATGCAACTTCTGTGAACAACCCTGCCGAACTCGTATCAGCCTCTTTAGTCACCTCAAAACTCACGAACCTAAGTGTCATCCCTAATAACTCATATCATTGTATCATAGCTAGATGATCGTCATACTCGATTCCGAGTGACATTAAAGTAGTAGTAGTAGTAGTAGCAGTCGACATCAGGATTTTTTATCCCATGGCCGAATGTCACCGTAACCTAGCTCTCGATGCTGCACATAGGAGGAACGAGAACGACAAGAGAAGGGCATATGGGGAGAGAATTCAAAACGTTGATCAAGGCAGCTTCACTCCTCTAGTGTTCACAACCTCTGGTGGGATGGGACTAAGTGCAAGATGTTTCTACGCCAGACTCGCAGAGGTGATCTCCGAACAGAAGCAGCAGCCCAGAAGTTATGTTACAGCCTGGATGAGATGTCGACTGTCTTTCTCTCTCCTCCGGTAGGCTTTGCTCTGCCTCAGGGGAACGAGAGCTTCTGCCCCAACTCCGACAACTGCTGCAGATATTGACTATGAGGCTACTGTCACTGAATGCCGCACAGATCTGCGGCTCAACTAATTTAACACAGATAGGATAGCTACTTATGTATTAGGATATTTAATATTAAGGTAATTAAATGGTGGCGAAGCTGTGACTATTGGGGGAGGCTGGAGGCCACGCGAAAAAAAAAAAAAAAAAAAAATTGTAGTATTACACCAGTGAGACCATATAAATAGTGGTTATTTGTGCCAAGGATATATAAACAAGTGCTTGGTGTGAAAATTCTTGTCCAAGTGTATCATTCTGATGTATGGATGGTCGCCCTTGGGGTTTAGCCTACATACCAAGCACGTATGCCCCTACTACCTGGACACAGCAGTCCAGCCTGTCACCTCTCTGCCCTTCCCTCATAAGAACCAGTATAATCTTGTGCCTGGGACCAAATCATATGTTCGGAGGCGGACGTAACTGTCGCCCAAGGTGCAGATCATTATGCCGGGTGACAGACATTGTTGTGTCTGTTCTAACCAGTACCAAAAATGCACTAGCTGTGTTTGTGCGAGAAACAACCGACCATGTGTGCCTTGCATAAAGGGAAACAATTGCTGCAACCCTTATAACCCTCATGGCAGGATGGCAGGGAGCCGACACAGGAGGTCACAGTGGATATCGCCGGGACCCAGCCACCCGATGATATCCTAAATGATAGCAGTGAGCCTACTCAACCTGAAATTGTAGTACGAATTAACGCTGAACCAATAGCAGATGTCCACGAGGTGAATGAGAGACAGCCACCACAGTGGAATGGCATGTCGATGGAAAATGCGGACATATGGGTTAAAAAAACTTACTCAGAAATTGTCAGGTGGTCGCCAGCAAACCTGTTCGAACCACCCAAGTGTGCGGCCACCAAAGAAATAATTTGGGAGATGATTAGTCTCATAACTGAGTACACTCAAGACCGCTTCCTTGCCCCATTAGCTCTTCATATACTGGCAATAATACCACATCTATTCTGTCAGAGGACACACACAAAGACTAAGCACAAAGAAAATGTGGCAGCAATGAAGAGAAGATTGACACTGTGGCAGAAGGGGGCCCTTGATGATCTCCTATGTGAAGCAAGAACGCTGCAGGAGAGACTAAAATCTGCAGGAGACGGAAAGCAAAACACCGATGATGCTGCAAGAAAGTCTGGAAACAAAATGCGTGTGGGAAAAGTGTCTTTGGCGGTAAGATCTCTCACAGAGGAATCCACCAGTGCGGTCCTGCCAATAAACAGAGACATTAAAACAATTGAAAGAAAAACATCCCTCTGCAAGTGATGCTGTCCTGTTCGAGAAAATAACAGGAGGGATGGTGTGGAAAAAGGCACTGAAGACTCAGGGAGGTGCCGGCCCTTCAGGTCTGGATGCAAACGGTTGGAGAGTCATCCTCAGCACTAACAAGTTTGGCCCCGCAGCAAGTGATCTCTGCACGGCCATTGCCATCCTTGCAAGAAAGCTGGCATCCACATGCTGCCATCACCTTCATGCTCTGATGGCCTGCCACCTCATTCCCCTGGATAAGAGTCCAGGATGTAGGCCAATAGGAGTGGGGGAAGTGCTGAGGCGAATCATCGGAAAATGCATAATGGAGGTGGTAAAGGATGATGTCGGGGCAGCAGCAGGGAACCTGTAAGTTTGTGCTGCCCAACAAGCTGGAGGGGAAGCTACCATTCACGCCGTGAGAACGATATTTGAGCAACGCGATTGTGATGCCGTTCTCCTGGTCGACGCTTCAAACGCATTCAACAAACTTAACCGCAAGGCCGCACTGCACAACATCAAGAACAAGTGTCCAAGCCTTGCAATGTACGTTGAAAACTCCTATAGGAATCCATCAGACCTTTATATAGTAAACAACAAGGCTCTAAGAGGTGATACCATCTCACAGTGAGCCGAGGGAACAACACAGGGGGACCCTGTTGCAATGGCAATGTATGCAATTGGCCTATCAGTGCTCCAACAAGAAATAATATTTGAAACAACTGGGGTCAAACAAGTGGCGTATGCTGACGACCTTACAGGAGCAGGAAAAGTGGAGGGCATCAAAAAGTGGTCGAACTTGGTAACATCACAGGGTCCACAAATAGGGTACCACCCAAACACCAGCAAATCCATCTTCATTGTGAAGCCAGAACATTATGAACGGGCAATGGAGGGATGAGACTAACCAATCCAGAGGAGATTGCAGCCACCGAACATCAAAATTCATTTAAACTCACGGCAGCCCTCACGGACCACATAATAGCCCAGAACGCAACAGGGGAGGTCGATACCAGTGAAGTAAACAAGATTCGTAGGTCCATTACGACAGATTGACAGCACTGCCAAAATGATAAGTTGCAGCAACATTGCTGCAGGTACCAGAAAATTTGAAAAAAAAGTAGCTATAGCGCAGGAGATGGGCGCCTCGAACTGGTTAACTACGTTACCGATAAGGGCAAATGGTTTCAGTCTTAACAAACAAGAATTTACAGATGCCATTGCTCTAAGGTACGGTCGGCCAGTAGCAGGTTTGCCCTCCCAATGCGTGTGTGGCTCTTCCTATGACGGCGATCACGCCATGGTGTGCAAGAAAGGGGGCTTCATATGCATGAGGCATGACGAAGTAAGGGACCTTACAGCAAATATGTTGAAGGAAATCTGCCGGGATGTCATGGTAGAACCGACCCTCCTTCCATTGGATGGTGAGATCTTCCAACATAGGACTTCAAACACATCTAACAAAGCCCGTGTTGACGTCAGTGCTCGAGGATTCTGGACGCGGGGACAGCGAGCTTTCTTCGACATCAGGATTTTTTATCCCATGGCCGCATGTCACCGTAACCTAGCTCTCGATGCTGCACATAGGAGGAACGAGAACGACAAGAGAAGGGCATATGGGGAGAGAATTCAAAACGTTGATCAAGGCAGCTTCACTCCTCTAGTGTTCACAACCTCTGGTGGGATGGGACCAAGTGCAAGATGTTTCTACGCCAGACTCGCGGAGGTGAACTCCGAACAGAAGCAGCAGCCCACAAGTTATGTTACAGCCTGGATGAGATGTCGACTGTCTTTCTCTCTCCTTCGGTCAGCTTTGCTCTGCCTCAGGGGAACGAGAGCTTCTGCCCCAATTCCGACAACTGCTGCAGATATTGACTATGAGGCTACAGTCACTGAATGTCTTATAGATCTGCGGCTCAACTAATTCAACACAGATAGGATAGCTACTATGTAATAGGATATTTAATATTAAGGTAATTAAATGGTGGCGAAGGTGTGGCTATTGGGGGAGGCTGGAGGCCACGTTTATATATATTAAAAAAAAAAAAAGTAGTAGTAGTAGTAATAATAGTAGTACAGTGGGGTATGCTATAACGAACGTAATTGGTTCCAGAACCTCGTTCGTTATAGCATTCGTTCGTTATAGGATTAATCCATTCCAGGCCCCCAAATACAACCACTTAACACTGAAAAAATTCTGTGGAAAATGTAAAAAATACGGTACTTTATCTTACCTTAGTGTTATTCAGCATGCAGGTACCCCTAAACACTGGCACAGCACTATCACTTCCACTGGGAGTCTTGGCTTTAAGGTCCTCAAACAATTGTTTAGCCTTCTCACAAATTATAGCTTCACTAATGTTACCACCTGCCATTTCTTTCTCCTTTATCCACACTAAGAGTAAATTTTCCATCTCTTCAATCACATTACAACTTGCTTTGCTAAGTCTAAAGATTCCCTTAGCCACTTGCACAGTTTTTAACTCCTCTTTATTCTTCAAAATCGTACATATAGTCGATTTAGCCATCCCATACATCACTAAGTTTCGCAATGCTTCTTCCATTCTCACGTTTCTTTATAATTTCTTTCTTAGTTTCAAGGGTTATTAGCTTTCTCACTCGCTTTGGACGATTCATTGTTACAATTGTATACTTGTATAACAAAATAGTTATACAAATAACGCGAATTTCCACATCAAAAGACGAAATTTCAACAATAACAGTGGTGCACTGGGTACACAATGAGACAAAGATGGCGCCTGACGCTCTTGTTGTGGGTCGCGGTACAACAATATTCATGCGCCAGGCGAAATAGTCCCGTATTCATCCCCGTTCGTTGTAGGAGTTGCGTTCGTTATAGCATTCTCAATTTTATAGGTAAAACCGTTCGTTATAGGAATATTCATAGTAGGATCCGTTTGTTATAGCATACCCCACTGTAGTAGTAATAATAGGCAGAGCACCCGCCTGCCTGATGGGTCATGAGTGATTTTCTCGGTTTCTTGTAAATGCCTGCCCCTTGACAGGTTAATAGTTTCAACCTTCGGGTTCCACGACAGTTAGGATTAGAGTACAGTATTTTGTGGGTCATCCCAGGCAGGCTATGAGTGATCCATGTTCTTGTGTAGTATGATTAAAATCCCGATTTCTATTTCTCAACGATTGCTATTATTTTGTCGGATGCCCTTAAGGCATGTTCACCGGTGCAAGTAATATTTTTTAATGTTTTATGTGCCACTAAGTGATGTAAGAAATTGAAGGAATTGTTTCAGACGAGTTCCTCGTTCTGGTGTAGGTAGTACTACTGCCTTCGTAGTCTTCTCATACTGCATTTAATATTTATTAATAATTTTTAATACCATGTATAACTTTTGTTCCCCATGGTAGTGTTTTTAAGACCCACTAAGAAGTACTCTAGTGTTGGTGTACCATTATTGATTGTGTTTGTGCTGGTTCGGGATTTTCTCTGAGGAGCGCTTCCACTGATCTAAAGTGTTATTGAAGGGGACATATTCGGAGTGTGGGAGCGGGAATTTCACAGTGTGTCGATGAATATCGGATGTCACCCTAAGTATTGCCACTGAAGGTTCTTCTCATCCCTTACGGCATTAATCGCAAATATTCCGTGTATTCACCAGCAATCACCAAGCGATTTTGTGAGTATTTGGATGGACAGCTACGGTAGGTGCCAGGTACCAGTGCCAGTGTCGATAGGCCTACTTTGGCAGGGGTGGCATCGAGACTCTCGCCCTTATGGGGCCAAGTGCTCTACGCTTGCGGCAGCAATGAAGAGAAGATTGACAATGTGGCAGAATGGGGCCCTTGATGATCTCCTATGTGAAGCAAGAACACAGCAGGAGAGACTAAAATTTATAGAGGATGGAAAGCAAAACACCGATGACGTTGCAAGAAAGTTTGGAAACAAAATGCGTGTGGGAAAAGTGTCTTAGGCAGTAATATCTCTCACAGAGGAATCCTCTGGTGGGGTTCTGCCAATAAACAGAGACATTAAAACAACTGAAAGAAAAACATCCCCCAGCAAGTGAAGACGAAGGCATCAGGTTCCAGGGTAACTATATCCCACCAAATGCTGATCTGTTCGAGAAAATAACAGGAGGGATGGTGTGGAATAAGGCACCGAAGACTTAGGGAGGTGCCGGCCCTTCAGGTCTGGATGCAAACGGTTGGAGAGTCATCCTCAGCACTAACAAGTTTGACCCCGTTGCAAGACATCTCTGCATTGCCATTGCCGTCCTTGCAAGAAGGCTGGCATCCTCGTGCTGCCAAAAACTCCATGCTTGGATGGCCTGCCGACTCATTTCCCTGGATAAGAATCCAGTATGTAGGCCTATAGGGTTGGGGGGAGTGCTGAGGCGGATCAACAGAAAATGCATAATGGAGGTGGTAAAGGATGATGTCAGGTGCAGCAGCAGGGAACCTGCAAGTTTGTGCTGGCCAACAAGCTGGAGGGGAAGCTGCCATTCACGCCATGAGGATGATATTTGAACAGCATGATTGTGAGGTCATTCTTCTGGTGGACGCTTCAATAGCATTCAACATAATCAACCACAAGGCTACACAGCACAACATCAAGATCAAGTATCCAAGCTTTGCTATGTATGTTGAAAACACCTACAGGAACCCATCAGACCTCTATATTGTAAGCATCAAAGCTCTAAGAGGTGATACCATCACACAGTCAACTGAGGGAACAACGCAAGGGGACCCTGTTGCCATGGCAATGTACGTACTAGGCCTGTCTGTGCTCCAACATACAATAAAACATGAAACAACCGAGGTCAAACAAGTGGCTCATGCTGATGAACTAACAGGAGCAGGAAAAGTGGAGGGCTTCAAAAAATGGTGGGACCTGGTAACATCACGTGGCCCACAAATAGGGTACCACCCAAATGCCAGCAAGTTCTCCCTCATTGTGAAGCCAGAACATTATGAACGGGCAATGGAGGTGTTCGGTGGAAGTGAGGTCAAAATAACAAAGGATGGCCAAAGACACCTAGGTGCAGTAATCGGCACAACGGACTTCAAGATCGAGTACGTAACGGGAAAGGTTAATGGGTGGGTGAAGGAAATCCAAGCTCTGTCTGATATTGCTAAAACAGAGCCACATACAGCTTTTGCGGCATTCACCCATGGAGCCAAGCATCGCTGGAATTACCTGATGCGCACTATCCCTGATATCGGTCCCCTTCTCCACCCTCTGGAAGAAGCCATCAATATCGCTTTTAGCCCAACACTAGTGAAAAACCCTTACTTAACCCCAGCAGAAAGGTCACCCCTTGCACTACCACCGAGACTGGGAGGAATGATTGACCAATGCAGTGGAGATTGCTGCCACCGAACTTCATTACTCCGTCAAGCTCACGGCAACCCTCACTGAGCACATAATAGCTCAGAATGTAGCAAGATTCAACGGTCCATTACGACAGAACGGCAGCACACCCAAAGGGATAAACTGCAACAACAATTGTTGCAGAAATTGCCGGAGAACTTTAAAAAAAAAAAGTAGCTATAGTGCAGGAGGTGGGCGCTTCAAACTGGTTAACAACGTTACCGATAAGGGCAAAAGGCTTCATCCTTAATAAACAAGAATTCACTGATGCGATTGCTCTAAGGTACGGTTGGCCAGTAGAAGGTTTGCCCTCCCAATGCGTGTGTGGCTCATATTATGACATCGACCACGCCATGGCGTGCAAGAAAGGGGGCTTCATATGCATGGGGCATGATGAAGAAAGGGATCTCACAGCAAATTTACTGAAGGAAATCTGCCTCGTCATGGTGGAATCGCCCCTGCCTTCCATTGGACGGTGAGACGGTGAGAACCTCTGTCACAGGACTTCAAACACATCCAAAGAAGCCCATGCGGACAGCGAGACTTCTTTGACAAAGATTTTTCGATCCCATGGCAGCATGTCACCGTAACCTAGCTCTGGATGCTGGACACAGGAGGAAGAATGACAAGGTAAGGGCATATGGAGAGAGAATTCTGAACGTTGATTAAGGCAGCTTCACTCCTCTGGTGTTCACAACCTCTGGTGGGATGGGACCAAGTGCAAGATGCTTCTACGCCAGACTCGCCAAGGTGCTATCCGAACAGAAGCAGCAGACCAGAAGTTATGATACAGCCTGGATGAGATGTCGACTGTTGTTCTCTCTCCTTAGGTCTGCTTGGCTCTGCCTCAGGGGAATGAGAGCATTGGCCCCAAAGCCGACAACAGTTGCAGACATTGACTACGAGGCAACAGTCACCGATTGCCGCATATATCTGTGGCTCAATTAACTCAACACAGCCAGGGTAGCTACTTATGTATTAGGATAGTTAATTTCAAGGTGATAAAATGGTGGCGAATGTGTGGCTATTGTGGGAGGATCGAGGCCATGTTAAAACAAAAATAAAGTAGTAGTAGTAGTAGGCAGCTGGCGCTACGTGGGTGTGGTGGAGTGTCCTCCCTGATCTAAAGTGTTATTGGAGGGGACGTATTCGGAGTGTGGGAGCGGGAATTTCACAGTGTTTCGGTGAATAGAGGATGTCACCCTAAGTATTGCCACCATAGGTTCTTCTCATCCCTTACGGCATTAGTCGCAAATATTCCATGTTTTCACAGGCGATCACCAAGTGAGTTTTGAGAGTTTGGTGGGACGGCTGGTGGTGCCAGTGTGGGATAGGCCTACTTTGGCTGGTGCAGCCTAACAACTCCCGCCCCTGAGGTCAGTGACATGTGGCCAACTGTTCTATGTCTGCAGTCACTCCCCTAAGTAGCAGTCACTTCATTTAGTGACAGCCGACCAAGTGAGTATAAACAGTACAGTGATCCCTCGGTTAACGAGCGCCTCGGTTAACGATTTACCTTCCATAAGATTCTTAACTTCGGTTAACGAGCAATCCCTCGATTAACGAGTTTTTTACGAGCCGACTTCAACATATTTTCGCTTGCATTTGGCGGTCCACCAGCTGTAGTATTAGTCCGCCAATACAGTAATTGGTTTTAGGGCATAAATTCCTTACTATTTTAGTAAATATCAAGAAGTTTATACTATTCAATAATTTTAAAAGTTTAATATTAACTTTTTTAGTCATTTTAACAATTATTGAACATAATTGAAGGTAAAGAAACTAGTTTCTGGCGTGCCATCCAGCCTGTTAACAAACCAGACAGTCTCTCTGTTTTCAGTGGAGGTAACATTTTGCTTGAGACTCTCTTCAACTAAATGCTTTTTTTCTGTGTTTCCAAGCAAATTATTGGTCATTTTGAAATTTATTTTACATATTGACAATATATAATGCAGTGCAGTGTTGATTTAAAGAAAATAATCTTGAATTACATCAAGAGAACTAAAATGTTATGGGTGAAATGGTGCCATGGGGTGACTTCTCTTCTTCCTTCTCCTCCACCCCCATTCTAATTCCCATCATCATCATCATCCAGGAGCCTTCTACATACACACCTCAAAGTAAGTGTACTTTTCTACCTTTTTTGTTGAATTTAGGCAATTTTCGGTGAGCTGGAACCAATTACCCAAAAACCCATTGAAACAATGGTTTCAGTTAACGAGTTTTTCGGTTAACGAGCAACCTGCTGGAACGGATTGTGCTCGTTAACCAAGGGACCACTGTATAACTATTCTTACATCAGTGCGACCATAGAAATAGTGGTTATTTCTGCCAAAGATATATAAACAAGTGTTAGGTGTGACATTTCTTACTCCCAGTGTATCATACTGATGTGTGAATTGTCACCCACAGGGGGGTGGCCTACACACCCATGCATGCATGTATGCCCCTACTACCCAGACACAGCAGTCCAGCCTGTCACCTCTCCACCCTTTCCTCATAAGAACTAGTTTCTTCTTCTGTATAGGACCAAAGCAGATGTCGGAGGCGGACGTAACTGTCGCCCGAAGTGCGGAACACTATGCCGGGTAACAGACATTGTTGTGTCTGTGCTAGCCATAACCAAAATTGCACTAGCTGTGAATGTGCGAGAAACAACCGACCATGTGTGGTTTGCAGAAAGGGAAACAATTGCCAGATTCCTCAAGGCAGGGAGCCGACACAGGAGGCCACAGTGGATATCGCCAAGACACACCCGCCCGATGATATCCTAAATGATAGCAGCGATTCTACTCAACCTGAGAATGTAGTGCCAATAAACGCTGCTCCAAGAGTAGCAGATGTCCACGAGGTGAATGGCAGACAGCCACCCCAGTGGAATGGCATGTCAATGGAAAATGCAAACATATGGTTAAAGAAACTTACTCAGAAATTGTCAAGTGGTCACCAGCTAACCTGTTAGAACCACCCAAATGTGCGGCCAACAAAGAAATGATTCGGGAGATGACTTGCATCATAACCGAGTACACTCAGGGCTGCTTCCTTGCCCCTTTAGCTCTTCATATACTGGCAATAATACCCCATATATTCTGTCAGAGGACACACTCAAGGACTAAGCGCAAAGAAAATGTGACAACAATGAAGAGAAGATTGACAATGTGGCAGAATGGGGCCATTGATGGTCTCCTATGTTCAGCAAGAACACTGCAAGCGAGACTAAAATTTATAGGAGATAGAAAGCAAAACACCGAGGATGTTGCCAGAAAGTTTGGAAATAATATGCGTGTGGGAAAAATGTCCTCGGTGGTCAGATCTCTCACAGAGGATTCCTCAAGTGGTGTTCTGCCAATAAACAGAGATATTAAAACAACTGAAGGAAAAACATCCCTCTGCAAGTGAAGACGAAGGCATCAGGTTCCAGGGTGACTATATCCCTCCAAATGCTGTCAAGTTCAACAAAATAACAGGAGGGATGGTGTGAAAAATAGCACTGAAAACTCAGGGAGGGGCTGGTCCTTCAGGTCTGGATGCAAATGATTGGAGAGTCATCCTCACCACTAACAAGTTTGACCCCGTAGCAAGTGATTTCTGCACTGCCATTGCCGGCCTTGCAAGGAAGCTAGCAAGCTCGTGCTGCCAACACCTACATGCTCTGACGGCCTGCTGCCTCATTCCCCTGGATAAGAATCCAGGATGCAGGCCTATAGAGGTGGGGGAAGTGCTGAGGCAGATCATCGGAAAATACATAATGGAGGTGGTAAAGGATGATGTCAGGGCAGCTGCAGGGAACCTGCAAGTTTGTGCAGGCCAACAAGCTGGAGGGGAAGCTGCCATTCACGCCATGAGAACGATATTTGAGCAGCATGATTGTGAGACCGTTCTCCTGGTTGACGCCTCCAACACATTCAACATAGTCAGTCCTCGACTTACGACGGGGTTAGGGACCGACGACCAGGTCGTAAGTCGAAAATGCAAAAATAATACATAGAAAATCTAAAATGGGTACAGTAAAACCTCGATTAACCGACCACATATGGGGGGAAGGGGCCGACGGATAATCCGAAAGGTCGGTTAATGGTACATAAAGTCTATGGAAATAAAACATACATTTTCAAAGTACCTTTCCCTAACCTATCTCTATTCACTTTTGGTCCTTTGCCTTTCATATTTCAATAGAATTTGCTTTAAAACATTAACCACTTTAGTAAATAAATATGAACCAGCACAGAAACCGTGAATAAAAAATGGAAAAGTCAAAGAACATATGTCATCACAAAAATTGTGACCAAGTCCCAGGTTGCTCATCTGACTTTCTACCTCATTTACACACAATTGCAGGGTCTCAATTGCTTCTCTTACTATTGACAACACAACATACATATATTGTTTCTCACTCTTGATTTGTTTTTTCATTTTTGCATTTCTTTATGGTTCTTAATTACTATTATTATCATCATTATCATTATTAATATTATTACATTTTCGCCCCCCAGGCCTCGATGTGGGTCAGTGACCTGTGCCCAGGTATGCTAATCCCTGGGAAAAAAAAAAAAATTTTTTTTTTTAGGAGTTCGGGATTGACGGTTAATCCGAAAGTTGGTTAATCAAGGGTCGGTTAATCGAGGTTTTACTGTATCTCTTTTTCTTCTCAGCACCACGAGAACTCTCACTTTTACGCTTGCCAGCCATCAAGATCAAGTGTCCAAGATTTGCAATGTATGTTGAAAACACCTATAGGAACCCATCAGACTTCTATATAGTAAACATCAAGGCTCTAAGAAGTGATACCATCATACAGTCAACTGAGGGAACAACGCAGGGGGACCCTGTTGCAAAGGCAATATACGCAATAGGCCTATCTGTGCTCCAACACACAATAAAATTTGAAACAACCGAGGTCAAGCAAACGGCATATGCTGACGACCTTACAGGAGCAGGAAAAGTGGAGGACATCAAAATGTGGTGGGACCTGATAATGACATATGGTTCACAAATAGGGTACCATCCAAATGCCAGCAAGTCCTTCCTCATTTTGAAGCCAAACATTATGAACAAAGGATGACCAAAGACACCTAGGAGCAGTAATCGGAACAACGGACTTCAAGACCGAGTACGTAACATGAATGGTGAATGAGTGGGTTAGGGAAAGACAGGCTCTGTCTGATATTGCCACACGCAGCTTTTGCAGCTTTCACCCACAGACTCAAGCATCGCTGGAACTACCTGATGCCCACTATCCCTGATATCGGTCCCCTCCTCCACCCTCTGGAAGAAGCTATCAGCATCAATTTCATTCCCAAATTAGTGAAACATCTTCACTTAACCCCAGCAGAAAGATCACTCCTTGCACAACTACCGAGACTGGGAAGAATGGGATTGACCAATCCAGAAGAGATTGCTGCCACCTAACATCAAAACTCAGTTAAGCTCATGGCAGTCCTCACCGACCACATAATAGCTCAGAGCGCAACAAGCGAGCTGAATACCAGCGAAGTAAACAAGATTCGGCCAAAGTGATAAATTGCAGCAACTGATGCTGCAAGTACCAGAGAATTTGAAAAAAAGTAGCTATAGCGCAGGAGGTGGATGCCTCGAACTGGTTAACGATGTTACCGATGAGGGCAAATGGTTTCAATCTTAATAAACAAGAATTTAGAGATGCCAATGCTCTAAGGTACGGTCGGCCAGTAGAAGGTTTGCCCTTCCAATGCGTGTGTGGCTCTTCCTATGACATCGATCACGCCATGGTGTGCAAGAAAGGGGGCTTCATATGCATGAGGCATGACGAAGTAGGGGATCTCGCTGCAAATATGTTGAAGGAAATCTGCCGTGATGTCAGTGTAGAACCGACGCTCCTCCCATTGGACGGTGAGAATTTCCAACATAGGCCTTCAAACACATCCAACGAAGCCCGTGTTGACATCAGTGCTCGAGAATTCTGGACACGGGGACAGTAAGCCTTCTTCGACATCAGGGTTTTTGATCCCGTGGTTGCATGTCACCGTAACTTAGCTCTCGATGCTGCACACAGGAGGAATGAGAACGACAAGATAAGAGTATATGGGGAGAGAATTCTGAACGTTGATCAAGGCAGCTTCACTCCTCTGGTGGGATGGGACCAAGCAGCAGCCCAGAAATTATGTTACAGCCTGGTTAAGAGGTCGACTGTCCTTCTCTCGCCTTAGGTCAGCTTTGCTCTGCCTCAGGGGAACAAGAGCATCGGCCCCAAAGCCGACAACAGTTGCAGATACATTATTGACTACGAGGCAATAGTCACTGAATGCCGCATAGCTCTGCGGCTCATTTAACTCAACACAGCCAGGGTAGCTACTTATGTATTAGAATAGTTAATTTTAAGGTAATCAAATGGTGGCAAAGGTGTGGCTATTGGGGGATGGCTGGAGCAAGGACCCCCAAATAAGGGAATTAAGACAGCAAGCATGAGGAGTGAAGGTCTTATTGTATATCACACATCTGTGTGTGTGTGACTGTGTGGTAGCGAGTTAAATATCAGCTGTTGAGGAGCACTTGGCAACACTCATTTCCACTCTATCTCTCTATTCACCCACACCTTTCTGATTTCTCACTCCATATTTTAAAAAGTTATGTAATGTAATGTTATGTTGAAGGGATACATCTTTGCTCATTTATACTTATACTTATCACAATCTCTCTAAAAATACTTTAGGTTTCATGTTTATTCATGACATCTTCAGGTCATGAGACCCACTAATACCCCGGCCAAGAAAGGGTGACCTGACATTCCATCAGAAGGTCAGTAATATGAGACCCACTCATCTCCCACAGCTCCATGGAAGTGGAAAATACCAGTCTTTGCTGTAACACACAGCTTCATTCATGCCCATATCATATAGATTTTTAATCATTAAATATATTTATTTAACCAAACTTTTCAATAAACTATTCTGGATTATTATAATAAAGAAATGGAGTTTGTAATATTATTAGAACAGCATTTATGGACTCTGGTAGTTTAGACTCAAGGAAAACATCCCCAGCACCCAGAAACATTCTGGGGAAGTGGGCCAGTGTCTGTGTGTGCAAGATGTCTAGTTTAGACACTCGGAAACTTTTCCCAGTAACCGGAAAATATTCCGGGGAAAAGGAATTTTTCTGGGTTTGAGAAAGTCGTCTGGTTACCCAGAAATCTCTCAAACCCAAAAGTGCTCTACACCAATTGTTCTGGCTAACAGGGATATCACTGTATATTAGATAACAATACAAGTTAAAAGACTGATATTAAAACTGATCATTACACTTTTGCAACAAATAACATCAATAATCACTGGAAAATAGGACATTTGCCAAACAGACTTTGATATTTATGGAAATATACAACAAACCTCCATGAGCAATACAGTATTAGTTTTCATGAACTAAAAAAATCATTCATACAATAATATCAACGAGATGTTACGATAACACGTTTATCTGACATATACACAAACTGTATAGTTGGACGAGTTTCTTACCCAGAGAGAATATAGCTAAACAACATATGCAAATCCCTGAAACATAGTACTGTATGTGATACTGTAGGTGCATCTTTACCCATGTTGGTATGTAATTATCCTCATCTAATTGAGTAAAAGTTATCCAGATACATTTCCAAAAACTTTAAGGACCATTTTCAGTTTACTCTCATTTCTCTCTCTACTTCACACTTCCTATGCCTATAATATTTCATAATCTTCCTATACTCCCTACTTATCCACAATACCTCCTTTCCATTCATTGTATCTGTCTATAGTGGTGATGGTGTGAAAGGTGGTGATAGTGTGTAAGTAGTGATTATGGTGGTGGTGGATTATGGTGGTGGTGTTGTGAAGGTGGTGGAGTATAGTGGTGGTGGTGTGAAGGTGGATTATATTGGTGGTGGTGTGAAGGTGGTGATGGTGGGTGGGTGGTGTATGGTGGTGGTTAATTGATTATGGTGGTGGTGGTTAAGTGGTGATTATGGTGGTGTGGTGGGTGATTATGGTGGTGGTGGTGTGAAGGTGGTGATTATTGGGTGGTGGTGGTGTGGTGATTATGGTGGGGTGTGGTGATTATGGTGGTTGAATATGGTGTGGTGGTGGTGGTGGTTATGGTGGTGGGTGGTTGGTTGATTATGGTGGTGGTGGTGTGTGGTTGGTTATTGTGGTTGGTGGTGTGGAGCAGTTGGTTATGGTGGTTGGTGGTTGGGTGGTGGTGTGTGGGTGGTGGTTGTGTGGTGGTGGTGGGTTGTGGTGGTGGTTGGTTGTGTGGGTGGTGGTGTGGAGCAGTTGAGTTATGGTGGTGGTGGTGTGGGGTGGTGGTGGTTGTGGGGTGGTGTGGGTGGTGGTGGTTGTGGGTGGGTGAAGGTTGGTGGTGAGTGGTGTGGAAGATTGGTGATGGTGTGGAGGTGGTGATTGGTGGTGGTGGTGTGTTGGGTGGTGATTAATGGTGGTGTGGTAGTTATGGTAGTTGGTGGTGTGGAGGTGGTGTTGGTGTGTGGGTGGGTGTGGTGGTGTTGGCAGTTGGTGGTTGTGGTGAAGGTGGGGTTATGGTGGTGGTGGTGTGTGGGTGGTGGTTGTGTGGTTGGTTGGTTGTGTGGGTTGTTGGGTGGTTATTGGCTGGTGGTTAGTGGTTGGTTGGTGTGTGATTGGTTGGTGGTTGTGTGGTGTGGGGTTGTGGTGGTGAGTTGTGGGGAGTTATGGTGGTGGTGGTGGTGTGGTGGTGGTGTGTAGGTGGTGATGGTGTGGTGGTGGTGTGAGCAGGTTATGTGGTGGTGGTGTGTGTTAAGTTGGGTGGTTGTGGTTGGTGGTGGTGGTGTGGGGTTGGTTATGGTGGTTGGTTGTGTGGGTGGTGTGAGACTGGTTATGGTGGTGGTTGTGTGGGTGTTTGGTGTGGAGGTGGGAGTTGGTGGTGGTGTGTGGGTGGTGGTGGTGTGGAGGTGGTGGTTATGGTGGTGGTGGTGTGGAGATTGGTGTGGGCGGTGATTGTGGTGGTGGTGGTGGTGTGTGGGTGGTGATGTGTGAGCTGGTGATTATGGTGGTGGTGGTGTGTGGGTGGTGGTGTGAGCAGGTGATTATGGTGGTGATGGTGTGTGGGTGGTGGTGTGGGGCTGGTGGGGTTATGTGGTGGTGGTGGTTGTGTGGGTGGTGTGGGGCTGGTGGTTATGGTGGTGGTTGTGTGGGTGGTGGTTGTGGAGCTGGTTGGTTATGGTGGTGGTGGTGGTGTGAGGTGGGTGGTTGTGGACAGGTTATGGTGTTGGTGGTGTGGAGGTGGGAGTGGTGTGGAGACGGGTGGTGGTGGTGGTGTGTGGGTGGGTGGTGTGGGCAGGTGGTTATGGTGGTGGTGGTGTGTGGGTGGTGATGGTGTGGGCTGGTGATTATGGTGGTGGTGGTTGTGAGGTGGTGATGGTGGAGCTGAGTTGAGTTATGGTGGTGGTGGTGTGTGGGTGTGATTGTTGTGGGATTGGTTAGTGTGTGGGTGGTGGTGTGGAGGTGGTTAGTTGGTGGTTGGAGGAGTTGGTTGATGGTAGCAGGAGATTGGTGGTTGTGGAGGTGGTGAGTTATGGTGGTGATGGTGTGAGGTGGTGGTGTGGGCAGGGTGATTGTGGTGGTGGTGTGTGGGTGGTGGGCTGGTTGTGGTGTGGTGGTGTGTGGGTGGTGGTGACGGGTGGTTATGTGGTGGTGGTGGTGTGGAGTGGTGATGGTGTGGGCAGGTGATTATGGTGGTGGTGGTGTGGATTGGTGATGGTGTGGAGGTGGTGATTAATTGGTGGTGGTGTGTGAGTGTGGTGGTGTGGAGCAGGTGATTATGGTGGTGGTGGTTGTGGATTGGTGATGGTGTGGAGGTGGTGATTATGGTGGTGATGGTGTGAGGTGTGGTGATGGTGTGGAACAGGTGATTATGGTGGTGGTGGTGTGGCAGGTGGTGGTGCAGGCTGGTGATTATGGTGGTGGTGTGCAGGTGGTGATGGTGAAACTGGTGATTGTGGTGGGTGGTGGTGCAGGTGGTGATGGCGGTGCGATTATGGTGGTGGCGTGCAGGTGGTGGTGGTGGAGGTGGGCGGTGGTGATTGGTGGTGGTGGTGTAGATTGCGGTGGTGATTGGGTGGAGGTGCAGGTGGCGATTGGTGGTGGTGCAGGTGATTGCAGGTGATGGCGTGCAGGCTGGTGATTATGAGGTGGTGGTGACGGTGGTGGTGCAGGTGACGGGAGGTGATGGTGCGGCGATTATGGTGGCAGGCGTGCGTGAAGGTGGTGATTATGGCGGCAGGTGATTGGGCAGGCGATTGGCGGTGGGAGTGTGGCGATGCGTGGTGGTGGGGATTGGCGGCGCGGTGGGTGGTGCAGGTGGCGATTATGGTGGTGGCAGGGTGAGCATGGTGGTGGTGGTGACATGGCGGTGGTGGTGGGTGATTACAGGTGGTGGGGCAGTGCAGGTGATTATGGTGGTGGTGGTGTGCAGGTGGTGGTGGTGGGTGATTGCGGTGGTGATGGTGCAGGTGGTGATTATGGTGGGTGGTGGTGGTGATGGTGATTGTGGCGGTGGTGGCAGATTGCGGTGGTGGTGGTGATTGCGGTGGTGCAGGTGGCGATTGGGCAGGTGGTGGGTGAATGCGGGTAGCGGCGGTGATGGCGGGATGGTGGCAGGTGGCGATGGCGGCGGTGGTGGTGGAGGCAGGATTATGGGTGCGGTGTGCAGGGTGGTGACTGGTGGTGGCAGGCGATTGGTGGTGGCGATGGTGTGCAGGTGGGATTGGCGGCGGGTGGTGGGTGTGCAGGTAGTGATGGTGGTGGTGGTGATTGCGGTGGTGGTGGTGATTGCGGTGGTGGTGGTGATTATGGTGGGTGATGGTGCAGGTGGTGATTGCAGGTGGTGGTGTGCAGGTGGTGGTGGCAGTAGGTGGGTGATTGGCGGTGGTGATTGGTGGTGGTGATGGTGCGTAGGCAGATTGTGGTGGTGGCAGGTGTGCAGGTGGTGATGGTGACAGGACGGTGGTGGTGGTGGTGGTGGGTGGTGATGAGGTGAAGGTGGTGATGGTGTGCAGGTGGTGGTGGTGCAGGTGGTGGTGGTGTGAGGTGGTGAGGTGGATGGTGTGAAACAGGTGATTATGGTGGTGGTGGTGCAGGTGGTGATGGTGGAAGTGCGGTGATGGTGTGCAGGTGGTGATGGCGTAGGTGGTGATTGGTGGTGGTGGTGATGGCGGTGGTGGTGGCGGGTGATGGTGGTGAAACAGGTGATTGTGGTGGTGGTGGTGTGTGGGGTGGGTGATGGTGTGAAGGTGGTGATGGTGAAGGTGGTGATGGTGCAGGTGGTGATGGTGTGAAATGGTGATTGGCGGTGGTGGTGGTGGGTGGTGATGGTGGAACAGGTGATTGCGGTGGTGGTGGTGCGGTGAGATGGGTGAAATGGTGATGGTGGTGGGTGGTGGTGAAGGTGGTGATGGTGTGAAGGTGGTGATGGTGTGAAGGTGGTGATGGTGAAGGTGGTGATTGTGGTGAAGGTGGTGATTATGGTGGTGATGGTGAAGGTGGTGATGGTGAAGGTGGTGATTGGTGGTGGTGGTGGTGTGTAGGTGATGGTGAAAACTGGTGATTGTGGTGGTGGTGGTGTAGGTGGTGATGGTGAAACAGGTGATTATGGTGGTGGTGGTGTGCAGGTGGTGATGGTGATGCGGGGTGATTATGGTGGTGGTGGTGCAGGTGGTGATGGTGCGTGAAGTGTGGTGATGGTGCAGGTGGTGGTGGTGTGCAGGTGGTGGTGGTGTGGTGGCAGGTGATGGTGAAACAGGTGATTATGGTGGTGGTGGTGTGTAGGCAGATGGTGAAGGTGGTGATGTGCAGGTGATGGTGTGAGGTGGTGATTATGGTGGTGGTGGTGATTGGTGGTGGTGGTGTGTAGGTGGTGATGGTGTGAAACAGGTGATTATGGTGGTGGTGTGTAGGTGGTGATGGTGTGAAGGTGGTGATGGTGTGAAGGTGGTGATGGTGTGTAGGTGGTGATGGTGTGAAACTGGTGACGATGGTGGTGGTGGTGTGTAGGTGGCGGTGGTGTGCAGGTGGTGATGGTGAAATGTGCGATTATGGTGGTGGTGGTGGTGATGGTGCAGGTGGCGATTGGTGGTGGTGGTGATTATGGTGGCAGGTGGTGATGTGCAGCAGGTGATTATGGCGGTGGTGGTGTGAATGGTGACGGTGCGATGTGGTGAAGGTGGAGATGGTGCGAAGTGGCGATGATGGTGGTGATGGTGGAAGGCGATGGTGTGAAGGTGGTGATGGTGGTGGTGGTGCAGGTGGCGATGGTGTGAAACAGGCGATTGAGGCGGTGGTGGGTGGTAGGTGTGCAGGTGGTGCGAAGGTGGTGATGGTGTGTAGGGTGGTGATGGTGTGAACAGGGTGATTATGGTGGTGGCGGTGGTGGTGCAGGTGGTGTGGTGTGTAGGTGTGGTAGGTGGTGATGGTGTGAAACAGGTGATTGGTGGTGGTGGTGGTGTAGGTGGTGATGGTAGGTGGTGGGTGAGGGTGATGGTGTGAAACAGGTGATTGCGGTGGTGGTGGTGCAGGTGGTGGTGGTGTGGTGGTGATGGTGTGTAGGTGGTGATGGTGTGAAACAGGTGATTGGTGAGGTGGTGGGGCAGGGTGGTGATGCGTGAAACAGGTGATTATGGTGGTGGTGTGTAGGTGGTGATGGTGAAACAGGCGATGATGGCGGCGGTGGTGGGTGCAGGCGGTGACGTGTGAAACAGGTGACTGGCGCAGGCGATGGTGCGCAGGCGGCGATGGTGCGTGAAACTGGCGACGGCGGCGGCGATGGTGCAGGGGTGATGGTGTGGAAACGGCGATTGGCGGTGGCAGGTGCAGGCGATGGTGCAACCGGCGATTGCGGCGGCGGTGGTGCGCAGGCGGTGGGCGATGGTGCGATGGCGCAGGTGGTGGATGGTGAAACAGGCGATGGCGGTGGTGATGGTGTGCAGGTGGTGATGGTGCGAAATGGCGATTGCGGTGGTGTGTAGGTGCAGGATGGTGAAACTGGCGACGCGGTGGTGTAGGTGCAGATGGTGAAACCGGCGATGGCGGTGGTGGTGGTGCGGTAGGCAGATGGTGAAACTGGTGACGGCGGTGGTGGCGTAGGTGGCGATGGTGAAACAGGTGATTACGGTGGTGGTGGTAGGCGGGATGGTGAAACAGGCGATTGGCGGCGGCGATGGTGCGTAGGCGGCGATGGTGAAACCGGTGATGCAGGCGGCGGTGGTGAAGGTGGTGATGCAGTGCAAAATGGCGATGGCGGTGGTGGTAGGTGATGGTGAAACAGGCGATTGGCGGTGGTGATGGTGTGCAGGTGGTGATGGTGGAACTGGCGATTGCGGCGGTGGTGGGTGAAGGTGGTGATGGTGTGAAGGTGGTGATGGTGTGCAGGTGGGTGACGATGGTGGTGATGGTGCAGGTGGTGATGGTGAAACAGGTGATTGCAGGTGGTGCAGGTGATGGTGGAAACTGGTGACGATGGTGGTGGTGGTGCAGGCGGTGATGGTGAAACAGGCGATTGCGGTGGTGATGTAGGCGGAGATGGTGTGAAACAGGTGACGAGGCAGGCGATGGTGCGTAGGCGGTGATGGCGGTGAAGGTGGGCGATTGCGGTGGTGGTGGTGCGCAGGCGGCGGATGGCGCAGCTGGCGGGCGATCGATGGTGGCGATGGCGCGCAGGCGGCGTGACGGTGCGAATGCGGCGATCATGGCGGCGATGGTGCGAAGGCGGTGATGGTGCGAAACAGGCGACGGCGGCGGTGGTGTGCAGGCGGCGATGGTGCGTGAAACTGGCGATTGCGGTGGCGGCGTGCAGGCGGTGATGGTGAAACTGGCGTGATGCGCAGGCGGTGCGCAGGTGAGATGGCGTGAAATGGTGCGACGGCGGTGGTGATGGTGGGCGCAGATGGTGCGAAACAGGCGACGGTGGTGGGTGGTGGTGTGCGGCGATGCAGGTGAAATGGTGACGGCGGTGGTGCAGGGGTGGTGATGGCGCAGCTGGCGATTGCGGTGAAGGCAGACAGGAAGGTGGCAGACGGTGGATGGTGTGCAGGTGGCGATGAAACAGGTGACGGTGGTGGTGTAGGTGGTGATGGTGTGGAAGGTGGCGATTATGGCGGTGATGGTGAAGGTGATGGTGTGAAACAGGTGATTGCGGTGGTGGTGGTGGCAGGTGGTGATGGTGAAATGGTGCGATTGGGCGGTGGCAGGCGCAGGCGGTGGGAGTATGCGGACTGGCGGTGGTGATGGTGCGAAGGTGGCGATGGTGCGAAACAGGTGATTGATGGTGGTGGTGATGGTGCGGGTGGTGATGGTGCGAAACGGCGTGATTATGGTGGTGGTGGTGTGTAGGTGCAGATGGTGCGAAATGGCGATTATGGTGGTGGTGGTGTGCAGGTGGTGACAGGAAATGGCACGGCGTGGTGATGGTGTGCAGGAAGATGCAAATGCGATTGCGGTGGTGGGTGTGTGAAGGTGTGATGGTGTGAAGGTGGTGATGGTGTGAAGGTGGTGATTGAGGGATGGTGAAGGTGCGGTGGTGAACAGGTGATTGGTGGTGGTGGTGTGCAGGTGGAGGATGGCGTGAAAGGATGGGATGGTGTGGAGTGGTGATGGTGTGAAACAGGTGGATTATGGTGGTGGTGCAGGTGGCGATGGTGAAACTGGCGACTGATGGCGGCGGTGGCGTGAGGTGGCGATGGCGTGAAACAGGCGATTGGCGGCGGTGATGGTGTGCAGGGGTCGATGGTGGAAGGTGGCGATTATGGTGGCGATGGTGAAGGTGGGTGATGCAGTGGCGATTGCGGTGGTGGTGGTGTAGGTGGTGATGGTGTGTAGGTGGTGATGGTGAAACTGGCGATTGCGGTGGTGGTGTGAAGGTGGTGACAGGGTGAAGGTGGTGATGGTGTGGAAGGTGGTGATTATGGCAGGATGGTGGGCAGATGGTGAAGGTGGTGATTATGGTGGGTGGTAGGAGATGGTGAAGGTGATGGTGAAAATGGTGATTATGGTGGTGGTGGTGATGGTGGTGGTGGTGGTGTGTAGGTGGTGATGGTGAAAATGGTGATTATGGTGGTGGTGTGCAGGTGGTGATGGTGTGAAACAGGTGATTGCAGGATGGTGAAGGTGGTGATGGTGAAGGTGGTGATGGTGAAAGTGGCGATCATGGTGGTGGTGAGGCGGCGTGATGGCGTGAATGGGTTCGGCGTGGCGGGTGGCGACGTGCAGGATATGGTAGTGATGCGCAAGGTGCAGACAAATGGTGATTATGGTGGTGGCGTGTGGTGATGGCGTGTGGTGGTGATGGTGAAAATGGGTGATTGCGGTGGTGTGGTGGTGGTGCAGGTGGTGATGGCGTGAAATGGTGATTGCGGTGGTGGTGGTGCAGGTGGTGATGGTGTGAAGGTGGTGATGGTGAAACTGGTGATTCATGGTGGTGTGAAGGTGGCAGATGGTGCAAGGTGGTGATAGTGTGAAGGTGGTGATGGTGAAGGTGGTGATGCGTGGCGGTGATGGTGTGAAGGTGATACGTGGTGATGTGCGATGCGATGCAATGGCGATTATGGTGGTGGTGTGTAGGTGGTGACGGGGGTGAAATGAAGGTGATTATGGTGCGTGTGTAGGTGGTGATGGTGTGGCGTGGTGAGGTGCGGAAACAGGTGACGGTGATGGCGTGCAGGTGGTGATGGTGAAAGCAGCGATTGCGGCGGCGGGTGCGAGCAGGTGATGTAGGTGGTGATGGTGTGAAACAGGTGATGTGGTGGTGGCGGGTGGGTGATGGTGCGAAACTGGTGACGCGGAAGGTGTAGGCAGGTGAAACAGGTGAATGTGGTGGTGGTGTGTAGCGCGATTGGTGGTGATGGTGTGGCGGTGCTGATGGTGGTGGTGCAGGTGGTGCAGGTGGTGATGGTGAACAGGCGATTGTGGTGGTGGTGGTGTGTAGGTGGTGATTGGAGGTGGGGTGGAGGTAGTGGTGATGGTGAAACAGGTGATTGAAGGTGGTGATGGAGCAGAACATGGCGGGTATGGTGGCCCAGGAATGGTGTGTGGTGGTGAATCGGTGTGTGGTGGTGATGGTGCGAAACTGCGATCGGCGGTGGTCGGTGAAGGCAACATGGTGCAAGGTAACCCGTGAGAAAGGCGGCGATGGTGCGCAAACTGGCGATTATGGTGGTGCGAAGGTGGCGACGCCGCGCGCAGGCGGTGACGGTGGTGCGTGCAGGTGGCGATTATGGTGGTGTGTGTGTGGTGTAGGTGGTGATTATGGTGGTGGTGGGTGTGTACTAAAGCACACACACTTATTTACAGCCTACTTCATAAGATTTATTACTTAACAGAAGGGTATGAATATTTAAAGCCTTTGCATGAAACTATTAATGGGTAATGAAATGGTTTCTGACATATTACTACTACTAAAGCCTATTTGTATTTGAGGAGGAACCAAATACTAGAAGCATTAACATTTTTGCTTAAGACGTAGCAACCAGGATGTTGGCACAGCTGGAGGAGATAAGAGAAAATTAAGTTTAATGATGACATAATAAGAAAATGAAATAAGATACTTAAAAAAGTGCAACACTTACAGCACACACACACATATTCTTTTAAACACGTGAGGGGTTAGGGTTAATGAAAACATGCAAAGACAAACATGACAACACAGGAAGCAAAATAATAATAAATAAATAAAATGATAAAAATGATGATGATACAGAATACTTACGCTGAATGATGACTACTGAAATGAGAAGAAATAAATATAAATATATGGGACACTAAATATATATCAAGCGACACAAATAATAATAATGTTTATAAATGTAGTAAAATAGCATTTTACTTATGATGGAAATACTAAGGATACTGACATTTAAGAGAAATAGCTGACAGTCGCCAAGCACGCTCATCAACACGGAACCACTGGCCTCTGAGAAATGTTTGGGGAAAACACTAGACGAAGGTATAGCACAACAATACTCACCAAAGCTATGACAATATACTGACACATGATTTTAAACAGGAATATTTTAATATAAATGTTACATATTTTGCACAAAAGACAAATATATTTATCAGAGCAAAACAAAATACTTACATTAAAATATAATATATGTTTAATGCAAAATGAGATGTTTATATCAAAATGACACAACTGTAAGAATTTCAGCAATGTAAATTGTATTTCTGCCGGTATGAATTTTATGACAATAAAAAGATATTTGCATATAAGGAGAGATGCACAATGAAAGTGTATACTGCCCAGGCAGAGCAATGGATGCAATGAAAATAATGAACTGAG
>NW_024711292.1:18487619-18545123 GCF_018991925.1 Homarus americanus
TTTTTTTTTTTTATTGGGCACTCCCCTACATCCTTGTGTAAGGTGAAGCGCAGAAGCGTTTACAGTGCCCAACAGGGAAGCATGCTAAGTTCATGCTTGCCTTTATGTCTCATGAGTTAAGGGCGTAGAAGCCTGAAGAGTCAATGGTTTATGTCATCAAGTTATTGGAAGCTCCAACAACTTGTCCCTGAATACGAATTAGCAACTTTCGATTTACACCAGGTGTGAACAGGGACTAATGGTGGCTAGGAAGTATGTCCAAACAACTTCCACCGGCCCGGGAATCGAAACCGTGACATCTCGCTTGCGAAGGCAAGAGCGGTACCACTGTACCACCAGCAGCTCCCCCTTGATGAAGTGTTGGAATTCTATGTTATGTGAGGGATGATGTTGCTGCTGATTTTTATGCCTATTGATTTTAATGCATTGGCATCTCTTTGTACAGCTGTTGTGATTTTAAGCATGGGAAGGGTTCCCATCCGGGTTGCTGAAGTCATTTGGTTAGTGTTGTGAGAGTTCAGTTCAGTGAGGAGATTGGGGTTTTCTAGGATAGGAGGGATGACTTTCCTGCATATCAGGGTGCATTTTGCACGGTACTCAGTTGAGCTGAGGACCGTGAAGCCATTATCTTTGAGTTTCTTACTCACTGCTGGGGAGTGGAATTTGTCAGCATCTTCATCAGTCTGGAGGAAGATTTTGATCATATCGTCATTTATGAAAGATTGGATCTGAAAAATCAAGGTTAGCTGAGCATTGTTGGAGGGTGCGGTCTACTTTAACTTTTATGGAGGGCATGTTTACTACGTCCTGAGTGGAGATTTATGGAGATCTCCCCAAGCAGATGTCCCTAATTTCCTGCGCCCCTCACTTAGGGGAGACTTTGCACTATCACAGAGGTCCCCAGGTGAATCGTCAGGCTGTGCTGACCCTCTACCCTTCACACTAACACGCTCTATAGAGGTGTGGGGACAGAGGGCGTTTCCAGACGAATACTCCCCTGCACGTCAACTGACAGGGGAGTAGGTCCTTTCACGGCACGGAAGAGAAGAATTAGTGGTAGAAAAAGGTCTGAAAACTCACTGATGATTCTCTCTTCATACCAGGCGACCTCCTCAGTATTCGGGGTTCCTAAGGGAGGTCCGATACTGTAGGAGAGGCCCAATATGTCGATTGAACCAACAGATTTGTCAGATGAAGAGACTGGAATGTCAGATGTGTGTTTTTCAGGGGCAGTGGGACAGTGGAAGAGGTCCAAGGTCTAGCTGTATCAGCTGTGTCTGTTCCCTCGTCTGTCGTCCTCGTCCGTCTCGAGTCGTCTGACCTTCACGGCTTGTTGTTGTCGAGATTGTCGGACCGTAGTCCGACACGGGCCTTTGCCTATAGGCGGCCCGTTTGGTGGTTCCGGCTGGAGCTCCTGGAGCAGCCAGACCGGATTTGGGATTGGAGGTTGTCCTACCTGCAGATATGAAAGGATACTGCAGGTTGCAAGTGTGAGCGGACCCCCGATCAGTGGACGCTTACCACCAACCCCCACTCTTGGACCTGGTCAGTTTCGGAGTGGCGCGGCCCCCAAACTGGGGTCCGTACTTGCTGGGAGAGGATGCTTTCTAAGCTATCTGGGTGGTGGGTATCGTGTGATGACCCGGAGAAGGTGGTGAATGTGGTTTGTTGGGCCTTTCGGGTTAGAGTCGCCGCTTGTGTTGTGTGTTCTTCTTGGAAGTTTTGAATTCTGTTTCGGAGACTTTGTGTGACTTCGCAGTCGAGGAGATAGTGTTCAAGTGGGTTGGCTGCTGGCTCCTGACAGTAGGTGCATTCCATGACGATATTTCCGATCGTCTGCCAGGAGCACTTGTACCCTAGTCGTAGTCGATGAAGGCTAACTTGGGCTTGTCTTGGTGTTTTCTTGTTCGCGAAAGGTGGTTCCCCTTTTGTGGCCGCCAGGTACCATTTGGCCGATTGGGAACCAGCGTTGAATGCGTGAAAGAAGCTCTTTTGGATGTGGAGCTTGGTAGTCTTTCTGAGGTGATTCTTGATCTGTTGCACACTTGCTGGAACTTGAATGTGTACGCTTCTAGAACGTGCGGCTGCCTTGGCTGCTTCATCTGCCACGTCGTTTCCCCCGATCCCAACATGGCCGGGAATCCAGTGTAAAACGACTGGGCGGTTTTGTCTTTGGAAGTCCTGTAGCTGTGCGAGGATCGAGGTTATGATGTGGACGTTGTCTCTTGGTTGACTGTGTTGCAGCGCCTGCATGGCCGATTTCGAGTCCGTGTGAATTATGATGGACTTGTTGTGTTGTGTTGCAGCGTGTTGTAGGGCCTTTGAGATTGCTACCAACTCTGTTTGTAGGTTGGAGCAGTCATAAAAAGTCTCCATAGGAGGGTCTGACCTTGGGTGTAGAAGGCCGCTCCGGATGTATGATGTTTTGGATCCACCGAGCCGTCTGTGAAGTATGATGCTGCATCAGCCAGTGTCTCGGTGGCTATGGCTTCTAGAGTTATTCTTTTGAGGTCCGCCTTCTGGAGGTTGGCTTTGCTATCACCTAGTTCGGTAATTTTGAATGTGGCTGGCGGAGGGCTCCACGGTGGAGGAACTACGTAACCATTGTCTCGTATGTCTTGGTTGTTCTTGACGAGTGTTTCTGCTTGCAGGTGTCGGATGACCTCGCTTGCCTCGTGCGACCAGGTGGCCCCTCGCACTCTGTGGTAGAGGTGGAGGGAGGCACTGATTCGCGTTTTGGCAGCTGTGGGCTTATCTGATCTACATATTTTGGCGAGGAGACCGGCTGTCACGTGCTTGACTCGTACTACCATGGGTGTTAGTTCAGTTTCCATTTGCAAATTGCAAATTCTGGTCCACATGGGTGCTCCGAGCATGGTCCTGAGAGCATTATTTTGGATAACTTCTAACTTAGCTATCTGGTCTTCTCTCAGTTCACACACAACTCTCTATGGGTATAGGTTGAGATCTTGGAGAGAAGGAGTTTGACATGTTCTTTCAGGAGATTAATGGCTTTCTTGAATAGACAACTGACAGTAACTAAACTACAAACATCAGATTCTCTGATGTTTGGGCATCAAAATGATCTAATTTCAGTAGTACTTAGAAACTCCTGGTTATCCCCAAGGACTATATCACGGGATGCCATTCGTACTGACAGACTCGACACTCACTTACTTGACAAGTGTTACTAACAATAAAGACAGTTGAAGCTTTCAACATCACTCACAAAGGATCTTGAATACTTAATTTGTAATCAGAAATATCTAAGTTGACTCAAAACAATGGTGTTCTCTCTCACATTCAGATTTACTTCATAGAGAGGTTGGTTTCAGGAAGTCAGAGAAAATGGGAAAATGGAGGACTCAGGCATCTTGAAGCGATAAGAAAACGGATGCCTCAGACGGGGGACTCAATAAAGAAGGCATAGCTACATGTTTTGTGGGCTATTGAGCGTAATATGAATCGTCTGATGTTACGTTAACTAATATATGCAACCGTGGTCATTACACTGGATCCACCCCAGCAACCTTCCTTTGATGCCTTTTTCGGCGAGCGTCGTTATAATGGTCAGTGGATTTGTTAGTTCGAAGGCCTTTTCCAAGTCGAGAAAGACCACCAAAGCTGGTTATTGTCCACTGTGCTGAGTATCTCGGCAATGTTGTTGCTTGTGCCGGTGTTCTCGGTGTAAGCAAAAATGTGAGGGTGTGGGGTGTCGACTTTCCACTTGAGTCTGTTAAGAGCCATTCTTTCTCCCGTCTTCGCTATGCAGCTGAGGAAGGAGATGGATCTTGGTTTGCCCGGTTCTCTGGGCATCAGAATGGGCTGTATATCTGCCTTCTTCCATTCCAGTGGAAGTCTGTGCTATCCACGAAGCATTGATGACTTGTAGCAAAGCCCCGGCTTCTCCGGCATGGGAAAGCATGGAGTAGGTTATCCTGTCGGCCCCTGGTGTTGTGTCCATGCTTCGTTTTATCGACTTCTGGAGTTCTTGCTGGTTGAAGGGTCTGTCAGTGTCATCTTCAACATTGCCAGCCTCTTCGATCATCTAGAGTCTGGTCTGTCGCAGACGCCGTTGTGTCTCCTCCGTATGTCTCGGGAAGTTTTTCGGTGCTGCTCGGTCGGAGAAGAGTTTTGCAAGTCTCTCGGCTTCCTCTTCTGGGTTGGGATGGGTTGGTGGTGGTGGTGTTGCCTTCCCAGTTGTCCTTCGGATCTGGGCCCACATTTTGCCGAGGGAGGTGTGCTCGTTCAGTTCGGAGCACCACTAGAGCCAGCTTGCGCTTTTGATTTCTTCCTTCTCTTCCCTGGTATCCTTGATTGTCTTGCAGGAGATGTCTGTGTATGTCTGTGGAATGTCTTCTGTGGTTTCTTCGGGCCATGTTCACTCTGTTCTTTCACCCTGGGACAGTAGTACCAGTAATCCTTGTACTGTCTTGATGTAGGCTTTGTTTTGGGAATAGCCTCTTCTGCCACTTGATGAAAGGCCTCGACCAACTGTTGGTGGAGGGATGTCTCGTCCATGGGTGCTGCACCAGCCAGTTGTGATTTGGCGCGCCACTTAGCCAGGTGTTTCCTTTAGAGTTCCCAGCCCGCCATTTGGGGATTGTATCTCCATCTCGGTGGGGGTGGAGTCGGGAGTTTGTTCACCTTCAGTGTTGTTAGTGTGGCAAAGTGGTCACTCGTCAGCGTAGGGTGTAGCTGCCAGGAGGCCGAAGCCGGTAGTGCACTGGAGACGAAGGTTAGATCTAGCCTTCCTCCCCTAATGTGGGTGGGTGTTTAGAAGGTCGATTGGTCACGTCTCTGTTACGCACTGTTGGGAAGTACTGGGTATGCACCGGCTCCTGAATGTACCTGAACCCGCTCCAGTGTTGGTAAAGACTTGTCTTGAAAGAGCTCACACTCGCTGCCATCACAACACTTTCTGGTAGATTGTTCCAAGAGTTCACAACTCTCACTCCGAAACAGTTTGCCCTCACAGTTTTCTGGACTTGCAGCTTCTTCAATCTTGAGCTGTGACCCCTTGTGGGGCGAGCGTCCGCCAGCTGCAAGTAAGGACACTCGACTGAGTAGTGCCCCTTGAGATGCTTATACACATCAATTAGGTCACCCCTTGCCTGTCTATAATCTAAGCAAGGCAAGGTCAGATGCTCCAATCTCTCAGGGTAGCTGAGGTGCCGAAGTGCAGGCACCAATCTGGTGTTCCTCCTTTGAACATTTTCAACCAATTGACAGTCCCTAGCATATCCTGGGGACCAGACGGGGTGACAGTACTCCAGATGGGGAAGCAATTTCACTCTTTAATATCTTTACGAGGGACGGACCGTCTAGATATCTGATTTACCTTCTTTTAAGACCCTTTAATTTATTTGCCTGATTTACCTTCTTCTCACAATGGCCCGAGAATGTACAGCAACTGAGTTGAATGTAATTTCTGTCATTGTGTGATTAGCCTTTCTGGCATGTGTAGCGCACAGGCCTGAGTTGCCAGTTAGCCGTATATAAACTCGTGACCGAGGAGCAACATCACATCTCTGACGCTGTCCATCATATCTCAGGTATGTGTACGCTCTCACGCCCACCACATAAAGTCAGTTTAACTCAGTGAATTTTGTGAATATCAGTGTTCATGTTGTAACAGTGAAATTATAATTTACCAAGTGAAAGAATTAATGTAATGTAAATATCTTCTGTTGTTGCCAGACGAAAGATTGTTTGTGATTGAGTTATTTTTGTAACATCTCTGAAGCTGTTCCATCATATCTCAGGCACAGTGTGTGTGTTAGCTGATTACCCGACAGTCACCGGGGACCGGTAGCTGCATACCAGCTGACTGTCTTGCAGGATGTCGTTAATTCAGCACAATTAAATTGTGCGAGTCCGCACCCTGGGAATTAGGCCCGAATTCCCTCGCAGTGTGTCGGACTGTAACCATGTAATGACCACGGTCATACACGTCAGTTAACGTAAAATCAGACGATTCATATTACGCTCAATAGCCCACAAAGCATGTAGCTATGCCTTCTTATTGAAGTTCCCCATCTGAAGAGTCCGTTTTCTCACCGCCTCAGGACGCCTGAGT
This sequence comes from Homarus americanus, assembly GCF_018991925.1. NCBI lineage: Eukaryota > Metazoa > Arthropoda > Malacostraca > Decapoda > Nephropidae > Homarus > Homarus americanus. The sequence continues at coordinate 18,493,699 of NW_024711292.1, forward strand.
CTGCCGTTTTCTCTCAATCTTGAATGTACCCGAAACTTCATTATTCCTTAGTAATGACAGAATTTGAAATTGCAACTGTGGTTGCAATTGGTGAGGCAACCTAGATATGTCTGTTTACAGTTGGAACATTCAAGATCCATTGTGAGTGGTGTTGAAAGCTTCAACTGTCCTTATTGTCAGTAAAACTTGTCAAGTAAGTGAGTGTCGAGTTTGCCAGCTAGAGTGGCATATTTTATGTCGTTCGTGGGAGTATCCTGAATTTCTGATGTTTATAGTTTAGTTAGTGTCAGTTGTCTATTTAAGAAAGTCATTAATCTCCGGAACAGTTCCTGTCAAACTCGAAAATATCCAAGACTTAACGGCTGTTTCGGCCTGGAATGCGGTCTGCGGTCAGGAGAGTCAAGCTGCTAATACATATATAACTCTATTTCACCTCTTTCCTGACAAACTCAATCTCTTATTAGATAATAAAGATAGACGTAGAAAATTAGCCTGATCTGTGACACTGACTGTCACAGATAGGTGTCCAGCGACCACTTTGAATAGAAGGTCTATTGTTAGTAAAATTAGTCTTTCTAGTAGGGATATGCCCTCAGGCCCGTATATATGCCGACGCGCGGGGAGAAATCACTCACTCAGTTCAGCGTGAGCCACCGCTGTGAGAAGACGCATGTCACAGTTACTCCTGACCTACTTGCTTCCACTGCTCACGACGGCGCCTACCCAGACTTACTGTCGCCACACACGCCACTCTCACTTTGACGTGGATATCTCGTCTCTGTTGAATTGAATTGCTTGTTTCTCTGTGTTTTATGCTCACAATTCTCAGTGCCCTCACCGATTCTCCCAGTATTAACGAACCCTGCGGGAACTGTCGTTAGGACAGGCCACAAAGGGGCCCCTTAGAGGGGTGTGAGCTGGGCCGGTGAGTTTAGCTGATAGGGTAGAGTAGAGTAGGCTCCTCCTTTTTTGGGGGTCCTGTTGCAAAACCAGAGCCACTAACCTACGACCACCGTTGGAGGGGGAGGGGGGGGGTTGGCTACGGCACTGGTCCTAGGGCAACAAGGAACTAGGTAGGTGTAGTGAGCCTTCACTGTCAATTTATTGATTTAAGACGAGCGAGAGAGACGTAACCAATGGAAGGAAAATGCCACAAGAGGCCTCAGAAGGAAAACAACATCTCCGACATAGACAATATGTCCCCAGCAATCACCCCGTGGCAGAACCACCCGCCTTCGCGATTCCGACTGTGATGAAGTACAAGATTCCCAAAGAAACGGAATTCAACCATGGATACGAGGTAGTAGTAGCACTGGAACTAGAATACAAGAACATCAAGTTCAGTGTGAAGCCCAATCTAGTTGGAGACTTGATACTTTCCCCCCCAAGACCACAACACAGCCAAGATCCTCAGCGAGGTCACCAATCTCAACGGGAAGACGATCAAGATAATACCATTAGACCCCGAGGAGAAAACAACCAGAATGGTCCTACTGTCATGATCGTGATAACGGCTAACCTGAAAACCTTAAGGATTCATATTACGCTCAAACGTCCACAAAACCTTCTGAGTCCCCCAGTGGAAACGTTCCCCGTTTTCTCTGTTTCCCCGTCTTTGTTTAGAGGGAACTTTGAATATAATCCACGGATTTAGTAGCAGACGCTGTATGTTGGGACCTGTTGCCATCCAACCCTTTGTAATCAATTTAATTTTGCTTTTGATAGCTGAGTCAGAGCATTGTTAGTGAAGATAATAGTAAGGAATGAAACTGAGTTCATAGTCTCAGTTTCAACGTCAGAGTGTACAGTAAATTAATTCATCGGAATAGAAGTAGGTGGACTCCCTGGTCTGTTTTGAGTGAGGGCCCCGCGGGCATTTCTACCGTTAGTGAGTGCCCGTCCCTTACCCATACAGGTATGCCATTCCACGCTGTGTTGTAATTCGCCCTTCTTTAAGTGATTTGACCCAATTAATAGTTGATTGTGCAAGTGTTACAGTAACGTAGTTGATATGCTCTGAGTGAAGTCATATTTACGTCTTTAACGTCCCCTGAAACGTGATATTGTTTTCTACCGTTAGTGAGTGCCCGTCCCTTCATCCATACAGGTCCCTAACGCAGCCTAGGCCGTGTCTGTAGCGTGGATGTTGTATCCACTATGTCAGGGGAGATGTCCGAGGTCCAGTAGGATCAGTTACCTTCGTGAGAACCGGCCGTCAGACACTTCAGACTACCTATAGCCCCCATAGCTGGCTCGTCTGGCCCTAACGCTCGGCCTGCGAGGTGGCCCCGGATCACCAAGCCACACACCACTACCAGCCCCCATCATTGGTGGATGAGTGTCTAACTCAGTAGGGCTATTTGTGTGGTGGAATTAATCCACTGGGATCTCCAGAGTTCGTCGGAAAGTACTCCATGGTGGCTGGACCCCATGGCTGTTGCTTGAATATCACCCCTGACGACTGAGTGTTGTAGTGGCAGTTGCCCTGGTCTTTATGGTGCTAAGTGACTATAAGAGTTGTGTGTTATTGAGTATGTCCACCCAGTAGGGTTGGAAGTGTTATTGAGTATGTCCACCCAGTAGTGGTGTGAGTATGTTGAGCCTGAGGGCCTAGTACTAGATTTCGTCTGTTGGTACAAATAAATTCTTTCTCCTAATTTCATATTCATGTTTAAATAAATTTTGTATTTGTATAATTGTGTCTATTATTTACCTACAGTATTTACCGTTATTTCTTCCCTATTGCTTGATACTATCATTACATCTACCCACGAACCTCCTCTCGTCACGCTACCAATGGTAATAAGTATGAGAGTAAAAGGAATTGTTACTGGCACACAGAGGCCCTCATAAATGGTGGCAGCTCAGGCCCTCATAAATGGTGGCAGTAGTGGCCCTCATAAATGGTGGCAGCTCAGGCCCTCATAAATGGTGGAAGCTCAGGCCCTCATACTACTACGATATCCTCTGGAACTACATTTAGAAGTCATCAGAAAACATCCAAAAGTGACCAAGGCAGACCAAGGCAGAGCGCTGTGTTACGAGTCAGGACAAAGCACAGACAAGGCAAGTGCTAGTGGATTATCAAGGGGACAGTCCCAGAGGAGGTAGACCTAGGCAATTGGGGAACTTACAATTTGCGTCCTTTTGTCCCAGAACCACTACGATGCTACAAATGTCAGAAATTTGGACATCACCAATCCAGGTGCCACAAAAATGTGAGATGTGGCATTTGCAGCCAAAGCCACATAACAGAAATGTGTATTGAAAAACACAAGGATGGAATCATCACGACAGCCAAGTGCCCAAATTGTGGAAAGAAACATCACGCTTGGAGCACATCATGCCCAGAGAGGAAAGAGCGGATGAAAGTTGCAATGGCAAAAGTTCAACCACAAAACAGAACAGAAGCACCTCAGAGCACATTCTTGTGGGGTCAACAGCGACAGAATAGAGTCAACCCAACACCCACTCCGCCCCAACTGTCAGGGGATTCCTTCCCTGCACTTCCTCCACCAGGCTACAGGACAAAATTGAAGACACCGGGACAAAATCACTCCATGCAGGGAACCATGACAAACCAGTGGACTCCTCAACCGAAGCTCCAGAGCTGTGTAGCAGTAAAAGGACAGAACACTCCGATATTGGTGGAGAACACCATATTGCCTGGGACACTGCAGCCCCTTCAGGCAACCACCCAACTGAATACACCCCAGCCTGCCAATCTACAAGTGGCATTCACCGAAGAACAAATAAAACAGATGATCACTATTATGATAGTGACTTTCTCTATGATAATGCAGAAACAAGATACCAGCGCCGAAAATATAATAAATGCAGTTGTGACAGCTCACAGAAAAGATGCAGGAAGACCAGACCCCCAAAACTCCACAACTACGAGTGGAACAGACGACGCCCTTGAGTCAGATATCAGACAAGAGGAAGAACTTGCCATCCAAGAGATCACTCAAAACCGTGAAACCTCAAGTCCCTTGCAACAGATCACGAGGAATAGAACAACGAGCACAAACCGTCAGCAAACACACGATCACAGACAACAGACAAGAGCGACACCACCCTGAAGAAAGAAGAAAAAACTCCCGAGATTCCACCTCCTGCTCCTCCCTCAGAGCAGGTGCCCAAGAAACAGCCACCACTCCTAACAAACGAGGAGGAGAGCGACTCAACCATGAACGCCGAGAGCAACTACAGCACCAGCGACGAGGAGATAATGATAGAATAGCCCCACCTCCTTGTAATCTCAAGATAACACAATGGAATGTACAAGGCCTGTCCAACAAACGGCATACTGTACAAGCAGCAGCCATAGCTAAAAATGTTGATGTCTTCATGTACTGCGCACATCATTGTCATTCCTAAAAACCCCATTTAATTCATATTACGCTATATAACATTCAAATCCACCGCGCTTGTAGAACCTCAGAAAACGGGAAATATTGATAAAGGATAACTCACCTACTCAATGTTACTAGACCATGTGTTGTATTGTACCCAGGTACAGTTATATCATATTAACTGTATGTATTCATAGCATTAAGGAGAACTCAGGGTATCCATAAGATGAATGTTAAAGTCCAGTTGAGCCGGACTAGTGTACTGTAGGACTAAGTGTGGACCAGGGTTTGAAGGTCATACTATTTACGTCTGTGAACGTGTAGCGAACATAACTTCCACAGATATCATATGAAAATACATGAGAACAATGATCTGGAAAAAGAATAAATGTATCAGAACTATGTGAGGTGTTGGAAGTGACCCAGAAACTATACGTGAAAGGAAATATCTTGTATGCGTCGGTATGAACTTGATACACCTCGTATCCTCACGTGACATATACCCATGACAGGTACAGTGATCAGAGAATCTTATGTCTGTGTTCAAATAGTGCAATGTGTGAGAGGAGGATCCCTCATTCCAGTTTTAAGTGAAGTTGATACACCCCCGCCATGAACATTCAGCCTTTGTTTTAAGGCGCGTCATGTACCCGCCTCGGGTGTGCCGCGTTGATATTATAACCCAATAAATTTACCCACGAACTAGCAAAACAAGACCTTACCTAAGTGTGTAATTTAGGATTAAAATATGTGTTTATACGGCATGAGTGACAATATACCGAAAAGTGTTCAGGTGAGAACCGTAAGAAATAAAAGTAAAAATTAAAGATTGGAAACTGTAGGCCTACGCGGTGACGAGCGGCAGGGCACTGCCCTCAGTACTCTCCGTTCTACCGTCACCTCAGGTCAGTGTCCTATCGGGCTATATCCCGCCCTATAATTAAGACTTATATAGAAGTTATTACAGTTTAAAGCTTTGCCTGATATATAAGTGTAATAGTAATGTGCTAGGGGGTGTGATAACCGCCCGTCAGGCATTATTTCTGAGTACCCTCCGTTCTACCGTCACCTCAGGTTCCATGCGGTCGGAGTGCCTTGCTGCCCGGCAGCCATTATCCCTATGAGCGTCCCAACAGGTGGTGACTACTCCCAGCTATGCCAATCCACTGTGAACCTGTGGATTTCCAGCACACCACTCCAAATGAGTAGTAACAAATAAGGAGACCGTGAGAAACTCTGCGGTCGTCACTTGGAGCGACCTATAATACCAGGCGTAGAAATAGTACTGGTATGTCTCTTGGTGAAGCCCTCGTCTTTACCCACCGAGGGCAGTGTGTGAACGAGGTGCCTGTTGTGTATACGTGAAAGTTACAAGGAGTCCCATACCTGCAGGGGTGGAGTGTAACATGTGTGTTGAGAGGGTGCTACTATGTATGATAACCGACGGTGCTATATTCCATACAGGTGGAGCAGTCTGATGTGTTAAGGGATAGTGTAAGAAGGAATGACCGAGGTAAGGTGGTCACAGATTGTTATGCAATAAGTATGTGGATGACACGCCATTAACGTAAGACGTCTGGTGCCCATCTGGGTAACCAACATTTTCGTTGTTCTTCTGAGGAAGACCAATTCATTTGTATGTTTTTTTACCAGTATGCTTTATAAGGAATATATTAATTAAGACATGTTATGGTTTCACCCTTCTTTCCCCTTATCGATCTGGTCAATGGAAAACCTAACCCAATGCCTAGTCCACTCTGCCCCGCTACCTAACGAGTTACATGTTGTCCAGAGGGGGTCTGGTGGCAGCGACCCTTAGAAATTAAGATTCGAGTTAAGTATTTACCCTTAGTATTAGTGACCCCCAGTCTGGCAGTATATTCATTCTGCATGAAACCCTGATGTCCAAAGATAAACAATTCCGCTTGCCTGGATACCAACAGTACTCTGTACCAAAGGGGCCCAACTCCCATGGCAGCATGATTCTAGTCAGGGCGACCATCCCCAGTTCAGAAGTAGATCCAGTTCACTGTGGAGATGGAGTAGAGGCACAAGCTGTTCGGATACACCTGGCAAATGACAGTCTTGTAGTATACAATATCTATAAACCGCCTACCAAACAACTAGAAGCCGGTGAACTACTGACACAAGCAACACAGGAACTTGTGCTCATTGCTGGGGACTTCAGTGCCCACCATCCAACGTTCAATTCGACCACAAAAATGAATCAGGAAGGTCATCACCTAGTGGAACTGCTGACAGATGTTCCAGAAATAACGCTCATTAATACTGGGGAACCAACACACATACTGGGAGGAACATTGGACCTCACATTCATCTCCACTGAGTTCGTTCCAGTAGCTCAGTGGGAGATAGATGATGAACTGACCCTGTGACCACTTTGCAACGACAACTACTTTGAGAATGGAACTACTCCCTCCTTCCCCACGTCCGCCACCCAGATGGAATACCAAGAAAGCAAATTGGAAATTATATCAAGATGAACTCCAAAAATGGTTTTCGAACTATGAACCAGCAGAAGATATTGACCAACTAAACCAGGACCTTATGGATGCCATACAACACGCAGCAGAGAAAGCAATACCAAAAACAAACCCTACAAATAGACACCACAAAGACTACTGGTTCTACAATGACGAAGTCAGAGAACAGAATCACAGAATCAACACATTCAGAAGACATCTCCGACAATACCCTTCCCCTGAGGGAGTGAAACTCTTGAGAGCTGCTGTTCAACATGCTCGTCAAATTACTCAGAAAATTAGGGAAGATAAATAGCTCGAGTGGTGCGCAACCCTTAATGCACACACCAGCCTGAGTGAATTCTGGAGAAAACTCAGGATAGCAACAGGAAAAGTGCCCAGATCTCCAGCCCACCCCCAGCCACTACAGGAAGCAAATCGCTTGGCAGAGCACTTTGCAGAACGCTCGTCATCAGCTCAACTACCTCCTGAAATAAGACTTCATCTACAGGAAGTACAACTGGAGAGAGAAGTAGTAGTCAGACATGCAATTGAACAAGCTGACACTACAGACTGTCTGTTTACTATAGAAGAAATCAGAAGGGCCAGGAAAACAAGCCAAGACACCGCTCCTGGCAGTGATGGTATAACCTATTCATTACTCAGCAATGCAGGACCTGCTGGTGAACTTGCTCTCATAACAGTTATAAACGCATCATGGTCAGCAGGCAAACTCCCGTCAGCTTGGAAAAGAGCAAACATTGTTCTTATTCCCAAACCCAATGATCCCCCGAATTTCAGACCAATATCACTAACAGCATGCATCGGCAAAACCGCCGAAAGGATGGTCCTTACACGACTCCTCTGGAAAATTGGACCACTTCACCACAATATCGTTGGATTCACCAAAGGTCTCAGCACTGCACACAGTTTGGCCACTCTCCTGGGATCGATTGGTCAAAATAAGGAAATCGTAGTATTCCTTGATCTAGAGAAAGCATTTGAGCTGGCAAATGCACAGGCCATTGTAACCACTCTGGCCCGGAAAGGCGTCAAGGGACACCTACTGGCTTGGATTGCTGACTATCTCCAAAACAGAACAGCAAGAGTTACTTGTCAAGGACAAGTCTCAGATCAGCAAAGACTGGAAAATGGCACACCACATGGAGGAGTTCTTAGTCCAACTCTCTTCAACATCCTCATGGAAAAATTGTGTCGACTCCCCTTTCAAGAGGGTACCAAACTGCTATGCTATGCTGACGACTTAGCACTGATAGTAAAAGGCAGAAACCAAATCAGCAAAGTGCAAAGAGCACTAGACCTCATCAGTGAAGAATGTATGAGTCTCGGGCTCAAGATATCAATCCCCAAATCAAAAGCCATGAGGTTTGGACACAATGAGCCGGTGACACAACTTCAAATACAAGGTATTGCCCTACAATGGGTCAATGTATACAAATGCCTCAAATTTGACACTGAGATAAACTATCTAAGAGACCGAATAGGCAAGAGAGTCAACATGATGAGAGCCATGACAGGACCCAAGGTGGGTACTGAACATGTAGTCCTAAGAACGCTATATATACACGCCATTTGATCATTAACAGACTATGCGACACCGGCTCTTCACACACTGTCTGAGGGGCAGTGGGCGAAATTAGAAGTTGCCCAGAATAAAGCTATGAGAGCCATTGTCAAGGCACCTATGTGGACAAAAATTGAAAACTTACACATGGCGACAGGTCTCACATCTCTCCAAACCAGAGCGGAACGATTAACAGCGTGCTTTGCAACAAAAGTGATTACCAAGGCTTGGGAAAGTGGCATCAAGAATGGACTCTTACGAGCACTGAACCTTAACAGAGATGTCTTTAACAAGAAAACATGGCTATTGTGAGCAGCTGACACTGTAAATCGACTGAAATTGAAAGACACAATCCTCAGCAAAGGACCTGACACAATGAGCCCAGACTACAGCACCCCAGCACCGTGGGAGTCCCCGCCAGCAGTCTTCAACATTCTACAAACTGGGACAAGAAAGGCTCACTGTAACCCACATGAGCTCTGACAGATAGCAGAGAGAAACATGAAGGCTCTTACACTTCACAATAGTACAATGTATTACACAGACGGTTCCGTAGAGACCACCAGTACGAAGGCAGGAGCAGCCTTCACTATAGAAGGAGGTAACACATCCCTTTGGAGAACCTCAGATGGATGCTCTACTTTGCAAGTTGAGCTAGCTGCCATACTTGGAGCCCTAAGACACGCTTCCATAAACAGTCAACAAGGCATTATAATAAACACTGACTCACGATGTGCTATTGAAGCACTACAATGCAGAGAGCATAGAGACAACATTCATCTCATAACAATCCGTTATTGGTATTGCAAGGTTTAAAACTACAAGATCGGCAAGTTATCATTAACTGGGTGCCCAGTCATATTGGAATTCCAGGGAATGAACAAGCTGATGCTGCTGCCAAGGGTGCGTTAGAACAGCGAAACATTGAGATGAACATCCCGCCCAGTCAGGAGCAGATAAAGAAAACCACAATAACATGAACTGCCCAGTGGAAAATAGAGAAACATAGAAGATTAACACCAGTGTTATGGGTTGCGTTAGGCTTACCCACACAACCAACTCCAAAGTTTGTTTTACTAGAGATAAGACACCCGGTGAGGCATAACTGGGACATGTATTTTCAATTAGTTTATGTTAGCCAGCCTTTAGGGGGGTGGGCAGTGAAACAGTGTTGTACTGTTCATCGCTTCACACCCAAAAACCTCATTTTAAGTAGTATCCCCTGAGCCATGGGTTAGTTAAGAAGTTGTCTTGACTCTCTCCCTCCTGAAAGGGAGCGGGACACCACACCACACAGTCCTCCACCGCCACCCTGTCCTGTGAACCGTCGTCGACACGAGACTAAGCGTGTTAACCTGGGTTGTTATCCCCGTGGAAATATCACGTGTGGATGCCTGGTTGCAACAAGAGCAATCCAGGCTGGCCTATCAAACCTACAGTAAATGGTTAATCAATTCACGCTTAGAGTTCTCCTGCACGACACCCGTCTACAGTGACTGTGATCGACACGAGACTAAGTGTGTTAACCTAGGTTTGTTATCCCCGTGGAAATATCACGTGTGGAAGCCTGGTTGCGACAAAAGCAATCCAGGCTGGTCTATTGCACCTAAATGGTTAATTCAAGTCACGCTTACCAGTTCTCCTTGCCGCAACAAACGTCTACAGTGACTGTCAGTGACGCGAGACTATGTGTGGTAACCCATGAGTACCTTTTGTTGTTATGGCTGTGGAAAGAAGTTCTTGTGCGGAAGCCTGGTTGCAACAAAAGCAATCCAGGCTGACAATAAATGTATGACTTGAAGAATTAAGGCTCTGTGAAGTCATACCCATAGTAGAGTAATCACATGTGTCACCAAGTTGAAATTCTCTTTTAGAAGATTAATTTTATTACAGCATGAACGTGAGTGATTCATATATCCATGCAAATTGTAAATCATTGTATGGAAGCTTGACAAATAAATGTAAGTGCAATTATCTGCCCGTATCTGTGATCCTATCTTATTATTACTAAAGGTAATGACTGATTGGTTATGACAAAGTATCACCAATAACTTAGATGGATGTCGGAAATTAATGGAATTCATTAAATCATCATTTATCAAGTATAAATCATGGAATGTCGAGCGGAGGAGTGAACTTCTACGTAGATACGCCATAATCTCCTGTAAGTAACCAGCGTGAAGGTATCGAACTCTACGGTAAGAAATAAGAAATACGACATATTATTATCTTTATATAATGTAATCCACTCATATACCACCGATTCACCCAAAACCATGACAACCAGTATCACGATCGGCCAGGGGGTACTATCTGGTCACGAAATATGAGAGACCACCACTCATGAAGGATATAACAAGAAGGGAGGAAGTCAACTTCCACCGACTGAGACTGGGATACCCATGCATTTGGGAAATAATTGTATCAGCACCAGCAGAGCAGCGCATATGCAAGACCTGCGACAGCGGAGCAGAAAACACACTGCAGCACTACCTCATAGAGTGCCCTGGAACACAATTAGCTAGGAGAAACATACAACCCCCTATCACAGCAGAGAAGGTTGCCAGAAAGCTAACCACCAACCACTCTCAAGAAACCCTACAGTTTCTTACTAAGCATCCCCCCCCACACTAGTGGTGGAGATGTACTGTAGTGGATTCCTCCCCTACAAACGCTGTGTGTCGCCAACTGGCCGACCCCCTGCGAATCTACCAGCGTATCCCTTGTGGTCAAGGTCAGGTAACCAGCGACGTCGAACAAAGCGGGGGCCTACCATCAAGCCACGCCTACCCCCGCTATATAAGACCACACCTGGCCGTGACCTGCCCCTTCTTCTAGCTACAGCCGCAGCAAGCAACATCTCCTCTGAGCACCCTCACCAACCAGCTCTCCCTACTCACGCTTGTAACCACGCTGCCTCCTCCCAGCACCAGCCACCAAGCTGCATTGTACATCCAATATAATATGTATACAGAGAGCACATTATGAGTTTCCTTTCTCCATCCCATCCTGAGTGTGAACCAAATATCACGTACCCCACAAATGGTGACCTCCGGAGATTCGCACTCACACAGGTTGGAGGAGAAACATCTCATGTAAACCTACAATTGGTGACCCCTGGAGCCGTGAACACCACACTCCTTTCTGCTGCCTTACTCCTGGAGCTGAGAAGATCGTCCTGCCTGCTGCCAGCCTAGGCAAACCGCCTTACCCGCACCACGTGCTACCCCACTACGACACCATCTCACGACCGTGTGACACCCTTCCACAAGAATGGACGGACGGATCTCTCTACCGACTCTCAACCACAACGTCGAGGACTGGTTAGATCATGTGGAAGCAATCCTCATCGTCTCTCAAGCTACTGACGAGCAAAAGTACGGCGCCCTGCTCTCTTCCTTGCCCACGGAAGTCGCCACGCATGTATCACGGACTATTTCCAACCCTCCAGAGAACAACAAATTCGCCACCCTGCGGGACGCCTTAACAACGCATTGCCAACGGACGCGCCCCAGTCTCCTGCAGAACCTATCTTCTATCTCCTTTGGGAACTCAACTCCGGGACTTCTCTGGGAGGAGATGTGTAGGCTGAACTCCCGGCATGCAGACAGACTTCCCGACCCTATCCTGCACCAGCTTCAAACACAAAAGCTCCCTACACAAGTACGTATCATCCTGTCCGCAGAAGATTACTTGACAACACCTGAACTCTACGCAACCGCGGCAGACAGGATATTCAACGAGTGCGCGACTACGTGCCTGGCTGCCGCGGACAACCCAATGACCACACCAGTACCTACCTCCGAACTTGTAAGCCGGGTCAACATCCCTCAGCCGAGCAATACCTCACAAGACATTAGGGACCTGTTACAAACTTTGAACCGCAGGATGGATACCATTGAACAGTTCTGCTCCTCCATGCCTGCTGCTGGACCTGGTCCTAACTCACGCACCATGTCCTACCTACCCCTACACACCCATCCTGCCTCAGATGCCACCCCCAGCACAGTGTATCTAACCCCTGTTGGTTCCATCAACGTTTTGGTGCTAATGCTAGATGCTGTGAGGCCCCCTGCAACCACACGGGGAAGCGACATCGACAGAGACGGGTAGGCGCCATAACCTCCGCCACTATCAAGCAGCACATCACACGCCTTACTTCTGACCTTGACCACTTCACTCCTGCTGCCCGTCACGACCTACTACAAACACTACGTCAGGCGCTTTCTGCATTCAAGGCTACTGCCCCATGCCAGCCTTCCCACCGCCCTGAACACATTCATCCCACACCTCCTCCGCCATTCTGCCCACAATTACCCCTTGCAGCACCACCTCGCCCACAACATTTCTGGGCACCCTCTTTTCTTCCTCAGGTACCCACTGCACCTGTCTTGCACCCTCCTGCTGTCATGGACCCTCCTCCCGACGTGGCCCCTGCTCCTGACGCGGACCCAGACACCCCACCTTGCGCCACTGAGGACTGCGTACCCGCTGCGAGAGAAGCACCACATTCCTCGCCTGTAAGACCTTCTCTTATCCACAAACCTACTCCTCCCTTATTTCTCGTGTCTCTAGACAGTCATCTTCGGTAGCCGCCGGCTCATCCACACCCCCGCCCGTTATGTCTCGCATGTGGGATACAACCCTGCCGACAACGAATCTCCTGCACCGCCCAGAGGGGAGGGGGAGTATTGTAGTGGATTCCTCCCCTACAAACGCCGTGTGTCGCAGACTGGCCGACCCCCCGCGAATCTACCAGTGTATCCCTCGTGGTCAAAGTCAGGTAACCAACGACGCCGAACAAAGCAGGGGCCTACCATCAAGCCACGCCTACCCCCGCTATATAAGACCACACCTGGCCGTGACCTGCCCCTTCTTCTAGCTACAGCCGCAGCAAGCAACATCTCCTCTGAGCACCCTCACCAACCAGCTCTCCCTACTCACGCTTGTAACCACACTGCCTCCTCCCAGCACCAGCCACCAAGCTGCATTGTACATCCAATATAATATGTATACAGAGAGCACATTGTGAGTTTCCTTTCTCCATCCCATCCTGAGTGTGAACGAAATATCACGTACCCCACAGTACATTTAACCAAAAAGACGCTGGTGTTTTATCCCAGCAGTGGGTGGACCAGCATTTTAGCTTAAGGTCCACATAGGCAATATTCCTACAAATCTAAAAAAAAAAAAAATCACTCCCTCTGTGATTTCTCCTCCACGTCTCCAGGTATGTAGATGATTGTTTTTTGCCGCCGTGTTAATTCAGTTTAACTTAGTCGATTTTTGTGAATATCAGTGTTCATGTTTTAACATAGTAACTTCTGTGCCAATTAAGTCGAGTAACGTAGAGATTTAGATTTCGTCTGGACCATTGTCAGACGTATGTTTTGTATAGTGAAGTTAAATATTCACTCCCTCTGTGATTTCTCCTACACGTCTCCAGATGCTGTTTGTGTGTTGGCAACACGACTGAGGTTCGGGAGCCGCCTATGGGCACGATGGCTCTCGAAGGATGTCTTTAAGGTGGCGAGATTAGAATCCCAGGGCGAGATTCCTTGGCAGACGCCAGGGCCGACCCTCTGCCACAACCTTTCCCGGGCCGGGCGCTCCGAGCTAGCCAGCGACTCTGTAAACAACTCTGGCCCGCGGACTCCGTCTCGTGATCGTGGATTCGTGGTCCATCTACTGTTCATGGTTGTATGTACAGAGCCGTATTACTATCCATGCTTGGGGATGACTAGCAGAAATATAGTCATCCCAGGTTAAGTATTGAATCCATGAATGTTGGTGGTATAAGGGTTATTGTTATTCTCAGAGTTGAGTCCACCAACCACTGAATATTCGTTAAAGTGTCACGTTTGTCATTCCGAAATACCACGTTGTTATAAAGAATATTTTAATTCGGGATAGTGTCAAGTGTGTCCTATTATCCACTTGCAGTGACAATGAAATACTATAATGATTTTTAAATGTTGTAACCTAGAATTGAAGATGTAATTTGTTACCCAGTACTTATAAAGTAAGACCTGAGGGTCCAGTGTTGTCTGACTGTGTGTAATAATTACTGAATCTTACTTGTCAAAGAAATAACACAACAGTTGTCTAATGAATTAATAAGTAATTGTGGATCTATTTTATCAATGACACAGTAAGACCTGAGGGTCTAGTGTTATCTCATCTTTTCCACTCACTGTGTTACCGTAATAAATATTGAATTAGTAATCTACGAGTATCACCTCTCTACTCCTTCTAAACATTGGTTTCCAGAAAATAATACTTACTCACGTGCCTATACATTTACCACACTACCCATAAGCTTCCATGAGATATGTTATATTCTACCCAAAAGTCTAGTGGTGGCAGCCTACCCTTGTATGTATACTGTACTAAGTGTTGTACTAAGAATAACATGGTTCCCAGACTAACCCATGTATGAGAATATAAGTATAAACAGAGTATACTTAAGAAAGGTAAGAACATTGAACTTTAGAAAATATAATATTATATACGAAAAGAAATAAAAGACTTGGAAAGTATAAGAAAAGAAAGATAAGACATTTATGTATACAGTATTGTGAAACTAAAGACACAGCATAGAAATTAAATAAATACACCATGAAAGTTTAATATAAAAAATATACATAACTAAGAGAAGAATACTCATATAAGAATATAAGGTATATATATAAATAATGAATTGAAGAAGACTAACAGAAAAGAATATCTGGATGATAAAATATGAAGTAAAGAAACTCGGCCCAGTACAAAATGATGGCAGCTTAGGTGGGATATAAAATGAAAGAATTTGCGCCAGTACAACCAACCCTAACAGCGCTCTTCGTTTGTTGTGGTGAAACCAGTGTGACACCTTGGGGCACTTCTTACAATTATATGGGCCAAAGTATTATTGTTGTATATGAATGGGGATAATTAGCAAAATTATAGTTATCCCATGTTGAGTAGTGAACCCATAATTATTGATAGTACCAGTAATAATGTGTTGTGAGTACATTATTTATATGTACTACCGACTAGTTAGAGTGCCACGTTGTTCATTCTGAAATAACATGATGTGCTAAATAATATCTTAATTTGTGATATTGTCAACGTGTGTCATATAACCATCTGCATGGATAATGAAATAATTATATCATGATTGTTCACTGTTGTAACCAAGAATTGGAAGATCTATTTTGTTACTTGTAAAAATAAGACCTAAGGGTCCAGTCCTATCTGAGCGTGGAAAATATCTGTCTTATTTGTCAAAGAAATAATATAACAGTTGTTTATTGATGTAATAAGTAATTGAAGATCTATTTTATGAATTGTAAAGTAAGACCTAAGGGGTCCAGTCTTGTCTGAGTGTACTTAATTAACATCTTGTTCACTCCTATGTTAATAAATATTGAATTATTACACTACGAGTATCACCGCTCTATTCCTTCTACCCTTTGGTTCTCAGAAAATAACTATTATAACTCACGTGCCTAGAAACTCGCTAGTACACTACCTAATAGTTCAATGAGATATGTTATATTTTAATAAAAGTCTGAGTGGTCGTGGGCTACCGTTGTAAATATAATAAGTGTTATAGTAATAATGACGTGGTTTCCCAGATTAATCCATGGTATAGAATATAACTAAATCAGGATATAATTGAGAGAAAGTAAGGACATAAAATTCAGAAAATACAATGCTGTACTATACGGTCTATGACAGAAGAAATGAAGTAAAGAAAAGAATATTGACTTAGAAAATATAAGCAAAGAAATATAAGATAGATACTTATAGAGAGAGAGACTTAGAAAATAAAATTATTAATATATTACACAAGAAAGATTAATAGAAAAACCGTTTTTTACTAAAAGACAGTTTTTGTGATATAGTCCAGAATGCGACATCTAGCTTATACCTAGGTATGTTAATGCCTGGCAATAACTCGCCAGGCCAACATACAGGCAATTAAGACATAATAATTACTTAATACATAATATTAGACATACAAATTTTAGAGAAAATTTAAGAATTTTATTAGAAAGAGCAAAAATTTTATCTTTTGTGCAAAATATATGACATTTTTATATTAAAAATATTCCTTGTCTTACAAGGAATCCAGCAATGTCAATTATATTATCCTAACTTTAGTCTGAGGTATTATTTATTACTAAAAATGAAAGCATACTGTTTTTCCCCAAACATTTCTCTGGTAGGGAGGGAGGGACCCAGCGAGCGTGGGAAGAGGGGGGGGGAGCGGGAGGTGGGGTATTTTGGTTGACAGATAGTGTCTGGGTGAAGTATAATTTGTTTATTTACTGAAGATATTTGTTTTTAGCTCATAAAATTCATACAAATTACCCAGCCAGAATATAATTTACATTGCTGGAATTCAAATAAGATGGTGATTATTTTGAATATAAACATCCTAAAATTTGCATTAGACATGCAAATTTTAGAGATAATTTAAGAATTTTATTAGAAAGAGCAAAAAATTTATCTTTTGTGCAAAATATATGACGTTTATATTCAAAATATTCATTGTCTTACAAGGAATCAAGCAATGTCAATTATATTATCCTAACTTTAGTCTGAGGTATTATTTATTACTAAACCTTAAAACCTAATGTTTTCACCCGAACATTTCTCAGAGAGGGAGGAGAAAGCGAGCGTGGGAAGGGGGGAGGAGGGGGAGTTGAGTTCATTATTTGAATGGACATTAACCGGGCGACTGTATTTCTCGTAAATATTAATTGTGTGTGCATACCATCATAAAATTAAGATGTTATTTTTACTACAACATAGGTATTGTGTCGGAAAAAGTGGAGTTTGGGGGTCAGCCCAATCTCTATTTCAATTAATCCCATATGTTCTGTTATTTCATTCACGCGTTTTTCGTCTTACGCGGACCTTCACGGGTTCAATTGACCGCTTAAATGCAGACTATACTGTAATCTTCCTACTGCCTCATTATCTAGAATATCCAATAACCTACTTTTCTCAGCAGAAGCAGGTTAGTCTAATTGGGGATTAAGTCTCTTACCTATCACCCATAATTCTAAACTTTCTGCCAACTTGGGATCTTTCCAGTGTTTTACATTTAGAAATTTACTCTTCAAGGCTTTGTTCCATCTATTTTTAAGTTGGATCTGCAATAATTCTCTCTTATCTCCTGCATCTTGATTAATTTAAAAAATTTGATCGCAACAGATTGCACAATCCAATGGTGAAAACAGGTTGTCTGAGACACAGCTGCTATGAAATATGCAAGCCAAATGAGGATCTAACTTGATAATCCAAGTGGCTCTACAGCCTTGATAATTATATGTTGCATGGTCCCCTTGGGTCTTGGGTGAAACTACTACAGGTGCTACTGAATTCACATCCTCTACTGATGGACAATCCTTGTATGTAATGTATGAGCTGAACTTTCTAGTCCTTGTAGCTCATAAGTCAACACTAGTTCCCCAGGGACTGTTCCATGGTCTCCTCCATCATCCAGCAGTCCACACAACTGTCCTTCATCCTCCAGTTGCACATCACTCATCTAATCTAGGAGGAACACTATGAGTCACATTGTATCATCATAATAATACAAGGGAGATAACATTTTCTCCCAAACATAATCAATATGACTCGTAATTCTTATATTTTAGGAAGTTATTTCATTAATATCTCTTATTGTTATATAAGTCACCAGTGTGACAATCATAAACAACTAACTCACTATACCATACACCTCTCCCTTCTCTTATCTCAATTATCCCTCAGCTCAATGAACTTTGTTTCTTAATCAAACTAACTTCATTTAGAGCATTTTTATTTTGAGGGATCATCAAGTTCTCTATTTGTTGCCAATCAGGGTGCACAGACATCATCGCTTCGATTAATTAGCTTGAGCGAAAATGCCGGAGTGAGCATCGTCACCAGAGAGGGTTGACAGTGCTGAGCTGCTACCATAGCGCTCCATTGGCTAACATCGTTCACCATTACTCTAGCAAGGTGTATTGGGTTGAGAATTCCACCCTGAATGGTTCTCATATAACCCATACTGAGGATACAAGGTCCATCCCAACATAACTCTAGATTGCTAGTAAGACCTGAAGGTCAGCATCCGGAAGGATCACTAAGACTAGCAGCCTTGCTAAAGTTTGCCTGGAAAGGCCAAACCCACTACTGAGGACATCAATAAAATACAGTAGTTAAGAAGAGAAAACATAACTCTGGCCTGCATGCTGAGAGTAATTAGAAAACCCAGGGCGGAAGCCTGAAAAGTTTTGTGAACGAACATAAGAAGAGGGAGAGAGATGGCCACATATATCATGGTACTCATACTAGCACGTGTATAATTGGGAGAAAGACAATTGTGTGTGTGTGTGTGTATATATATATATATATATACCTGTATATATATACAGGCTATATATATATATATATTCTTTCAGTGAAGACGTGCTTGGAAGGGCGAAAAACAACGTCATTCACTAAGTGACTTGAAAGCAGAGGGTATTAGTCACTAACGATCTAGCGACTTCATACTAGAAGATGCACTGTGGTCGCCATGCTGACCAGACCATATAAGAAATTGCCCCAAACACAATATCTGAGAGACTCTTCTCTGGAGAGGATTCCCAGATTTCCTCTCAGATCTCATCAAGTGACCTAGTGTGTAAATTGAATAAACCACAGAAAAATCTGAAGAAATATTTGCTTAACAAACCTACCACTTAAGAGTTTCAGAACATAACTACAACAATTTGTGTTATAAAAGACACTATAACAAGCAAGAACCTGTCTGGAGGGTATCTTGTCATCAACTAACCAGTGAGAGTATAGTACTCTCATGCAAGTGCTTATCCTGGCAATCATGAGAGTTATTAGCATGAATAACTCTCATTGTGCATACTGTACACACCTTTATATTGTAATCACAGTACAGCTGTTGCCTGACTAGAAGATGCATTTTTGGTATTTCCTAGACTAAAACTTCATCATAAATAATCTGATAAATTGTAAGATGCAATCTTTAAAGTTAAAATTAATCTATACAATGATATAATAAATAAGACAATATTGAATGGCACTTATTTTTATTAAGATAATAAAATACACATTGCTGTCTTTGTGTCAATAATATTAACAAATAACTAGAACTCAATTAAAACAAAGAGCAATTTAAACAAAAGAGCCTGGGTCTCATCGAGAGTGATCACATGGAACTAGAGATTTCCTCTCTCATGAGAGAGTGATGCATCAGTTTGTTCATATGAAAAGAAAATTCCACCCTATTTTTGATGATTCATCCTAATCTGAATAAGAGAGGTTGATTAGATGTACAGATACATGAAATGTGAAAATAAAAATTTCAGATGTAGCATTTCTCATCATACATATGTATTTTATCAATTAATATGTTTTAACTATGACAGCAAATCATTTAACTTATGCAAAATATTTTTTCATACATTGCTATCCTTTAATCTTTCTACTGTATAATACCGTTGTTTCGTCAAACTATCCATAGCTTTCTTATCAAGTCGTCTCAAATCTCTTTACACATTTTTACAGTTATGTGCTGATTGAGTGTAAAACCCTCATTAATTTTCCATTTAGGACCATGAAGCAGGTAAAACTTTATATATATATATATATATATATATATATATATATATATAAAATATTTTTTTTCTTTTTTTTTGCAGTATAATACAGTATATACAAAGGGGCATAATGACTAATGCACTATTTAATTTTAACTTAGTCTTTAGAATTAAATTAAGTTCAAATTTAAAATGCACTGAGAAGGTTTCGCTGCTAAGTTTCTGAAGGAAAAAATAACCTCTAATCAAAATTGCCTTCATCCTCCCAACAGAAGGAAGAAATTATGAAAGAAAAGAGAGTGCAAGAGTGTGGGAAGGATTCTTTATATACTGTATATATATAAAAAGAAAAGAAAAAAAGCTGCATAAAAAAAGAAGTGTAGGACAAATAAACAACTACAGTACCAGGTAAATAATAGTTGCTTTAACTATCACAACCATTTGCACATACAGTATATATTACACATGTAATTTGGAAATGTCACATAAGACTGATACCAATGCACTGTAAGTAATCTTTAATTTATGACAACAATACACTTCCCTTCCTGGTGTGCACTGCTCAGCCAGTTTTTGTTAAGAAAAAATAAAAAATAAAAAAAGCATTTAATGTGCATTATTATTTTATCCCAAAATTTTTGTAAAATTTAATAACAAAATTCTAAGATGCTTTTGAGCAATGATTTGTAACATTTAACTCAGGACAGTTGGAGAGACAAAAAGACAGACAAATAGATATACAGTATTGACTAAAAAATAACCACTGGACAGAGAGCTATCCAATATTCCACTTCTAGTAAAACTAGTAGGTGACTAATTACAGTAATTTATAAAAAGCAAAAAACCCAAAGCTATTAACATGACAGAGCTGCACACATTTTTATAAAACAATACAATCTCTTACATATAAAAAATAAACTTTAAACTATTAAAATACTGACACTCACAAATATCAACTCCATTTTAGTAATTCACAACAAACTAAACAACAATTTCTACATACAGTACACAATTGCTTAAGCCATATACCGTATATACTCGTCTATAATTCTACCTCGTGTATTGGTCGACCCTGATTTTTGACCAAGAAATCATTAATTTATGATATGCCTCGTTTATAGGTCGACCCAGTTTTTTAGGGCAATGGAACAATTAGCGTAATAAAGCACCATATTTTATGGCATATAAAACTCATTTCAGAAAACCTTCACTAAAAACATTTTACGTCCTATAAACGGAGGGTCGCTGTACCTGAAACACCAAGCGCCGAAGGAAAATTGTTTACCATTTACACATATTATTACGGCACTTTACACTGAAACTCGGGTAGTTTCAGCAAAAATATTATATATTTCCATTCAAGTATTTATTCAAGTCAATTAGGATAGAATATTATTGTAATACAACAGTTTTTTTAACTGAAAACCATTCGAAAAGCGATTACGGTAACATCTTTTGAACAACGAAAGAAAGCGAAAGTCGATTGTTTTCGTCAAGATTTTATCCCACTTTCCACGGTAATACGTACGTCATTTCAGCAAAAATATTACATTTCCGTGAATGTATTATATCAAGCACAGTATGAATAGAATATCATTGTAATATAACAGTATTTTAACAGAAAACTATTAAAAAAACGAGTAACATCTCTTGAACATCGGAAGGTTAGGTAAAGTCTTTTGTTTTCATAGTTTTCTTTTGTTTCAAATTTAATTAACAAAGATTGATGTTTCCAATTTAATGAAAAAAAATTGATGTATCTATAAATAAACTTTTAAAAATGAATACTTTATGTTTTACATTGTCCTGTGCTACCATACCGTAACTTACCATGCATTTGGCTACTTTGGGCTTGCTATGATGATGCAGGAGATCTGCCCTGGCAACTGTGCCAACACTCAACAGCTGGTGGTGTGTCGTGCATTGCTGTAAACAATATGAGGTTGAGGAGGATTATTATATTAAGTGTGAAATATCGAAAAGGTTTTTATTACCGGTATTTTTGTAGATCTATGGGTACTGTGATACTGTAGACTACTGAAAGCACATTGTAAGGTAAGTTAGCCTATTGTATGTTGGTGAGCTTCATCTGCTGAAGGCACTGCACAACTTTTCATTACTAATTGGTACATATTTTATGTTTCCATTGTTTACTGGCAGTAACTGGTAAATATTTTTCATGTCTAAAGCTAAAAGTTTCTCCTAGCCCTTCCCGTCATGCGCGGATTCAACCTAACGAAACTATTACCCATGTATAGGTCGACCCCCAATGTTTTGCCTACAACTTAGGTCTTAAAAACTCATCCTACACACGAGTATATACGGTATGAGTAACAGCTTAGACTGTTTTAGTTTTTTCAACACCCACTTAATTCCATATACTGTACTGTACCTGTACAGTAAAACCTCTGTTAAGCCCCAAACTATA
The DNA here is from genome assembly GCF_018991925.1 of Homarus americanus. NCBI lineage: Eukaryota > Metazoa > Arthropoda > Malacostraca > Decapoda > Nephropidae > Homarus > Homarus americanus. Next base: position 18,516,147 of record NW_024711292.1, read on the forward strand.
TTAGGTGCACATTTAGAGGGTTACAATTTTGAGAGAGGGGCAAGACCAGTGTTATTGTTACATGTGGCTTTGAGACTTAACAGCAGATTTACATGAATAATGTTCCCTCCATCACCACATTCAGTATTTTGCAGTCTGTCAAACCAACAAGTGTGACCAGGTCTAGGCTCTAGATAACTATCCTGAAGAATATAAAATTGACAATGATTAAGTTTTTGAAAATCTGAAGATACAATTTTTCATATCATGTTTTATGAATGAAAAATCCAAAGCTATGATTTTTTCTGCTTTATATATATATATATATATATATATATATATATATATATATATATATATATATATATATATATATATATATATATATATATATATATATATATATATATATATATATATATATATACATATATATATATATACACTCCTCCTAGTCACAGGCCTGGCATTTGACATTATTAGGGACCTGCCACACTTTGCCATAAACAGATAAAATGTACCGGAAACTTTCCCCCCACACACTCATCATTCTCTCACTTTATGTAACTTGACAGTACCTATGACCCTTCAGGCTTTTACGCCCTTAATGTACGAGTCATAAAGGCAAGTATGAACTTTTCATACTTCCCTGTTGGGCGCTGTAAACGCTTCTGCGCTTCACCTTGCACAGGATGTAAGGGGGTGCCCAATAAACTAGCCCCCTCGGGGGCAAATCTGAATAAATATATATATATATATATATATATATATATTTATATACACATATATATATATATATATATATATATATATATATATATATATATATATATATATATATATATATATATATATATATATATATATATATATATATATATATATATATATATATATATTGCTTAATACCATAGGTTCCCTCCTAAGAGGTGCATTATATAGTTAATGGACCTTAAAGCAATCCCCAACTGCAAGGTACAGTCAACCAAAGATGCACTGACCCCATCCTGGGTCTCGTACTCATTAATTTACCTGACAATACTTGGTAAAGTGAGGCTGTATGCAATGGTGATTGTGATTGGTGGATTTATTTTTGGCTGTATCACTGTCAGGGTAAATATTAAACAAACCAAAGGAAGAATTTTTATAATAATAAACTATTCTTTGTTATTTAAGATCACGAGAAGTTTCCAAATGTTCGTTTATTTGCTTAAATAATTAAGAAAATTATATTAATGAATTAACAACTCAAATACAAGCACAGCTGCCACAAGATTCTCACATCAAATTTTCTTCATTATTTAAGCAAATATACAGTACTACTTTCCCTACAATGCAATCTTGGCTTTCCATTGAAAAAAAAAATTCCTCACAAATTTGATTGTTTTCATAGTATATATATTATATTTTGTAAAGTATTTTTGTGTACAGTGGTCCCTCGGTTAACGAAATTTCGGTTAACGAATTACCTTCCATAAGAATATTCAATTCGGGTAACGAACAAAAATTTGGTTAACGAAATTCTTACGAAAACATGTCAACATGTTTTCGCTTGCTCATCAACTGGTAGTTTAATCCGCCAATACAGTAATCGGTTCTAGGGCTTAAATTCGTTCCCATTTGAGTAAATGTCAAGAGGTTTGTGCAATTAAATATTTTTCCAAGTTTTATAATAAAATTATTAGTCATTTTAACACTTATTTAACATAATTGCGGTACACGGAACTAGTTTTTGGTGCACCCATCAGCCACTTCACTCACCCACCAAGGCGTCAGTTTGTGTCTCTGTTCAGTGGAGGTAACATCATGCTTGTGGCTCTCTTGAACATAAACTATTTTTACGTTTTTACAGTACAATTATTAGTCATTCTGAAATGTATTTAACATATTGACAATATATAATGCAGTGCAGTGTTGATTTAAAGAAAATAATCTTGAATTACACCTAGTGAACTTAAAATTTTATTGGTGAAATGACGGCATCAAGCATGGGGTGATTTCTCTTCCGTCCCCACTTCCTTCTCCTCCTCCACCTCCCACTTCAAATTCACATCATCATCATCATCCAGGAGCCTTCTACGTACATACACATCTCAAAGTAAGTGTGCTTTACTGCATTTTTTTTTTTTTTACTTTGTATGTAATTTTCGGTGAGCTGGAACCAATTACCCAAAATCCCATTGAAACAATGGTTTCGGTTAACAAAATTTTTGGTTAACGAACGACCCTCTGGAATGAATTGAGTTCGTTAACTGAGGGACCACTGTATTTCACAATGTATATTGTATTGTGTTACATATTTATGAAAAAGTCCAAATTATTACGTTTCTTCCATAAATTTTAATAAGAAAAATTATCTCCTAACATTCCTTATGTATTCGGGAAACCATAAGACTAAAGGGTCGGGGAAAAAAAAAAAGTTGCCAACTAGGATATTCACCGAGTCCACATGGTGCTACCTCTCCTATGTACCTTGCCTAACTGGGATATAAGCCACTGTGGTGGGAAAGGGTAGATCAGACGTATGAAAATGACCTAACACCTATCATTGAGCAACCTAGTTTTGATTAGTAAACTAGCAATCATCTGAAGAAGTCCAGTGAATTCCACACTAGGCATACAGAAGCAGGACAGTATAGTACGAACACACTTGATACCCTCAAAACATGATACATCTGAGATCCTGCACCAAAACTAACTAGGATCACTTTCTACTGTACTGTACTGTACTGTACACAATTATCTTATAAAAGAGAAGCAAGTGGCCATCCCCCCACTAGGTGAGAAGGTCAACTGCTACACATGCCTCCTTATTTGGGGCTGGCTGAGTAGGGCAGGAGAGTAACCAGTTAAATAACAGTAAACAAATCCACCCTGGCAGACTAAAAGAGTCCAGCCAAAGTGTTTAAGGATCCATTAGAAAGTTTGTCCAAATAAAAAGAGTGATGGGTACTTAGCCAGGGAAGACTGGGTTTTATAGAGTACAGTGAACCCTCACTTTACGCGGTTAATGTAACCCACATGGTACCGCGGAAAGTGAGAAACGCGTAAAGTGAATAACATAACATATGGGATTAAATGAAATAGAGACCAGCTGACCCCCAAACTCCACTTTTTCCAACACAATACCTATGTTCTAGTAAAAATAACATCTTAATTTTATGATGGTACATGCACACAATTAATACTTAAGAGAAATAGAGAAATACAGTCGCCAAGTTAATGTCCATTCAAATAATGGACTCAACTCCCTCCCCCTCTTCTCACACTACACTCGCTGGCTCTTCCCTCTCTGAGAAATTTTGGGGGAAAACCAGGTATAGTAATAAATAATACCTCAAACTAAAGTTAGGATAATATAATTGACATTGCTGGATTCCTTGTAAGACCAGGAATATTTTGAATACAAATGTCATATATTTTGCACAAAAGATAACATATTTACTCAGAGAAAACATTATATCTAAAATTTGTATGTCTAATGCAAAATCTATGATGTTTATATTCAAAATGATCATCAAATTGTAAGAATTCCAGCAATGTAAATTATATTCTGGCCGGGTAATTTGTATGAATTTTATGAGCTAAAACAAATATCTTCAGTTAATAAAAAAAAAAATATTCTTCACGACACTATCTGTCAATCAAAGTACCCCACCTTGCCTCCCCCCCCCTCTTCCAACCGGGCCAGATGGTCGGTCCGTCCCAACCCTCCCCCCCACCCCCCACCAATCTTCCCTTCAAGAGAAAGGTTGGGTGAAAAAACTAGATTTTAACATTTAGTATTAAATAATACCTCAGATTAAAGTTAGGATAATATAATTGACATTGCTGGATTCCTTGTAAAACCAGGAATATTTTGAATATAAATGTCATATATTTTGCACAAAAGATAACATATTTACTCAGAGTAAACATTATATCTAAAATTTGTATGTCTAATGCAAAATATATGATGTTTATATTCAAAATGATCATCAAATTGTAAGAATTCCAGCAATGTAAATTATATTCTGGCCAGGTAATTTGCATGAATTTTATGAGCTAAAACAAATATCTTCAGTTAATAAAAAAAAAATATATTCTTCACACCGTGGTGCCAGGTGGTCGGTCGCCGGTCCCTCCCACCAACCCTCCCTACCAGATGAATGTGTGGGAATACCAGACTGTTTACCTTTTTAGTAATAAATAATAAATCAGACTAAAGTTAGGATAATATAATTGACATTGCTGGATTCCTTGTAGGACCAGGAATATTTTGAATATAAATGTCATATATTTTGCACAAAAGATAACATATTTACTCAGAGAAAACATTATATCTAAAATTTGTATGTCTAATGCAAAATCTATGATGTTTATATTCAAAATGATCATCAAATTGTAAGAATTCCAGCAATGTAAATTATATTCTGGCCGGGTAATTTGTATGAATTTTATGAGCTAAAACAAATATCTTCAGTTAATAAAAAAAAAAATATTCTTCACGACACTATCTGTCAATCAAAGTACCCCACCTTGCCTCCCCCCCTCTTCCAACCGGGCCAGATGGTCGGTCCGTCCCAACCCTCCCCCCCACCCCCCACCAATCTTCCCTTCAAGAGAAAGGTTGGGTGAAAAAACTAGATTTTAACATTTAGTATTAAATAATACCTCAGATTAAAGTTAGGATAATATAATTGACATTGCTGGATTCCTTGTAAAACCAGGAATATTTTGAATATAAATGTCATATATTTTGCACAAAAGATAACATATTTACTCAGAGTAAACATTATATCTAAAATTTGTATGTCTAATGCAAAATATATGATGTTTATATTCAAAATGATCATCAAATTGTAAGAATTCCAGCAATGTAAATTATATTCTGGCCAGGTAATTTGTATGAATTTTATGAGCTAAAACAAATATCTTCAGTTAATAAAAAAAAAATATATTCTTCACACCGTGGTGCCAGGTGGTCGGTCGCCGGTCCCTCCCACCAACCCTCCCTACCAGATGAATGTGTGGGAATACCAGACTGTTTACCTTTTTAGTAATAAATAATAAATCAGACTAAAGTTAGGATAATATAATTGACATTGCTGGATTCCTTGTAGGACCAGGAATATTTTGAATATAAATGTCATATATTTTGCACAAAAGATAACATATTTACTCAGAGTAAACATTATATCTAAAATTTGTATGTCTAATGCAAAATCTATGATGTTTATATTCAAAATGATCATCAAATTCTAAGAATTCCAGCAATGTAAATTATATTCTGGCCGGATAATTTGTATGAATTTTATGAGCTAAATAAAAAAATTATACTTTACCCGTGTAAAGGGGTACACCCACCGCGGAATGTGAGCATCCTGGGTTCTGGCAGGGCACCGTGTAAACGTGGAAACGCGGAATTTGGGACCGTGTAAAGTGAGGGTTGACTGTACTGTATTTGCACAATTATAAGCTACACCTTTTTTCACCAAAAATATAAGAACACCCTGTACTGAGGGTGTTGCTTGGAATAGAATGCCAAGTTTGGGAAGGGTGATGTTGAAGTACAGAGGAATGTCGAATAAACTTCACCAAAATTATTATTCTTTGAAATATTGGGATTTTTATTTGTACGGCATATTTAGAAGGCTCAGTGTTTATATCTCTGCACAGTACACGACTAACATATGTTATAGTAGTGAGATCAAAGAAGCGAACGGTTCTAGGCTGTTATCATCAGTCTAATATTCTCCTAATTTTATGTAATTGGAACATGGAGGCATAAGGATAGCTTGTTGATCCTTCAGATACAGTAGGATCGGGATACTGTATACCGCTACTTTATAAAGTACAGTAAAACCTCGATTAACCGCCCACATATGGGGGGGAGGGGCCGATGGATAATCCAAAAGGGCGGTTAATAGTAAATAAAGTCTACTGAAATAAAACATACACAGTATCATGGTCAGTTTCCTCCTCCCCCCTCCACAAGATGAGTCACTTATCAAACAAACTCCCTCACTTCTATGACCCACCAACACTCATGGGTGGTAAGTACAATGAAATGTTTTTATTTTTCTATGCACTAACATATACCTGTACCTCTAACATTTCATAAGCGTAAAATGTTAATTTTATGATTTTAATTTTTGGCTCTCCTAATGCATCTGTAGGTATGAATTTCAACTAGTGAATGCACCCTTATGGGGTTAATAGCATAAGTGAATATTTCTTACTGATAATTTAAGGATGATTGAAATCTTTATGTTACTGATTTGTATAGAGGTATTCAATTTCTTGTACAGGCATCCCCACGTTATGGAATTCCAGGCTACGGAATTTTGAAATTACAGTGTGTATGTGTGTGTGTATATATATATATATATATATATATATATATATATATATATATATATATATATATATATATATATATATATATATATATATATATATATATATATATATATATATATATATATATATATAAAACCTAACCATTCTGAAAACCGAAAAATTCCAAAATCCAAAATGCCTCTGGCCCCAAGGATTTCGGATAAGGGATTGTCAACCTGTACTTTTATCCCCTTCGCCATTGATTGACTCATTATCAACTTGGGCGATCGGTCACGTCTCTGTTACCCACTGTTGGCATGTACTGGACATGCACTGGCTGCTGAATGTATCTTAACCTGCTCCAGTGTTGGTGAAGTCTGGTCTTGAAACAGATCACACTCAGTGCCGTCAAAACAAACTCTGGCAGGTTGTTCCAAGAATTCATAACTCTCACTCCAAAAAAGTTCACCCTCCAGTTTTCTGGACTTGTGGCTTCTTCAACCTTGAGCTGTGACCCCTTGTGGGGTGGGTGTCTGCCACCTCCAGGTATGGACACTCGATTGAGTAGTGACCTTTGAGATGTTTATACACCTCAATTAGATCACCCCTTGCCCGTCTGTAGTATAAGCTAGGCAGTTGCATGTGCTCTAAGTGTCTGTGTTCAGGACTGTATTCACCATTATGGAATTATGGTTAATTTATTAAGATTTTCAAAAGAAAAAATCACAATATAAAAAAAAAAATTTCACTGAAATTATAAAATTTATTTTGTGTGGATTCTGGTGGTAGCTACATGACCATTGGCTGGTAGCTAAGCTCTCCAACTGGTAGCAGCCACAACACCAATGGTGCTGCTCAGTTTAAATTCTTTCCCCAGTTTGTGTTCAGTTATGCATCTGTGTTAGCGTGTACCCTTGTTCAAGATGAGTTGACAAAGACCATCAAGGTCAAGTGAGAGCAGTAGTGTTTTAAGGAGGTAACTCCCATTAACTCTGATTCCACAACCTCACCTCACCACCTCCTGTAGCACTCAACATTGTTTCTATGAAGCAAATTTTGAGTGTTTTGTTCATTTATTTTCATGTTACATCATGAATGAATTAAAACCATCTAATTTCATACATACATTAGAACGTGAATTTAAAGCAATTAAATTTAAGATTATTGATTTAAAGCGGCACCCACAATTAAGGACAATGTTTTAATTTAAAGCGAATCTTTCCTATTTTGCACGAGTCAATCTGGTGCATCATATTTTAAAATTTGCACCTAATGTTTCTCTGGGCACGTGACAGTCCTAAGGGCAATAGCTGTACTGTACATGTACTCAAAATAATGTACTAAATGATTACTAAAATTTTTGTCTTGTATAAACTATAGCATGATTATATTCAAATTAATCACTATCTTATAAGAATTCCAGCAATGTAAATTATATTCACCCAGGTCACTTCTGTGACATTTTATAAACAAAAAACCGAAACTCAATGTAAAGGACATAAATAAACAAATAAATACTTCACTAGACCTTCGGTCCCAACTGTCAAACGTGTCACTGTCACCCCCCCACCCCAACCAGGGCTTGGTGGTTATAGGCTTACAGTTTTTATCTTATATAATATCACAGACTAAAGTTAGGAGAATATAATTTGCATTGCTGGAATCCTTGCAAGACAGCGAATAATTTGAATATAAACGTCATATATTTTACACAAGAGATAAAAAATTTAGCCCTTTGTAATAAAATTAGTTATAACTAAAATTTGTATGTCTAATGCAAACTATAGCATGTTTATATTCAAATTAATCACTATCTTATAAGAATTCCAGCAATGTTAATTATATTCTTCCCGGTCAGCTTAGTGACATTTTATAAGAGAAAAACTTAAGCCACTCTTAAGGACAGATAAATAAAAAAGCACTAGACCTTGGCATCAACTGTCAAACATATCGCCTCACCTCCCCCCCCCTCCCCTCTCTTCCCATCAGCTGATCGCTAGTAAACAGACCATTTCACGTCCCATAATTTTAGCTGTGTTGATTTATGAGTGTTTGTTTTAACATAATACTACAAAAAACAATGTTTTGTTTATTCTAGGAGATGGGCTGAGGGGCATCTGGGTAGACTCTCAGTCTTTTTAGTATTTTGTGTTTCTCTCAAGTACCAAACTAAATTATTCCATTGAAACAAAACTTCGATTTAGTCGGTTTAAAGCTACTTCTCTTGGAACGTATCTCGTGTTATATCGACGTTGTACTGTATATATGCTTGTATTACATTTTTGGGGCCTCAAAAAATTTCCTTATAAATGCATCTCAACTTACATAATGGAAGTAAATGGGAAAAATGGTTTCACATTATGGAATTTCGAGTTGCGGAAAGATTTCAGGAACGGAACCCTTCCATAATCGGGGAGATGCCTGTACACCAATTCCCCCATTAACGTCGTTTTGTTATAACATCGTTGAAAAAAGGAGAAAATACTTATGTCTAAAATGATAAATGTACGACAATTTTAAAAATTCAGCATGAAGGCACTCAGCGCCTAACTGTGATAACAGCTGGCTGTGTAAGCGACCAGCATGGGTGCCATATTTGTTTGTTATTGTTCAGTAGTTGGTTGATGCTCTTCCACCATTTACTTAAAATCCAATTGTAAATTTATTTGAGCCCTAGAACAGTGAGTGCTAAACATGCATTATGCACCACTACAGATTGTGGTCACAGAAAGAAGAGGAAAAGTGTTACATTAAAAGTTAAATTAGACGTGGTGAAGACATTTCAAGAAGGACAGCAGTAGACATAACAAGAGCTGTCAGTTTGCAGCCTAAAACTGTTGGTTAGAACAATTTGTGGAAATGCAGAAAATATCGAATCATGTGTTAAAAGTGTTATTCCATTATCTGCTACAGATTTAACTAGTAACAGAAGTGACATTATGGAAAATATGGAAAGAGTGCTGAACATGTGGATTTAGGATCAACATCAACAAAACTTACCATGTTTGTTGCTCTCCATACAGGCAAACGTTCCAAGTTTATTTGTGGCAGGTTCAGAAAATTTGAACCAGAAATGTACCCAAGGGACTAACCCCTATTTATATCTTTGTGTTTATGGCAAAATCGTTTTCACTTAAAGCTGTGGTTTTCAAGAACCTACAATACCGACATTAATGGGGGAATTGGTGTAGTACATGTACTGGAAGGAAAAAACATTTATTGTATACTCACAGAAATACTGGGGTGCAGCTTAAAATTGAGGTCAAATCTTTTTTGCACAAGAAATGTCCAAAACTAACCCAGTGGGCTGTGGCTTACAATTGGGGGCAATTTGCAATCGTGCAGTTGAGGTGTATATGTTGTCTGTGCATTAATTAGTTAAAATTCCACTACAATATTCTTTGAGCCTTCCTAGGAACTACTAATCCAACACATAGCCTATATGATTAGATCTACATGTCACACAAGAGTGTTGTATTAAGAGCAAGCACTTGGGAAGAAAGGAAGTCCACACATAATAAAATTAAAAAAATATTTTTTTCAACATATGATATAGTACTGTACAGTACATTCTACAACCAACAAATAACTGCTACTGTATACTGTATTTCATTCTCTCTAAATTACAAGGCTTAATAATCAAACAAACCAAATATGTAAGTGAGAGCAAAGCTTAAGAAAAGGAAAATCACAGCACCAAGCAAGAGGGGGATTGTGTTTCCAATATTCTTACAGCTTGAAGTACTTATCTTGAATTCTGAAGCACTTCTGCATCTTGTTTGGCGTGGTTCATCCCTGAGTTCTACCCCACACGAAACACATACCTTGCAGTCACTGGACAAACTACTCTCATCAATCAAAGCAAAAACTTTAGGCTTATCTGAATTGCACTTGGATTTAGCTTCTTCTGTTAAGGATGAGGAATATTTTGGATGTTGACAATTATTGCAAGTATTATTTGAAGCATGATGAAGACTCTTATAAGATTCCTAGGACTTCCCCTTGTTTAAACTGCTCTTTGTATGCCATTTAGTAAATCGCTGTAAGGCTTTCTCCCATTCCTTCATTTGCTCTAAGAGTTGGGGCTGAAGATCCAATTTTGGGTGGAAGACACGATCTATCTGTCGCAGAGGAATCAACTCTGCACGGGACTTCCATATGCCTGTTTGTTAAAGATTTGAAATGCAGAATTAGAATTTTGTTAATACAGTTCATACTTCACTTTAACGACTAATTGATACCACGAAAACAGTTGTTAAAGTGAAAATTGTTAATGTGGTGAGTATAGTTTACATGCTGAATGGGTCAATTGGTACGAGCCCTTAGACACAGTCACCCCCTCTAACCTCACAAAATATTACAACCACTTATTCACACACATTAATACAGCATGTAGAGTTAATACCGTATATCTCGGCTTATAAGACGGAATTTGAACATAAAAAAAATCTGCCCAAAGTTAGGGGGTCGTCTAAACCACCAAGTATAAAATTCTTACCTCTTAAATATTGTGGTTTAGTTTGTCAAGAGTGGTGATGGAAACATAGTAAGCCACTCACAAGGTCTTACCACTAATTATTTTATACTGAAACTTACGTTTGGCAAGCTGGATTCAAATTAAGATTACCGGTATATTAAAATAATAAAAATGTATTATAAACTTGTCTAACATACCGTAAAAGAGAATTATACCCCTGTAATAAACACAGCTATCATCACACACCCCTCCCCACGACCCCCCCATTTGCCAGTGAGGAGACAAGAAAGGGAAAGTGACCGCGAGATTGGGCTATTTTTAGCCGTGGAGATGGTCAGTAATGCATATCGGTATATTTACTGATAATAATACTTAAAATTTATTTTTTTACAAGGAATATTCAGCAAATGACTGCATTAATTCTTGAAACTACTGACAGTTAAATACAGACGCTTAAGTGACGTCACTAGTGTTTACACTACACCAGCTGGTAACATTTGATGCCATTACTTGAAGTGAATTGGCCTTATTTAAAGTACCTAACCATAAATAAATACAAAAAGTAAAAAAAAGATCAAAAGTGAGAAATAATATACTGTATGTATGTTGTGTTGTCAAAGTTAGAGGAACAATTCAAACTGCAATTGTGTGGCAGAAAGTCAGGTCAGCGCTGAACCTGGGACTTGGTCACAATTTTCGTGATGCCATATGGCAGCAGGGTCTACCATTAGACAACACATTATGCTTCCAATATCTTCCCAAGCGGTAGTATCTACCTGTTTGGTAGCTGCCTACTACCTACACAATTTTTAGTAATATTACTTTGATACATGATAAATTAGACAATGAAAATATACATCAAATTTAATTACCAAGACGCTTCCCATTGGCAGCTGTAAGAAGAGGGGGAGATGGGCTATTTTTATCCCATCTTTGTGTCTGAAGTGGCCAGTAATACCATATATTTACTGATCATAATATTTACGGTATCTGTAAATAATTAATTTAAAATTTATTTTTTACATAGAATATTCAGTAAATGACTTTTAAATAAATAAACAAATAATTCGGTAAATCTATTTCAAGTAAATGGAAAATAAGCAAACAAATGTTATTTACCACCACCCCTTCCCTCTGGCTCAGGGTGAGATGGAGGGGAGATAAAGAAGGCTATTTATAGCCCGTCTTTGTGTCTGAAGTGACCAGTACTCTAATGCACCATAAATAATTCATTTAACATTTATTTTTTGTACATATATTTTGTTGTATATATATACATATATGTATATATATATATATATATATATATATATATATATATATATATATATATATATATATATATATATATATATATATATATATATATATATATATATATATATATGTATGTATGTATGTATGTATGTATGTATGTATGTATGTACTGTCTGTATGTATGTAATAATAATAATAATAATAATAATAATTAACGGTTTATTGAAAAGGTTCTGCAGCCCGAAGGCTGAAAATATACATTGGACATAAATGACTTATTACATACATTGGTGGTTTAACAAAAGCCTTCATTAGAGAAAGGTAAAGGAACATACAGTGAACATTCAGATTAATGTAGGTGTTGAACAGCAAACACGTAGTGTAGTAACTCTCTCCCAGATGATGTTAGGAGGGACCTGATGTGGTGTAGTAATTCCCTCACAGATGGTGTTATGAGGGGCCTCACGTGTAGTAATTCCCTCACAGATGGTGTTATGAGGGGCCTCACGTGGTGTAGTAGTTCCCTCATAGATGGTGTTACAAGGGGCCTCACGTAGGAGTAACTCTCACAGATGGTGTTATGAGGGGCACTGTGTGGTGTACAATTCTCACAGATGGTGTGTTATGAGGGACCTGGACGTGGTGTAGTAATTCTCACAGATGGTGTTATGAGGGGCCTGACGTGGTGTAGTAATTCCTCACAGATGGTGTTATGAGGGCTCTGACGTGGTGTAGTAATTCCTCACAGATGGTGTTATGAGGGCATCACGTGGTAGTAATTTCACAGATGGTGTTATGAGGACCTGACGTGGTAGTAATTCTCACAGATGGTGTTATGAGGGCATCATGGCGTAGTAATTCCTCACAGATGGTGTTATGAGGGACTCACGGGTGTAGTAATTCTCACAGATGGTGTTATGAGGGACTTGACGTGGTGTAGTAACTCTCACATGGTGTTGTGAGGCATCACGTGGTGTAGTAATTCTCACAGATGGTGTTGGTGAGGGACTTGACGCGGTGTAGTAATTCCTCAAGCAGATGGTGTTATATGAGTGTGGCCCCAGGCCTTCCTTTATCGAGACGGATTAACACATCGCCGGTTGTTGGGTCTTTCACGGGTCAAGTATCGGGTACCTGGGACCTCTACCGTGTGAAGGTTAACTTGAATACGACTTTTTACTGTTGAGTTGTTCTCACTGACTCAAGCACTGTTCACTAATGTTCACTTGGTTAACACTGGTTCTATTCTTTCCCAAAATGAAATTGTAACTTCTAAGAGAGAACTTGTTGATACTCCGTGGGGAGAAGTGGTTCAGGCGGGGGTTGGTATGGGCTAATTTTCTATTGTTGATTTGCTGTCTTTAGAGGACAAGCTAGGTACGCCTTGGATTTTCGGTGGTCAAGTGATGTATGTATATATATATATATGTATGTATGTATATATATATATATATATATATATATATATATATATATATATATATATATATATATATATATATATATATATATATATATATATATATATATATATATATATATATATATATATATATATATATATATATATATATATATATATATATTTCAAGTAAATGGAAAAATTTTACTCGACACAGACATTAGTTCCAGTTACCGGTAAATAGCAGACGCTTCAGTGACGTCACTAGTGTTTACACTACACCAGCGGGTAACATTTGATGACATTACTTGAAGTGAATTGGCCTTATTTTAAAAAACCAAGGATGGTTGGTAAAGGACTACTGAGTCAGTGGGTAAGTGTCACATTTGGGGTACTGGTCTTATACAGCGAATAGAGCTCAAAAGCTACTTTTTAAATGGAAATTTGGGGGGGGCCGTCTTATGCACCCCGACGCCTTATAGGCCGAGATATACGGTATATATATATATATGTAGTGATGGGTTGTCAGACCACAGCTTACATCTCAGAAACAGTCCAGACTTGACCCGACATTAGGGGGGTCAAATGTAAGGGTACCCCTCGCAACCACTCAAGGAGTTACAAATCAACTGGCTCCCCTCCCATGTCACACGGCCCCAACAAACATGTAAGAAGGCACCAGCCGACTCTCTCCCAATATACACAATAACCTACACCGCAGAAGAAGTCTAGACCTGACCTCACATTAGCCAGGTCAAATGTAACCCTCGAGCCCAAGTCAAGGGGCCACAAATCAACCAGGGCCTCTCATGTCACACGGCCCCATCTGATGACTTCTCCAGAATATACAACTTATAGTCTCTGAAAAAGTCCAGACCTGACCCTACATTAGCGAGGGCAAATGTAAGGAGACCCTTCGCCGCCCCCCCGATCAGCTCAACCTGACGGCTCGCCTCCCAATATATAGGACGTCCTAGTCCTCCCTCTGCCCAGAGAGAGACAGAGAGAGAGTGTGTCTTGTAACCAAGAAGGGCCAGCTACCACGTCCCCAGTCCTGCTCGAGAGAAGTCAGGGGCCGGAGGCAAGCCGCCTCCGGTCGCCTCCGGTCGGGAGCGAGTTGCCCTCGACACACCGGTGCCCAGCTAAGCAGTCTCCCATAGAGACAACCCAGGACCACCTGCTAGGCCTCCCCTAGGTCACGTGAGTTTTTGTCAGAGCTTTCCATGGGATGAGTTACTTACGTGGGAAGTGTATTCATTTCATGTTCGTGTCCGAGAATCAGTGTCTAGTAACGTAATATGATGTCCTAGTAACGTAAATATAATGTCCTAGTAACTTCAATAGAAGGTGTTATTAATGTGTCCATGTCATGTTCGTAATTAATAAAGAGTTGTGACGAAGCGGTGTTTGAGAAGTCGCCCTTAAGACGTAATAGATGTGTATTGACGTATAAGATACGATAAGTGTAAGTCCAGAGAGTAAATAACTATCATGGCCACGCTACCAAAATCTTCCTCTCTTTTATACTATTATACTATCAATATTCTACCTATATGTAATCTTCTTATCAGAGTGCCTCATTATATTGGTGGCAGCGTACTATAACGTTAACTCACGCCCTCCTCGTCCCTTGTTATTGGTAACAGTGTACTTAACGTAAACCCATGCCCTCCCTCATTTAGCCATAACACCTGGCTCGTTGTTTGAGTATTGTTCGAAAGTGCGTGATAAGGAGTTCCTGCATAGTAGCGTGAAAAGTGTCCTAGTGTGTCACCGTTACAGCTCAAGTAAATGTCTCTCGTCGTGGTATGCGCGAATTTTTTCTAGAAATATGTTCAGTGCTTAACGTGATTTCTCAGTGTCCCCCGCGATCTGTGACATTCTCAGTAGCCCAAGTGCAGTTTGATTGTTGGTCAGTGTTGAACGTAGAAATTGTGTTTCAGTGATGAAAGCGGTGTCTGTACTAACTGTTATAACTTAACATGTCTTTTAACCTACATCCTCCTCCCTGTCCTAATCCTCACCTCACCCTCCTTACCCTTCCTCCCATCCCTGCCCCGCCCTGCCGTTCCGTGCCCCGCCCCGTACCCCGCCCCGCAAAGCCCCGGCCTGGCCCGATCAACCACGCCTCGGCTCCTCCCCACTACACTTAACTACGCCTCACCCGCCCCGCCTCACCCGCCCTGCCTCACCCGCTCCGCCTCACCCGCCCCGCCTCCACCCGCCTCGCACCGTCCAGTGTGACCACCAATCCCCATATGTTTTGTCCTGTGAGTTATGCTTCGAAATCGGTGGTTAGTGTTACTTAATATTGCGATAATTACAGAGCTTCACTCAGTGTGTTTTTATGCTAGTATGATTTGTAATGTACTCTTTGACGCGTAGTGATAAATAATATTCAATGTAGTGAGCAGAGCTTCACTCCCCGACCCAGCCTAATGAGAATATTGTCGTGACGGAAACTATAGTTGCCAAACATTGACGTAACGTATAAAGTAAATATTTGTTTTTCTTTACGGATACACTTCCAACTAATCCATCATCCCTTTCGGATTGTACATACATATATATATATATATATATATATATATATATATATATATATATATATATATATATATACAGTCAACCCTCGCTTTACGCGGTCCCACATTCCGCGTTTCCACATTAACGCGGTGCCTTGCCAGAACCTAACGTGCTCACATTACGCGGTGCGTGAACCCCATTACGCGGAGTGTGTCCGGCGCGACGCTATTTTTAGATTCACCCCACCCGCCTGCCTGCCTGTGCTCTCGCCTCTCCCTCCTTCCCTCCCTCCGCCTGGGCAAGCCGCGCGGTAAGGTTGCGCAGTGTGTGTCTTTGTTGCATTATCACTTACGTCATATGACGTATCGGACTGTGATTGGCCATGCATCCCTACCCCCCTCTGCTGCTAGCTGTAATTGGCTTAAAGTATTATGACGTGTCCACCCGAGGGAGGGAGGGAGGGAGGAAAGACGATGCGTGACCTAGCCGCGCCAGTTTCATCCCTCCACGCCACACCGTGTAATCGTGCATCCATTGTTCTGTAAAATGGCTTCCGCCGGACCACCGCCCCCAGAGAGAAACCTTTCCTTACTTGGACCCAGCGGCACTAAGCCAAAGAAGACACGACGTTCCTTAAGCTACGAGGTGAAGTACAAGATCATCCAAGAGTTGGAGAAAGGAACAAGGCAGGCTGATTTGGCGCACCAGCATGGTGTGAATGAATCTACCATTCGAACAATAAAGAAGGATGCAGCCAAGATAAAGGAGCACATGAAGATCACAAAGTCTACAGGTGCTTCTATGATCAAGTATTTTCACAACCAGGTGCTTCTCAAGACAGAAAAATTACTTGTGAGGTGCTTGGTGCGTCAAGCGCGACGGAACATGGCGGTCGACACGTGCTCTGTTAAGGAGTACGCACGTGAACTGTATATTGCAGTGGCACGAAAGATGGGAATTACAGAGCCCAAACCCTTTAATGCTTCCTCTGGGTGGTTACAGAGGCTTAAGATCCGGAACAAGATCACCAATATAAACATTGGTGGTGAAGAAGCGAGTGCTGACCGTGCTGCGGCTAGGGAATTTCCTCCGTTTTTACGTGAGATTATGGAGGAAGGACAGTACAGTGACGACCAGGTGTTTAACATGGACGAATCTGGTTTTTTCTGGAAAAAGCTACCTTCCAAGTCCTTCGTTGTAAAGAATGCCAGCAAGATTCAGGGCCGGAAGATGCAGAAGGAACGCATCACCGTCCTGTTTACCACCAATGCCTCCGGTACCAGTAAGCTCAAGTTATCGGTGATCCACACAGCACGCAAGCCGCACGCCTACAAAACCATGGACATGACCAAGCTAAATGTCCACTGGCTGACAGCACGTAAGGCGTAGATGTTCTCTACACTGTCCCTCTCCTGGTTTGATGACTATTTTGTTCCCGATGTAAAGAAATTCTGTGAGCGACAGAATGTGCCATTCAAGATTTTGTTGCTGCTGGACAACGCACCAGGACACTCGCCCCTACTGTTAGATCGTCACCCCAACGTAAAAGTGGTCTTCCTTCCTCCCAACACTACGTCTATATTACAGCCCATGGACCAAGAGTTAATCTGTAATGTAAAAGCTGCATTCTCTACGAAAAAATTCAAACTCCTGAACGACTACACCAACACCAGGGAAGAGTTGCGTAACCTGAGTGACACCACCACCGATAGCAAGAGCGAAGAAGATGAGGATCAACAGTTGGCACAGCAAAAAATACTGTTCAAACAATTCTGGAGAGTATTTAACATCAAGAAAGCTGTGGACTTCTTGGTGGAGTCATGGGATCAGCTGTCTATTGCTACAATTCGTCACGCATGGAGACATGTGTTGCATGGAATACCAGGTGAGAGGAGGAGTCAATCTGTGACTGGTGAGGTTCAGACTGTTGCAGTAGCAGTGGACCTTGCCAGAGAAGCTGCGCAGACTGTTACAGTTCCAGGCTTCTCCGAGACCACCAACGATGACATCCTGGAGGTGATAATGGCACCTGATTTGACTACCGACGAGATGGTAGATGATGATGACGACGTCAGTGAAGAGGCAGGTGGTGTGTCATCCCAAGAAGAACAACACTTATCCCATAGTAATGTTAGGGGTGCCATCGAGTGTATCGAGAAAGCCAAGCTCCTCCTTTCCGACGACCCTGACGCAAACAGGTATGAAATCTTCACTAACCAGCTGTTGCAGACTATGGAGCCCTACATCAAGGTGTATCACGATAACATCAACACCAGCCGTCAGCAAAGCATAACAGATTTCTTCGCCCACAACCCACCACAGCCAGCCCAAGCCAGTGATAGTGACAGTGAAGATGACTTTGAGGGATTTGTCAGGGAAGCCCTGACAACTGTAAGTGACAGTGATGGTGATGCACCTAGTAATGGTGATTCACCTGAGGGCCAGTAGCCTGCCCTCTGCCTCGGAACCAGCCTCCATCCCCGTACGCCGACCCATCTCTTCTACTAACGTAAGTGTTCCACCTAACTTTTAGTTTTCCTAACCTAACTTTTATTTTTCCTATGTTAACCTTTATTTTTCCTAACCTAACCTCTTCTATATTACTTGTTTTTTCATACCATCATAAAGTTAAGATAAAATTTTTACTACAACATAGTTGTGTGTCGTCAAAAAGTGGAGTTTGGGGGTCGGCCCGGACTCTATTTCAATTAATCCCATATGTTATGTTATTCACTTTACGCGTTCCTCACTTTCCGCGGGACCCTGCGGGTTACATTAACCGCGTAAAGTGAGGGTTGACTGTATATATATATATATATATATATATATATATATATATATATATATATATATATATATATATATATATATATATATATATATATATATATATATATATATATATATATATATACAACAAAATATATGCACAAAAAAATAAATGTTAAATGAATTATTTATGGTGCATTAGGGTACTGGTCACTTTAGACACGAAGACGGGCTATAAATAGCCCATCTCCCCCTCTTTTTACAGCTGCCAATGGGAAGCGTCTTGGTAATTAAATTTGATGTTTATTTTCATTGTCTAATTTATCATGTATCAAAGTAATATTACTAAAAATTGTGTAGGTAGTAGGCAGCTACCAAACAGGTAGATACTACCGCCTGGGAAGATATTGGAAGCATAATGTGTTGTCTAATGGTAGACCCTGCTGCCATATAGCATCACGAAAATTGTGACCAAGTCCCAGGTTCAGCACTGACCTGACTTTCTGCCTCATTTACACACAATTGCAGTTTGAATTGTTCCTCTAACTTTGACAACACAACATACATACAGTATATTATTTCTCACTTTTAATCTTTTTTTTACTTTTTGTATTTATTTATGGTTAGTTACTTAAAATAAGGCCAATTCACTTCAAGTAATGGCATCAAATGTTACCAGCTGGTGTAGTGTAAACACTAGTGACGTCACTTAAGCGTCTGTATTTAACTGTCAGTAGTTTCAAGAATTAATGCAGTCATTTACTGAATATTCCTTGTAAAAAAATAAATTTTAAATTAATTATTTATAGGAGAAGTATATTATTATCAGTAAATATACCGATATGCATTACTGACCACCTCCACGGCTAAAAATAGCCCAATCTCGCGGTCACTTTTCCTTTCTTGTCTCCTCACTGGCAAATGGGGGGGGCGTGGGGAGGGGTGTGTGATGATAGCTGTGTTTATTACAGGGGTATAATTCTCTTTTACGGTATGTTAGACAGGTTTATAATACATTTTTATTATTTTAATATACCGGTAATCTTAATTTGAATCCAGCTTGCCAAACGTAAGTTTAAGTATAAAATAATTAGTGGTAAGACCTTGTGAGTGGCTTACGATGTTTCCATCACCACTCTTGACACACTAAACCACAATACTTAAGAGGTAAGAATTTTATACTTGGTGGTTTAGACGACCCCCTAACTTTGGGCAGATTTTTTTAATTTTCAAATTCCGTCTTATAAGCCGAGATATACGGTAACTAATAATAACTAACCTTTAGATACAGAGATATCACTATGTGTGTGTATATATAGTAGAACCTCGATAAATCGAACTTACTGGGCATTAAGGGAGCTCAGGCTCTCGGTTGGCTCAGCCATGTCAATATTGTTATTATTATTGACTCTGTATCTGTATATTTCTGGCTAAATAAACTGTTTCAATATCAATACCCCAGTCCAAAAAAGAAGCAATAGATCAAAAAAACCAAATCTATGGGGGGAGTGTGGAGATAACACTGTTTATCTGAACTGCTCAAAGAAAATTAGTTGTTGTTATTATGTCATTACTGCACTACAACAACTAAGGTATTTAAGTGTATAACAAGATTATTAAAACATTATTGCATCAACAATAATAATATATGAAACAAAACTCTCTGGGTTGAAAATCAGACATAGGCCTGGTTGCCAACAACTGTTGTCATCGAGATGATTGTTATTTACTGTGAAGTGTTATATGTAAGTAACCACAGAATTTATTTTAGGAATAAAGAGAAATGGACTGAGGTAAGTCATGTAAGGTCATCAGGATGACAAGTTGTCTAATCCAGTAAAAATTTTTGAACAGGCATGAGGTAATGTTGTATTTTCTTACCTCTTGAGGTTAACCATATAAATAGCCTTGTTTTTCTGTCAGTACCCCTAGAGTTACCAGGTTGGCATTTTGGGGATCTGGTTATTACGTTAAATGTGATATCTAATAAATTCATAATCAATAAAAGAAATAAGGCATTTTTATAAAATTTTGTTCCTTAACATTTCCACAATGGTCAGTTGTGTTAAGACAATACCTTTGACAATTCTTCTTTGTACGAGAATTACAATGTCATTGACGAGGCAATTAGAGACAACTGGTGGCTGAGCCTGGTTGACCAACTCAGGTCATACTGTCATTATGTCGAGATCAAAGATGAACCATGTATGCCTAAGCATTATTTTGGAGTTACTGTAGTTGAAATAGCAACTTTCAGACATAATATGCTTATTGCAACATAACTAAATGTGGGTTGTATTTTGAAATTTTTTTATAATTAAAATGAGATTTGGCTAACGACACAAATTTTCTCGTATAACACGACAAATAATTATAATTAATACAGTGGTCCCTCGGTTAACGAGCACAATCCGTTCCAGCAGGTTGCTCGTTAACCGAAACCATTGTTTCAATGGGTTTTTGGGTAATTGGTTCCAGTTCACTGAAAATTGCATAAATTCAACAAAAAAGGTAGAAAAGTACACTTACTTTGAGGTGTGTATGTAGAAGGCTCCTGGGTGGTGATGCTGATGTGAATTTGAAGTGGGAGGTGGAGGAAGAGAAGGGAGAAGAGAAGGAAGTGGAGGTGGAGGAGAAGCATTTTACTGCTTCTTGGATGGTGAGTCACCTTCCATGAAAATATCAGGAACCTCTGGACTGACATTTTCTCCACCATGAACATCCTCTCTCCTTCTTGAAGTGGAAGGCTGTGGGATAGCATCTTGTTCCCTCTGCCTTTTATTGAAGAAAGTGTCAATTGTGGTCTGTGGGGCATCTCACTTCCTCACCATTAACTTATGTTTAAAGCAGGAGACCATTTAGTCCTCAACATGACACAAAGTTAGTTCAGTTTTTTCCACATCTGGTTGCTTTGAAGCCAGTTCCCTGAACTTCTCCCAGTGGTAAATCACATCTTTCAACTCTTTAGTTAACATATGGTCATCACTTTCAATTTCCTCATCACCATTGTCAGCCTCTAACATCTCATCCAGTTGCTTCAAGTCATCAGGAGTAAGTTCCTCCTCATGAGACATCACAAGCTCTTCGACATCATCCTCTTCCACTTCAAGGCCCAATGACTGACCAATGAACACAATCTCCTGGTCCAACTCTATGTCATCCTGATATCCCTCAAAATCATGGACTACTGATGGCCACAGTGCTTTCCATGAAGAATTGAGGGATCTAGTGGAGACTTCTTGCCATGATGACACAATCAATTTTACAGCCACCAGGATGTTGAATTGTGTCTTCCAGAACTGTTTCAGTGTCAGTTCAGGATCAGTGGAAGTTGCCTGATGACACCTCCTAAACATTTTTTTCATGTACAACTTCTTGAAGTTGCTGATCACATTCTGGTCCATTGGCTGTATGATTGATGTAGTGTTGGGAGGCAAAAACAACACTTTCACAAAGTCAAATTGATACTCCAAAGTTCTGGCAAGTTCACGGTCATGACCAGGAGCATTATCCATGAGGAGAAGAGCCTTTAAAGGGAGTTTATTGGTGGTTAGGTAGCTCTTGACACAAGGGCAAAACACATCAACAGCCCATTCATTAAAGAGCTGTCTTGTCACCCATGCCTTACGGTTGGACGTCCAATAAACTCCAAGATTTGTTCTTACCACTTTCTGTTGCTTGAACACCCTGGGGTTTTCAGAGTGGTAGACAAGCATAGGCTTCAGTCGGAAATCCCCTGAAGCATTGGCACCAAGCAATAGAGTAAGACGGTCTATAATGGGTTTATGCCCAGGTAAAGAGGCTTCATCTTTGGTGATGAATGTTCTTTTGGGCATCTTTTTCCAGAACAGCCCAGTTTCGTCCACATTGAACACTTGCTGTGGAAGATAATTTTCTTCTTCCACCAGTTCCTTAAATTCATCTAAAAACTTTGCTGCCCCTTCCTATCAGCACTAGCAGCTTCACCATGCCTAACAACACTGAAAATGTCACTTCTTTTTTTAAATTTTTCGAACCAGCCTTTGCTGGCCCGAAAATCTTCAAATTCTGTGCCTGAAGAACCAGGTTGATCTGTCTTTAAATGTTCGTAAATCTCCCTGGCTCTTTCACTAATGAATTCAGTAGAAACTGAATCACCTTTCATCTGTTTTTCCCTAATCCAGATGATAAGTAACCTCTCAGTTTCTGCAATTTGGGATCTACTTTTAAACACTCTTGTAGATTTGTCTCTCACTTTCACTTCTTTAAATTTGTCTTTCTGTGGAAGAATTGTCGACACAGTTGATGTCGACATGCCATATTCTTTGCATAGCGCATTTGTTCTAATGCCTTGTTCATGTTTTTTTATGATTTCTTGTTTAGTTTGGATTGAAATCGCTTTTCTTGATCTCTTAGGCCCCATGCTGGATTCAAACAATGTCAACACGTATTTTTTAAAGTTAAACTTGTTGTAAATAGAATATTTTCTTTAAAATAACACTGCACTGCGCTATATATATTGTCAATATGTAAAATAAATTTCAAAATGACCAATAATTTGCTTGGAAACAGAAAAAAACCATTTAGTTGAAGAGAGTCTCAAGCAAGATGTTACCTCCAGTGAAAACGGAGAGAGACTAACGCCTGTTTGCTGTGTTAAGAGGCTGGATGCCGCGCATTAAACTAGTCACTTTACCTTCAATTATGTTCAATAATTGTTAAAATGACTAAAAAATTTAATACAAAACTTTTAAAATTATTGAATAGTATAAACTTCTTGATATATACTAAAATAGTAAGGAATTTAAGTCCTAGAACCGATTAATGTAGTATTGGCGGACTAATACTACAGCTGGTTGACCGCCCAGTGCAAGCCAAAACTTGTTGAGGTCGGCTCATAAGAAACTTGTTAACTGAGGCGCTCGTTAACCGAGGGACCACTGTATACAAAATTTGTAAATATCATCATTCATAATGAAAATAAAAGCAAAACTAATGCTGTTTGGTGGAAGCTCAGAGCTTAATACTGTTTGGATGATTTTTACTTATTTATTTATTTTTTAAATATTATATATGCCAACTGACATGGAAATTAGTGACAGTAATAAGTGTGGTTAAAAAATCTGTTACAGTGGGTTCTTGTATACAGTCAACTCTCACTTTACGCGGTTAATTCAACCCACAGGGTACCGCGGAAAGTGAGACACGCGTAAAGTGAACAACATAACATATGGGATTAATTGAAATAGAGACCGGGCCGACCCCCAAACTCCACTTTTTGACGACACACAACTATGTTGTAGTAAAAATTTTATCTTAACTTCATGATGGTATGCACACACAATTAATAATTAAGAGAAATATCAATAATATTAGGTTTTTTAACACTTACTGTACATTAGTAGAAAAGATGGCTGGACACACAGGGATGGGGGGTTGGTTCCGAGGCAGAGGGCAGATTATTGGCCCTCACCTGTATCACTTGTATCAATTGTATCACTATCCACCACAGAGGCTTGCAGGGCCTCTTTGTCAAACCCCTCAAAGTCCATATAAGTCCATATCTTCCCTATAATTATCACTATCACTGACTTGGGCCGGCTGTGGTGGGTGGCGGGTGAAGAACTCGGTAATGTTTTGATGACTGGGCGACCTTGTGCGCACCCTGCTCACGCCGCTTACACAACATGGCGGATGGCGGAAGGTTTGGATCCAAAAATGGCGCGGCTCGCCAGCCGCTCTCCGCGTAAAGGGGTACACGCACCGCGGAATGTGAGCATCCTGGTTTCGGCAGGGTACCGCGTAAACGCTGAATGTGGGACCGCGTAAAGCGAGGGTTGACTGTACCAAGCATGATACTCACAAAACCAAGTTGTGGTGAAAATGTGAGAAAAGGCCCAGTGGTCACTGTCAAGGCAGTATGACGACAAGCTTTGCTTCTTTACTTGTTTATTTATTGTTGATATTTAAATGAAATGTGACCTTTTTCCTCTGCTAAAATTGTGAATTATTTTCCTGACTTTTATTTCGTTCACT
The DNA here is from genome assembly GCF_018991925.1 of Homarus americanus. NCBI lineage: Eukaryota > Metazoa > Arthropoda > Malacostraca > Decapoda > Nephropidae > Homarus > Homarus americanus. The sequence continues at coordinate 18,540,893 of NW_024711292.1, forward strand.
GCTGTCACCTGTGCTTACATCCCAGCAGCTTACAGTGAGTTATGGCATCTGCCAAATGCAGTGAGTTCATAAATAAATACTGTATTACCTTATGAGTAAGCTGCCCTACAGCCAGGGATGGAGTGAATATAAGAGTTCAGTATTCGAATGCAGAGTAATATCTCCATTAGCCGGAATCCCTTAAACCCGGAAATCTCAGCTAGCCGGAATTGAAATTTGCTCTGAAAACCATTCCCAAAGCCGAAATTTAAAAAAAAATTCCGGCTTTAGGAACAAATTTTCTGAGGCTGAAAATCGAGAGAATTTTCTGAAAATGTCTTGAATAAAGATGAAAACTAAAGTATTTTTGGGGAGGGACCGGACCTGAACTGACTCAATGTCAGGTGGATGTAGGGTGGGGGATTCGTGGTCTCAAATTACTGACCTTCTGATTGAATGTCACGTCACCCTTTCTTAGGTGGGGGATTAGTGGGGCTCATGACCTGAAGATGTCTTGAATAAACACAAAAGCTAAAGTATTTTTAGGGAGATTGCGATAAGTATAAGTATAAATGAACAAAGCTACATCCCTTCAACATTATGTTACATAACATTTTAAAATATGGAGTGAGAAAGCAGAAAGGTGTGAGTGATTAGGGAGATGGAGTGGAAAGGAGTGGTAACATGTACCAGAGTTGCCAAGCGATAACCTACTCAACAGCTGATCTTTAAATTTGCCTCCATGCAGTCACACAACAAGACCCTCACTGGATGCTTGTTGTCTTAATTCCCAGGTGTGTGTGTGTGTGTGTGTGTGTGTGTGTGTGAGACTGGACAACCGCACCCAGTAAGGTCATCTCTATGCGGTCGAAAACACAATAAAAATCACAGTTCCAAACAAAAACAAACCATACGACCTCTTATGGTCACTTCATGAAATGCAAGGACCCTTCTGGATACTGGCACAAATGAGCATCCTGAAAGAAGAACTGCCCTTGTGGCAAAAGAGCTGGCTAGGTATAACATCGATATAGCAGCCATCAGTGAGACCCGGCTCCCAGATGAGGGCCAACTCACAGAACGGGGATCTGGCTACACCTTCTTCTGGAACGGTAAGCCTGCTGCGGAGAGAAACCGCATTTATGGAGTTGGCTTTGCAATCCACCAACGCATCCTACACAGGCTAACTGAAATGCCTATTGGGATCAACGAGCGCCTCATGATGCTTTGAGTCCCACTGAATCGCTCAAGTCAAGCCTTCTTCATCAGTGCATACGCCCCAACACTGGATGAAGAGGATGACATCAAGGAGGCCTTTTACACCGACCTTGACGAGTGCTAACCTCTATCCCCAGAGAAGACAAGGTTGTGCTCCTTGGTGACTTCAATACCAGAGATGGCAGAGATGCTGACATTTGGCAGGGAACCATAGGGAGAAATGGACTAGGCAAGGGTTCGTGGCAACACCCACGATCCAAAAACTGGCATCTCATTGACTACATCATTGTCAGAGAAAGAGGTCGCCGAGATGTCCTCATCACCCGTGCCATGCGTGGCTCAGACCACTGTGACACTGATCGTCGACTTGTCAGATCCAAGCTCTCACTTCAAGTCGCCCCAAAATGGTGAAGGCAGCAAGCCTCCAGAAGAGGTTTTAATACTAAGCGTCGGGAGGACCCAGCAGTAGCACATGCTTTCAGAGAGCAGCTCGAACATGGGCTTATAAACAACCCTACAGCAAACAATGTGAATCCCAGTGCTGAATTGGATACTCTCAACACTGTTATGACAAAAACCTGCAGAGAGACCCTTGGCCAGATCAAAAGAATACACCAGGAATGGTTTGATGAAAATTACCCGGCAATCAAAGTACTCATCGATGATAAACGTGTTGCTTTTACTGACTGTGAGAACAACCCTCAGTCTCGGACAAAAGCTGATACCTTCCACAAGAAGAAAGCAGCAACCCAGCGGGAACTTCGCATTCTATGGAATAGCTGGCTTAAAAATAAAGCATGTGAAATACAAAAACATGCAGATCAGCACAAGATGCACAAATTTTTCATTTCCATTAAAACATTTTATGGACCATCCACTCGTGGCGCAGCCCCCCTTCTTCTGTCTGACGGTAACTTCATAATTAAAGATGAAGAAGGCCTCCTTTAATGCTGGAAAGAGCACTACCATTCATTGCTCAACCGAAACACCGATGTGGATGTCCTAAATGATAACTAAGATTTTTGTCTAGTGTAAACTATAGCATGTTTACATTCAAATTAATCACTATCTTATAAGAATTCCAGCAATGTAAATGATATTCTCCCAGGTCACTTCCATGACATTTTATAAGCAAAAAACAAAAACTCAATCTAAAGGACATGAATAAACAAATAAATACTTCACTAGACCTTCGGCACCAACTGTCAAACATGTCACTGTCAACCCCAGCAAGGGTTTGCTGGTTATACAGTAGGCTATAAGTTTTTATCTCATAAAATATCTCAGACTAAAGTTAGGAGAATATAATTTGCATTGCTGGAATCCTTACAAGACAGTGAATAATTTGAATATAAACGTCATGTATTTTGCACAAGAGAAAATTTGTTTAGTACATTTTAGAAATGTAAAGCTTTTCAACTGTATTTTTGGGTAGATTTCTTCAGTTATTTTCATTCATTTACATGCACACACCATACTAAAATAAACGTATAAGAAATAATGAGCTAAGTGCAAATCTGTACTGTACATGTACTAAATGATTACGGTACTAAAATTGTTATGTCTAGTGCAAATTATAGCTTGTTTATATTCAAATTAATCACAATCTTACAAGAATCCCAGCAATGTAAATAGTATTCTCCCAGGTCATTTCACTTTGGCATCTTATAAGAGAGAAGCTTAGTCACTTAAGGACTGTTAAATAAACACACATGAGACCTTTGGCTCCAACTGTCAAACATATCACCTCACCTCCTGCTCCCTCCCTCTCCCCCATCTGCCCAGACAGGGTTTTAGGCTTAAAGTTTTTATCTTATAAAATATCTCAGACTAGTTAGGAGAATATAATTTGCATTGCTGGAATCCTTGCAAGACAGCGAATAATTTGAATATAAACGTCATATATTTTGCACAAGAGATAAAAATTAATCACCTGTATCACATTACAGTAGTGATTTAAGAATAAGAGAGTATATATATATATATATATATATATATATATATATATATATATATATATATATATATATATATATATATATATATATATATATATATATATATATATATATATTGATTTAAGAGCAATGAGGGGGAATTTTAGGAGTGTTTCTGACTTTATGCATTTTTTACTTTACTTTGTATGTACTTTTCTGTGAGCTGGAACCAATTATCCAATATCCCATTGAAATAATGGATTCAGTTAACGGACGACTCTGCGGAACGAATTGTGTTTGTTAACCAAGGAACCACTATGTATATACCTCATAGGTAAAAAATGTCATTCAATACATCTTCAGGTCATAAGACCAACTAATCCTCCACCCAACACTAGGTTTGTAATGTGACCAAATAATCTCCTACCCAACCTTCATCACAAGTGTTAAGACATGATTAGTTAAGTACAGTAAGGCCTCCGATAACAACGGTTCGACCAACAAATTTTCATATTTAAAACCCCAGTTAATTTAGGACCCAATTCAATTTACATCCTTATTTCATTCGTATTTACGACCAAAATATAATAAAAATTAAACAAAATTACATTTTCATATAAATAATAACTAAATCCTGATATTTATTAAAAAAAAAAAAATTACTGTAAAAATAATTAAGAGTGCCTTGTGCAAAGAAGCTGCCTTGCTAATAAGTAGTAAACAACATTCGGAGCATGGCGGGCCTTTTGTTTTCACGCATCTGGAACAGGAACAGGAGAAAACCTTTTTCAGGTTTCTTGCATCATTTTTGCATCCCTATTCAGCATTAGCAAGAGAACAAGTGATGGTAGTGTTGTTTCCAAAGCTAATAGAAAGTGTATAAGCTTAGCCAAGAAACTAGATGTGCTAAAACGATATGAAAAAGGCGAGAGGTCTGTGGATATTATATGGATCAAGAAATGAACATATTTTCTGAAGTGGACCCATTAACAGAACAAAGCATTAAAATTTAAATAAACACAAATGATCTCTACATAAAGATGTATAATGAGAAAAGAAAGCAGCTATAGCAATACGTAACTGAACGAAGCACACGA
>NW_024711292.1:18545223-18721183 GCF_018991925.1 Homarus americanus
TTTCATTACGTATTATAATGATGCCAAGTGACTTACTGTACAGTTGTTCATAAGATGCCATGACTTACTGTACAGTTGTTCATAATGATGCCAAGTGATTCCTTTCTGTACAGTTGTTCATAATGATGCCAAGTGACTTACTGTACAGTTGTTCATAAGATGCCATGACTTACTGTAACAGTTGTTCATAATGATGCCAAGTGACTCTACTGTACAGTTGTTCATAATGATGCCAAGTGACTTACTTGCACAGTTGTTCATATGATGCCAAGTGACTTACTGTACAGTTGTTCATAATGATGCCAAGTGACTTACTGGGCTGGAAGTTGTTCATACGATGCCAAGTGACTTACTGTACAGTTGTTCATAATGAGCTATGACTGCATTGTACAGTTGTTCATAATGATGCCAAGTGATTTACTGTACAGTTGTTCATAATGATGCTAGTGACTTACTGTACAGTTGTTCATAATGATGCCAAGTGACTTACTGTACAGTTGTTCATAATGATGCCAAGTGATCACAGTTGTTCATACGATGCCAAGTGATTCACAGTTGTTCATAATGATGCTGTTCACAGTTGTTCATAATGATGCTGGCGATTCAGTTGTTCATAATGACGCCAAGTTCACAGTTGTTCATACGATGCCAAGTGACTTACTGTACTGGTGCTGTTCATAATGATGCCAAGTGCTTCAGTTGTTCATAATGATGCTATGATTCAGCTGTTCAAGTACGATGCCAAGTTCATAGTTGTTCATAATGATGCTGGCGCTTCACAGTTGTTCATACGACGCCAAGTGATTCACAGTTCATAATGATGCTGGGTTCGCTGTTGTTCATATACGATGCCAAGTGATTCAGTTGTTCATAATGATGCCAGTTCACAGTTGGGTTAATTGATGCCAAGTGATTCACAGTTGTTCAGCACGATGCCAAGTGATTCACAGTTGTTCATACGATGCCAAGTGATTCACAGTTGTTATACGATGCTGGCGGATTCTACTGTACAGTTGTTCATATGATGCCAAGTGACTTACTGTACAGTTGTTCATAATGATGCCAAGTGACTTACTGTACAGTTGTTCATAATGATGCCAAGTGACTTCACTGTACAGTTGTTCATACGATGCCAAGTGGACTTACTGGTACAGTTGTTCATAATGATGCCAAGGATTCTACTGTACAGTTGTTCACGATGCCAAGTGACTTCATCAGCAGTTGTTCATAATGATGCCAAGTGACTTACTGTACAGTTGTTCATACGATGCCAAGTGACTTACTGTGCTGGTGTTGTTCATAATGATGCCAAGTGACTTACTGTACAGTTGTTCATACGATGCCAAGTGACTTACTGTACAGTTGTTCATAATGATGCCATGACTTACTGTACAGTTGTTCATACGATAAGTGACTTACTGTACAGTTGTTCATAATGCCGTTAAGTGACTTACTGTATGCAGTTGTTCATACGATGCCAAGTGACTTACTGTGTACAGTTGTCTGGCACGATGCCAAGTGATCTGGCCAGTTGGCTATAATGATGCTTATGATTCACAGTTGTTCATAATGATGCCAAGTCTACAGTTGTTCATAATGATGCCAAGTGATTCACAGTTGTTCATAATGATGCCAAGTTCGTTGTGCTGTTCATACGATGCCAAGTGATTCACAGTTGTTCATAATGATGCCAAGTTCACAGTTGTTCATAATGATGCCAAGTGACTTACTGTACAGTTGTTCATAATGATGCCAAGTGCTTCACAGTTGTTCATAATGATGCCAAGTGATTCACAGTTGTTCATAATGATGCCAGTTCACAGTTGTTCATACGATGCCAAGTGATTCACAGAAGTTGTTCATAATACGATGCCAAGTGATCTACAGTTCATACGATGCCAAGTTCGCTGTTGTCTATACGATGCCAAGTGATTCACAGTTGTTCATAATGATGCCAAGTTCACAGTTGCATATACGACAAGTGATTCACAGCTGTTCACGATGCCAAGTGATTCACAGTTGTTCATAATGATGCTAAGTGATTCACAGTTGTTCATAATGATGCCAAGTGATCTGCTGTTGTTCATAATGATGCCAAGTTCACAGTTGTCTGGCACGATGCTATGATTCACAGTTGTTCATAATGATGCCAAGTGATCTCACAGTTGTTCATATAATGATGCCATGATTCAGTTGTTCATAATGATGCTGGCGACCGCAGTTGTTCATAATGATGCCAAGTGATTCACAGTTGTTCATACGATGGCAAGTCTACAGTTGTTCATAATGATGCCAAGTGATTCAAGAAGGAAAACTATAATGATGCCAAGTGCTTCACAGTTGTTCATACCTTTTGCTTTTTTTTTACTTTTTATCTTTCACCACTGATTGCCTCGCTAGACGCTGGGAGATCGGTCACGCCTCTGTTACGCACTGTTGGCACGCGAGATACACTCCAAGGAGAGGCCACTTTATACCAAATTCACACTAAATCGAAGTGTTGTTTCAATGGAATAATTTAGTTTGGTAGTTGAGAGAAACACAAAATATTAAAAAGACTGAGAGTTCACCTGATGCAATTCCCTCAGCCCATCTTATAGAATAAACAAATATATTTTTTTTGTAGTATTTGTTGAAACAAACACTATAATACAGCTAAAGTTATGGATACAAAATGGTCTGTTTACTGGGCTGGGAAGATGGGGGAGGGGAGGTGAGGATATGTTTGACAGTTGCTGCTAAGGTCTAGTGCTTATTTATTTATTCAACCTTATGAGTGACTTTTATGTTTTTTCTCTTTATAAAATGTCACTCAACTAACATGGGAGAATATACTTACATTGCTGGAATTCTTATAAGATAGTGATTAGTTTGAATATAAAATGCTATAGCTGCATTAGACATAACAATTTTAGTTCACTTAAGAATTTTATTAGAGATATAAAAAATATTTATCTCTTGTGCAAAAATATATGACGTTTATAGTCAATTATTCGCTGTCTTGCAAGGATTCTAGTAATACAAATTATATTTCTTAACTTTAGTCTACATATTACAGTATATAAGATAAAACTTTAAGCCTAAAACAAAACACTCCAGCCCTGGCTGAGAAGATGGGGGAAGTGACAGTGATATGTTTGGACAGTTGGTACTGAAGGTCTAGGTGAAGTATTATTTTTGAGTACATATACAGTACAGCTTTGTCTTTCTTAGGACAATGTAGGGGTGCCCAGAGAAACATTAGGGCTAGGCCTTAAAATATGATGCACCAGATTGACTAATGCAAAATAGGAAAGATTCGCTTAAATTATTTGTTTTTTTCTTAATTGTGGGTGTTGTTTTTAAATCAATAATCTTAAATCAATCATGAAATTGATTTTTAACTGTACTGGGCATTTACTGGCTCTAATCGTATCTGAACCTGTTCCCAGTGTTGATCAAGTCTGTCATGAAAACAGCTCAAATCAGTGCCACACAACACTCAGCGGTTTTTCCTAAGTGGCCATTTCCAAAATGGAGGACTTATTATTTTTTTTCATAAACACCTATTTACATAACCTAAATTAAGTGTGTTTAATAATGAGTTGAAATATATAAAAAGGTTGTATAAAATACAAAATATACTTAAGAAATTGTTGATTTGTCAAATATCACTATACTTTACAGTGGTCCTCGTTAATAAACACAATTGCCCACAGACCAAGCGCATAACCTTATATCCATTATTTCAATGGGATATTGGTAATTGTTCCAACTCACAGAAAAGTATACATGCAAGCACTGTAACTGGTAATTAAAATTAATAAAACATTAAATATAAACTAAATACAGTACTATACTGTTCAGTATACTGTACATAATAAATATAAGACAATAGAATAATTTATTTTACCTTACTTTGAGGTGTGTATGTCGTATTCCCGGCAGCTTTGTTTACATATCAAATGGCTGTTTGTAGAGGCAGTCAATGATGACCTGCCATATTCTTTACAGAGTTTACTGGTTCTAATGCCTTTTTCACATTTCATAATAATTTCTGCACTGTATATTATCAGTACAGGTAGTCCCCGACTTACGACCATATGGGCTTACGTCCATTGGTACTTACGACCTGCTTTGACCGTACGTCCGTCGGGACATACGACCGCGGCAGTCGCGGACCAAAAATATTTTCAAATGACGCGCGCATTTTCTATACCGAAACGTTTCCGTCCAAGGCGAGAGGGTGGCTCGTCTCGAGTGCCCCTGTGGGTACACTCACTGGTGTCGGACTTACGACCATGTCGACTTACGACCTGGATTTGGTCCCTAACCCCGTCGTAAGTCGGGGGAGCACCTGTATGTTAACTAAATTTCAGAATGACCATAATTTGAATGTAAATTGCAAAAATATTCAAGAGACCAACAAACTGGATGTTGACTTCACTGTAAAACAAAATAAACTGAGAAGCGTTGTTGTGATTCAATCAGCTGATGGGCACACAAAACTGTTCTGTACTGTATATATTATCAATATGTTAACTAAATTTCAGAATGACCAATAATATTAATATAAAAAATGCAGAAATATTCAAGAGACCAACTTTCTTGATATTTACTCCACTGGAAACGAATGTAAACATAGAACTGATTACTGCATTGTCGGACTGGCCGATCAGCTGATGCGCATAAGACGCGTTTTGTCGTAAGAATTTTGTTAATCAAAGTTTGGTCAGTAATCGAACCTTTTGTTAACTGAGGGACCACTGTAATGTGATGAATGCTATTTTGTGGTAATTTTTCAAAAATGTAATTTTTTTTAAACACACTGTATATATTACATTCATACATGCATTCATACAGTATAAATAAAGAGCTGAAAGAAATGAATATTCATTTTTACTCGGCTGAAACAGCATATGATAACTAAATTGAAGCAAGACCAAAAGTCAGTCACTCCATCATGCCTGGCAGACTGACCATCTCGTACATGTTGACGGTAAGGACAACTTGACTTAAACTGTGGTACACTGGGCTTATCAGCTGTGTTGACAACGGCAACTACATATAATAAAAAATACGTTAACGGTTATTATGGCCTTCAGTTCCTGTTGTTTATATACTTGAGGTAATTTATATAATTTTTTAGTCAGACAACAAAAGGAGGACAAATTAACGTCCGCCCGAGAAGCCGCACGGAGGACAGAGTGCTCAAAAGCCGGACTGTCTGGTCACCCTAGTTGTTCCATTATACAGTAGCCTCAATAATGATGTTAATGTGTCCTCCAATATTGCAATGCAAGGTGAATCGCCTTATTGCTAATCATTAATTACCATTAAAATAAAGCAATAATAATGAGATGTGTTCCCATGTGACCTTTTCATATCTTTTGTGTGGCTTTTTACCCCCCCCAAAACAATACAATTAATGAAAAGTGCAAACTATATTCTTTAAAATGTTTCTGAATGCACTTATACAATATAAATGAATAATAATATGGTCACACAAGAGGAGATGAGACGCCATTGTTTTTGTTTGTGTTTACAGTACAGGAGTCCGGGACGATAGTTCTACACGAGAAAAATGAAAATAAGACCCTGGTTGAAGCTGTAGTAAAATTAATAGAAAAAATGTTTTAAGTAACGTTATTTAATGTTAATAAATGGAACAATAGAAGTAGCTAACCACTAATGGCAAAGAAAAAAAAGAGATGGATTGGGAAAGCCAACATATGCGTGCGCATTTAAGGATACCGCATCATTTTTCTTAAGAATATGTACAAAAGATTTATTATTGTTTATTACTGAATATCTATTTGATTGAATTTATGTTTATATATGTGAAATGAACAATGCAATTCATTAATAATACGTAGAATATTAAAACACACACGAGACAAGACGGCATTGTTTTAGTGAGTGACAATGGTTCTACATAAGAAACTGAAGAAAAAAAGACCCTGGTTGTAGCTGTAGTGAACTTAATTTAAAAAAATTGAATACATGTACGTAAGTATGTTTTAAGTACAGTAAAAGTCCAAAAATGCGGATGCCAGGAATCCGGACCACCCGAGAATCCGGACTTTTCGAAAACTCAAATTTTTTAAATTTAGCAGGCTTTTGTGGGTTATGTGAATGAATGGAGTTGCTTTAAAAAATTAATTTACATAATTCTAATAATAAAAGTAATTGTAAATTATAGGTAACTAATTTTGTTAGTTTTGTAATTAGCTTGAACTGAAATGTAAAATTTGAGGCACTATAAATCTTTTGTGTGTATGTGTGAATGCCACAGCTGCACAGCGACAACAAAGGACCACACGATCGCCACTTTAAAACAAGCAATCAAACTGTGACAACGTATGTAATTTTGAGTCCTACTCTTTCCATGTACAGAGTACAAGCCCATAATAATGGCCCCTAAAGTAGATAAACTTCGTTGTGTGAAGAGAAAGAAGAACACATTGAAATTGAGTGACAAACTTGAAATAATTAAGAAACTAGAATGTAAGGTGAGCAATGCTGTTCTAATGGAAACATACAACATTGGAAAGTCTACAATTTATGATATAAAAAAGGCAAAGAATAAAATTCTAGAATTCACAGCTTCTTCTGAGCCTTACAATAAAATTGCTGAAAGAAAAAGTTTACATTGGCCCAAATTAGAAAATCTTGATAAAGTGTTGCACAAATGGTTTTTGTTAAAACGATCAGAAGGTATGGCAATTTCTGGGCCGATGCTTATTGCCAAAGCAAAGTCTTTTAAGGAGCAAATGAACATTGAATCAGAGTGCGCATTTAGTGATGGATGGCTTAGGAATTTCAAGACTCGTCATGGTATTAGACAGTTTGTTTACATTTTTGTCTAGCGTTGACCTTATTTTTCTTTAAAACTGCTCGTTTTGACAAATGAAGCATGCTTTATTTGCTAATGAATAAACTATCAAAATGTACCTGTTCATCTCTTCTTTATTCCTCCTTAAATTTTAATTTTAAAAGTACTGCCTGAGAATCAGGAAAATCCGAAAATCCGGACCGACCCAATCCCCAAGCAGTCCAGATTTTTGGACATCTACTGTAATGCTATTTAATGTTAATAAATGAAACACTAGGAGTAGCTAACCACTAATGGTAAAGAAATAAGGCGAGACGATTGGGAACGCCAAAGTATGAACAGTAAGTGCGTACATGTGAAAATCTATCATCATTTCTCAACATATGAATATGAAAACAACACTTATTTACTGTTCATATATGCTTTGAATATTATTTACGCATGTAAAACTTAAATTCTATTCACCAATGGCGGTAAAGTCTAAAATATAAGGACAGCCAATGAATATTGTGCGAGTTTTTACTCCGATGACGAAGTCATCAGGTTCAACTCTGGCTGAAGCTGTAGCTTTCCATAAAGCTGTTGCTGAAACTGTTACTGAACCTAAAGTTGATGTTGAAGCTGCTTATGATGCTGAATTTGATGGTGTAACTGAAGTTGATGGTTTAGGCCTTCGAATATTAAAGCTGTCGAAAGAACCTTACACAGCTGCTTTCTTTTCTCATTATACATCTTTATGTAGAGATCATTTGTGTTTATTTAAATTTTAATGCTTTGTTCTATTAATGGATCCACTTCAGAAAATATGTTCATTGCTTGCTCCATATAATATCCACAGACCTGTCACCTTTATCATACCGTTTTAACACATCTAGTTTCTCAACTAAGCTTAGACACTCTCTATTAGCTTTTGAAACAGCACTACCATCACTTGCTCATGTTGAATAGGGATGCAGAAATGCTGTAAGAAACCTGAGAAAGTTTTTCTTCAGTTCCTGTTCCAGATGCGTGAAAATAAAAGGCCCGCCAAGCTCAGAGTGTTGTTACCATTCATTAGCAAGGCAGATTCTTTGCACAAGGCGCTCTTCATTTTTTTACAGTAATTTTTTTTTATAATATATATCGGGATATAGTTATTATCTATATGAAAATGTAATTATATTTTATTTTTATTATACAGTACTGTATTTTGGTCGTAAATACAAATGAAATAAGGATGTAAACTGAATTGGGTCCTAAATTATCTAGGGTTTCAAATACAAAAAGTTGTTGGACAAATCATTGTTATCCGAGGCTTTACTGTATATATGTATATATGTATGTATATATATATATATATATATATATATATATATATATATATATATATATATATATATATATATATATATATATATATATATATATATATATATATATATATATACAGTGAGTTCTGCTATAACGCGTGTTTTGATAACGCGAATTTGCTCTAACGCGATTTATGAATTCGGAACAATATTTGTATAACGCGATCGCTTGTTTGCTATAACGCGATTTTTGCTTACTATTTCTCCAATTTTGTGGTATTAACTGTGAATATGGTAAAGAAGAATATCTCCAAAAAGCGTTCTGATGATAGAATTCCCGGTGATTATCGTAAAAGAAAGGATATAACACTTGAAGAGAAGCTCGATGTTATCAACCTCAAAATCACCCTTCTCCCCCATCAAGTTACATTCATATTTTTTCAAGGTAAAGTGTTAAATTTACTGTATGATTTCATTATTAGATATAAATGTAACATTTATTTAGACTGTGCTATCCTTTGTGTTAGGCTAACTACTAAATTTTTTCGATTTCGAGTAATCTGCACCTAACCCTATTTTCTCCATAAGCCCTGTTATTTCTATTACGCGATTTTCTATAACACGATATTTTACAAGAACACAATTATCGCGTTATAGCAGAACTATATATATATATATATATATATATATATATATATATATATATATATATATATATATATATATATATATATATATATATATATATATATATATATATATATATATATATATATATATATATATATATATATATATATATATATATATATATATATATATATATATATATATATATATATATATATATATATACAGTCAACCCTCACTTTACGCGGTCCCACATTCCGCGTTTCCACGTTTACGCGGTGCCCTGCCAGAACCCAGGATGCTCACATTCCGCGGTGGGTGTACCCCTTTACACGGTGAAGTATAATTTTTTTATTTTGCTCATAAAATTCATACAAATTATCCGGCCAGAATATAATTTACATTGCTGGAAGTCTTACAATTTGATGATCATTTTCAATATAAACATCATAGATTTTGCATTAGACATACAAATTTTAGATATAATGTTTACTCTTGAGTAATTATGTTATCTTTTGTGCAAAATATATGATATTTATATTCAAAATATTCCTGGTCTTACAAGGAATCAGCAATGTCAATTATATTATCATAACTTTAGTCTGATTTATTATTTATTACTAAAAAGGTAAACAATCTGGTATTCCCACACATTTATCTAGTAGGGACGTTGGTGGGGGGTGGGGGAGAGGGAGGGAGGGACCGGCGACCGACCATCTGTTACCGTGTGAAGAATATTTTTTTTTTTATTAACTGAAGATTTTTATTTTAGCTCATAAAATTCATACAAATTACCCGGCCAGAATATAATTTACATTGCTGGAATTCTTACAATTTGATGATCATTTTGAATATAAACATCATATATTTTGCATTAGACATAAAATTTTTAGATAAAATGTTCACTCTGAGTAAGTATGTTATCTTTTGTGCAAAATATATGACGTTTATATTCAAAATATTCCTGGTCTTACAAGGAATCCAGCAATGTCAATTATATTATCCTAACTTTAATCTGAGGTATTATTTAATACAAAATGTTAAAATTAATTTTTTTCACCCACTCTTTCTCTTGAAGGGAGTATTGGTGGGGGGTGGGGGGAGGGTTGGGACTGACCGGGCGGTTGGAAGAGGGGGGGAGGCAAGGTGGGGTACTTTGATTGACAGATAGTGTCGTGAAGAATATATTTTTTTTTTATTAACTGAAGATATTTGTTTTAGCTCATAAAATTCATACAAATTACCCGGCCAGAATATAATTTACATTGCTGGAATTCTTACAATTTGGTGATCATTTTGAATATAAACATCATATATTTTGCATTAGACATACAAATTTTAGATAAAACATTTAATCTGAGTAAATATGTTATCTTTTGTGAAAAATATATGACATTTATATTCAAAATATTTCTGGTCTTACAAGGAATCCAGCAATGTCAATTATATTATCCTAACTTTAGTTTGAGGTATTATTTATTACTATACCTGGTTTTCCCCCCAAAATTTCTCAGAGGGAAGAGCCAGCAGTGTAGTGTGAGAAGAGGGGGAGGGAGTCGTGTCCATTATTTGAATGGACATTAACTTGGCGACTGTATTTCTCTATTTCTCTTAAGTATTAATTGTGTGCATGTACCATCATAAAATTAAGATGTTATTTTTACTACAACATAGTTATGTGTCGTCAAAAAGTGGAGTTTGGGGATCGGCCTGGACTCCATTTCAATTAATCCCATATGTTATGTTATTCACTTTACGCGTTTCCGGTACCCTCCGGGTATTAACCGCAAAGTGAGGGTTAATATATATATATATATATATATATATATATATATATATATATATATATATATATATATATATATATATAAATCTTTTTCCATCTGTTCAAAATAAATTTGAATAGGAAAGAAAATACTTGGATTTCTAATAGTAATGTATTCGAATACAAATGCCCTGAAATGCTGTATTTGAATGCATTTAAATAAAAATACCAAACATGAATACTCCATCCCTGCCTATGGCTGATTATTTTTATTTATTTATAGCAATAAATATTGTTATTGTATCACAAAGCCTTTTAAACTAATATTGGTCAAATTATTTTTTTAAATTTAATAACTTGCCAGATACTGCCTGTTGTCACATGTGCCATCTGACAACAGGCAGTATCTGCTAAGACACACTTGCCATACACCAGTTAAGACTTACCTGCACCCATACCAGCCAGAAAAGCACAACCTAGAGCTGAAACATCTATGGACTTTGGTCTCTCTAGCCTCTTCCCTGTCAGGGTCGAGATCATCTGCATCAAGAAGTCATTCTGTGCAACACCCCCATCCACCCTGAGGGGTAAATCTTTACTGCATATCATAACACAAAAGCATTGAAAATAGAGACACACACATCACCACACCATAACCATATTCATAATTTAAAGCACAAAAACCAAGTTATTATTTACTGCAGAGAAGATACCAGTAGTTGCCAAGTGCAAGATAAGAAGGCAAGAAAGTTATGAGAAAATTAAAGATACCGAGAACAGTTGACACCAAAGCAATATTGACAGGGTGTTACAATATTAAATACAGTGGAAAAAACACAAGATCTTTGAGAAGTGGGTAAAAAATTAAAAATAAACAAATTAAATTAAAAGATATAGTATAATGAACAGAAGTAATTAGAAGTAGTAAGTAGGATTGCAGTTAAGATTTTGTTCACAGAAATTAAAAAGAAAAAAGGAAGAAGAAAAGATTCCATAATACCCGGTAATTAAAAGAACATATTGTATGGAGGAAAGAATGTTATCAATTTAAGTCAATCAACGAAGATTGCATATCAATGTCGGTTTAATGTTATATATTCCACAAGAATTTATAGTTTATGAAAGACCAAGCAAACACAGGTACAGGTAATATGAAAAATACAAATTTCATATTTAGAAACATATATGAAAGAACATTTGATTTTTTGTATGTTAATGCATTAGACATAGGATATCATTTGTGAAAATTTATCAGGCAGTTATTCATTATCAGAGGGTCACACAGGAGGGATGGTTTAATTTACCACAATCCAGGGCAAATAGTTCAATTATTGTTTGCCCAATTTGTTTTGGATCCAAAGTTGGATAGCAAAACAACAGTCAATGACAGGAGGCAATTATCAGTCACAAAAAACACAAGTACACATGATAATTATGAAACATTAACCAATATTTATTTTAACAAATACATTTCAGCAAATGAAAAAAGATAAAACCAAAGCCAACCACAAAAAATGTAAATAAATATAAATAAAAGCATCAAAATCATAAAAAAATCCTCTCATAACATGTATGATATTAAAGAGAACCAGACACACAACTCAAATTATGTACAAATGAAAAAATGTACAAACATAAGGATGTAGGAAATATTTAATGCATATAAATGAGTGACAGTTTTCATAAATAATATTATACATATGAATACCCACAGTCATGCATAGAGGACGATATAACCATGGCGAGCAGTGAATCACCCGCAGAGAGGCAGCAACAACAGCACCACACAGGGGAGGAAAATGAGAAAAAAAAAGGCTTAAGATTTAGGTAATAAAAGATCCTGATTACATTAAATAAACAATACCACATAATGACTTAAATGATCAAACTCACAACAATGATCAGTACCCATGTCAATAACTTATACACCATTTAACAAAATCATATAAAACCTGAGAAACTGCTTAGGTTCATGATGCTATTGATCAGGGCTTGACTGGATAAATACCGTTAAAATAAACAGGTTCACTGATTTTGACATTTGTATATTGTTTTAAAAATCATTAAGTATTTTTTTTGTGTGAAGACAAACCTGCATACAAAGTTAGGTTAAGAACCATCCTTTATAACATAAAATGTCACACAGAATGTGGAGAATAGTGACAGCAACCTTGAGTTTTAGCTTAAGGGGAGCGTCCGGCTGAAGCACGAAATTTGTTAATACGTAATTGATCAATCAGTATCAATTTCCTGTCAGCAATTAAAGAAACAAGATACATTGTTGCTATACCCCTGAATCGGTTCTGCCTAATCTCTAATCCCTGATACCTGATATTTCCCATATATTATTATCAATTTTCAAAATCTTACCTCTCCATAACTTCTCGTTAGATTACATTGAAATTCATTTGACTTATAGGAATTTAATACTCTTGAACATAACACAGATATTTCTGATTATCACTTTCGATTTGGGTGCATGAATTTTTTTTCCTAACTTACCATATTTTCCTCTAAATATTTATAAGGATAAATCAGCAAATAATAAACAAAGTCAAATATCAAGAAAATCTCTATCATGCACAATATGTTATTACACTACTATACAGTATAGTCTCAATTTACGCGGATTTCCTTTACGCGATTGGTCATTTACGCGGCACCTGGCCAGACGCGGCAATTATTAGTTACGAGGTACATTACATCATTTACGCGGGAAGCGGAGTGGGAGGGTGCGCCCTAGGTCGCCCAGTCAACAAAACATTACCGAGTTCTTCAGCCACCACCCACCACAGCCAGCCCAAGTCAGTGATAGTGAGGATATGGACTTTGAGGGGTTTGACAAGGAGGCCTTGCTAGCCTCTGTGGTGGATAGTGATACAGGTGATACAAGTGATACAGGTGAGGGCCAATAATCTGCCCTCTGCCTCGGAAACAACCCACCATCCCCATGTGCCCAGCCATCTCTTCTACTAACGTAAGTGTTAAATAACCTAATATTATTGATATTTCTCTTAAATATTAATTGTGTGTGCATATCATCATAAAATTAAGATGTTATTTTTACTACAACGTACGCATTGTGTCGGAAAAAGGGTAGTCTGGGGGTCGGCCCAGTCTCTATTTCAATGAATCCATTATGTTCTGTTATTTCGTTTACGTGTTTCTCGTTTTACGCGGACCTCCATGGGTTTAATTGATCGCGTAAACCGAGACTATACTGTAGTTTTTGTTTTATTAAAATCGGCCCACAAATGGCCGAGCCTTAGGGATTCAAATGTTAGAAAAACTAATTTTGTGATACGAGCCGATAAAGGTGGCGTGAGAGCAACTCACGATCGTACCTCACTCTTGCATGTTTGATGGGGAACTGACTCTCGTCCTGTTGCTAGCTAGCTGATAAAGGTGCCAGACACTGACTTTTACCAAGTGATTGGTATTACTTTACACCAAAATATTATTATAAATACTTTTCTACAGCTTTTGCTATAAAAACAGAAGGGGGGGGGGAGTAGAACAATCATGCATAGTTACATAAATATTACGAATTAGGCAATCAAAATATGTCAGCAGATAGCCATACGCAACAGCTTTCCTCAGGAATTTTTCTGAATATTTTTGTAATTTTACGATTTTCATCGTATTTTCAGCTGGACGCTCGCCTTAAAAACCTGAAAATAAATATGTCTTACTTAATGTCAGACAAGTGCTCCAATTTTGGTTGAGACTATCAACTATGACAACTAATGTATTGAAAAAAAATATATATATATACTATATATTTATGCCCCATGGGTCATTTAACAGGCAACTTATGAGAAAAACTGTTTTTGCCCAGAGGACTATGTGTGGTCAGAAGTAGGAAGACTCTCTCATCAGATCATTGTTATTTGCTGTGTAACAGTCTAGTTGAACTAGGGCTTATGAGACAACCTCCATTCCAAATCTGACTGTGCTTTGAATAGCCAGTGAATTAACAGATACAGTAAATCCTACCCAATCCAAGTTTTACCAGTTCACAGTTCAATAATTATTCCACAATTTGTGCAGAATTTGCATCAAAGGTGACCTCTTCCATGGGAAAAGGCCATAAAATACACTGGAAAATATCCAATATACTCTGTACTTCATGAAATAATTTAAAGTATTTTTTCGATGGGGATGATATAATTTCATTAAGTACACATGAGTCATGTATACATTAATACTGCATAAAAATATACATTATAATGTACAGATAAACCTCTATTTACAATGGGTGTAGGTTCCTGAAAACCCCATCGCAGGTTGAAATATCATAAATCAGGTTCATTATAACATGGGGGTTCAATGGGATAGGCTCCTGGCACTACAACACAATTAAACAACACCCACCACACCACTAAGAACAAGTCTGGTCATCATCACATGTCCCCTTCAAGGCTAAGGGGACTCTTGAAGGTGGAGTGGAGACGTCACTCTGACTTCCACACAGCCTCTGGCATGTCTCATGGCACTTCACAATGTCAAGCTTCACCTCCAGAGACATGGTTTTCCTGGATGCCTTGGCCTTCCCAGACATTTTCAAAATTACACTGCTCACATCACAGTCACAAAAACAGGGGGAAAGCACTTCACAGTCACTAAAGCAGAGAAAAGCACTTCACAGTCAGTGTAAAAACACTACAGTCACTAAAGCAGGGGAAGTACTTCACATTCAGACCAAAAGCCCCTAACAGTTACTAAAGCAGGGAAAGCACTTCACAATCAGTGCAAAAACACTTCACAGTCACCAAACCAGAGTACAAAGTAAACTTTAGTGAAGTCCTCTTACTGTAAGGGGGAAAAAGGTCTATGATAAAAAAAAAAAAGAACAATGAAAACTGATAAACATTGAGCTTCATTTCTTACACACACATGTAACCAGGAAGAAACAATGGCTGAGCTGTAGTTCACCAATGTTCACAAGGTGGTGTTCGGGTAGATGATGCCTCAATTGACTGATGAAGTGAGTGATGCGTTCCATACGCCGATTTGGCAAAATGGCGGGATGACGAAAATCATTAATGTGAGCTTGTTTACAACACAAACGTGAGAGTGGTCTTAACATATTTGCATCATTAATGCAAATTATCATAGATTGAGATATCATAAATATATATTTACCTGTACATATATACTTAGCAGGGGCAGATCCAGGCACCAGTCTTGAGGAGGAGGGTGATGTAGCAGTAGCACATATCCAAGTTTTGTGCCAAAAGCACTAGACAATAATCTAGGGGGTCTTTAGTGAGTGGCAGCTGTCACGAAAAGTATCACGATGTATAGCATGTACATATGACTGTATTAAAATATTAAGTAATATATATTCTTATAACCCTGGTTATTTCAACGAGAAAATCAGGTAAATCAGCAAGGAAATGACAAAGATATATATAAAACCTGCAAAAGGGGGAAAGTTGTATTTTCTAAACTACAGTTTGTATGAATACCAAATGTAATGAAAAACTCGCTATGTAATTTAATTATTACTTTACTGAGTGAAAACAATTATAATTTATAGGCTCACCACCCACAAATACCAAACCTTATCATTTGTCACCAAAACCACCTCTTGCACCACAACAGCAACAAGGGCTCAGCATTTGACAGTTACAGCCCGCCTCAATTCACAGGCTCATTAACTCGCCACAAACAATGAGTACAAAGTGTTTATAGTTTTCATGGCTTCTAAATTTTCTATCTTCAATTTCATAAGAAAGGGAACTGATTTCTGCCATTATTTTCAGGGTTTCTAGCCACAGGAATTGATCAGGGACTGAGTCGGAAGTGGTGAAACAGAAGTCAAAGAAAAAAATTTCTCCTAGTGGCTACAATGAAATGCTGGGGAACCAGGCCACCACTACCAGTTTGAGGATGAGATACAGAGGGAGGTCATGGAAGGATAAGACAAACCTGGAGAAAGCAAGGATGAAGATGAGGAGGAGACAACAGGCAAGTCATCACCCAAACTTTGTCATGAGAGAGTTTAGACCAAATATCAGAGTGGCTAGAATAATATGATGAGGATCAAGACCTCCACAAGCACTACTCCTTTTTCCAAGAATGTAGGAACAATACTGTGGCGAGGGAACACAAGAGGATATGGCAACCAAAAAGCCTTGAGTTTTTCAAGCCACATCCCTCCAAGGCAAAACATCCCAGGACAGAGAGAGAGGAGTCTCTCACAGAAAGTGTTGGGAACACTCGGTCTCTGGGTAGTGCTTCCAGACCAGCCTCACCACAAACCTTCACATTCTTCTTCGGATAAAGCTACCACTTTATGACACCAGAGCCTCCTCAAGATATATATTAACCTGGAATCTGTACAATACAATCGCAATAATTACGGGTTAGGTATAGTACCAAAAAATACACATAAACTGCTCCAAAACTGCTTCAATAAACAATAAATATAATACATAATACATATAAAATACAATAACACACCCCAGTAGATATTGTACAAAAAGTAGTTCTTTATTACACAAGAGGTCCTTTCCTTCTCATAATCATCCTCTAGGTGACACCAGTACAGGGGGATCTCGTTATACATGCATTCTTTATACGAGAATTCGGTGATACGAGGTTAAGGAATTTGCACCATATATTCGCTATACAGTACGAGCGATATTGTTCGATGATACGAGAAGCAGGTACAGTGACCGCTGGGATTAGTTATACTACAGACTTTTTCCTGTGAAAAAGCCATAATTTTGAGCAACATATTACTGTACTCACTCTGTACTTAAATGTACTGAGCTAAAGTACTAAAATTTTTATCTCTTGTGCAAACTATAGGATGTTTATACTCAAACTAATCGCTATCTTGCAAGGATTTCAAGAATGCAAGTTATATTCTGCTAAGTTAAGTCTGTGACATTTTATAAGAAGAAATTTTACTTTAAGCCTAAAAGTACCTTCACCCTGGCTAGGAGGATGGGGGAGGGAGAGGTGGGGTGTTGACACAGCCAGGCAGTGAAGGTTACCAAGTGTGTATTTATCAGTCATATAGAGGGAGTTTAAGTTTCTCATTTATAAAATGTCACTAAATTGACTTGGCAAAATATATCTTACATTGCTAGAATTCTTGAAAGATAGTGATTAATGTGAATATAAACATCAAATAGTTTGCGCTAGACATAAAAATGTTAGTAATTAACTTGGTACATTTGAGTACAGGTTTGCCCCTAGGACAATTATTTCTTTTAAATTTTTCACAATACAGGCATCCCCCGCGTTACGGAAGGGTTCCGTTCCCGGAAAATTGACCGTATCGCGAAATTCCGTAACGCGAAACCTATTTTCCCATTGACTTCCATTATAAAACTGGAGATGCGTTCCTAAGGAATTTTTTTGGCCCCAAAAAAGTAATTCAAGCACTTTTATTAATGAAAATAAACATTTATAAAAACATACAATACAGTACATTAAATAATTTATGATATACCTTCTTAAAACACCAATTTAGGGGTTAATATTGCATAATATTGCATTATACAGCTATGTGTATGTTTATTTGAGTGCCCTGTCATAGGAGTCCGTTTTCTCTCACTTCAGCACTCCTGAGTCATCCATTTTCTCTTAATCTTAAGAGTGCACCAGGGACTATTATTTTTTAGTGGTGACACAGAATTTGATATTGCAACTGGGGTTGCAATTGTTGAGGCAACTTAGGTATGTCTGATTACAGTTGGAATATTCAAGATCCATTGTGAGTGATGTTTAAAGCTTCAACTGTCTTTATGGTTGGTGAAACTTGTCAAGTCTGTCAGTCTGAAAGGCATGTGTGAGGCCTTGTGTTTGTTAAAATTTACCCCAATTTCTGTAAGGGAGGATTTACGGGCCGCAACACGAAATTATTGGTCATAATTTACAAATTCTGTAAGAGCAAAATTCCGTAACACGGGGGATGCCTGTGTATTTAGGATGGTGTGTGCATGTAACCGAATAAACATAAATGAAGAAAGTTACGTATATCTTCCCAAAAATAGAAGTTGAAAAACAACCATAATGCCTCACAGCTTGGTCCAGTAGCCTGCCTAGTGGTTAGTGTGACAAGTCTAACTTGGCTACAGTGCTGCTCAGTAACTCATCTGGAGTTGAGTGTGGGATTTTTTTTTTATTAACCTGGCACCAAATGAACCTAAAGCAGCTACTTTACAGTCACCTAACGAATAGTAAACGTAACGCTGGCGGGCAACTGAAAAGGTATAAGGGTAGTCTTAAAACAAACATGAAAAAGTGCCAAATCGACCCCCTCACCTGGGAGATGATTACTCCACACCGCAACTCTTGGAGGAGCACCACACGAGAAGGTGTCAATACTTTCGAGTTAGCCCGACTGCAAACTGAAGCAGACAAGCGCCAACGCCAAAAAGACGCTGCCGCTACCTCCCTTCCCGCACTAGATGGAGCCTTCTACATGTGCAACATCTGTGAACGTCACTGCTGGTCCTGTATCGGCCTCTTTAGTCACCTTAAAACTCGTTAATAAGTCATACCATCGTATTATAGTTGGATGATCGTCATACTCAAATCCCGAGTGACAGCAAAGTAGTAATAGTAGTGTGTGAGTGTGTGTGTCATATGGATGATGCAACATGCTTGTTTTCTGCTCTTCCCAGGAGGATTACCACCACCATTGTTTGAATTACTTTAACTAAAGTCTTACCATTTTCTGTAGTTGAATGCATGAACTTAAAGCCTGGGCTGACATTTTTCCATAATAATCTACATTTATTCATTGCTAGTGTACAATATGAATTACTACACGTCCACTCATCATCTTTTTCTGTGTTGGTGGTGACTCGGTGAGTCAGCTAATGAGTATTAAACAATATTCATACATTCTCAAGCAGATTGTAGAACTATTCAATATAAAACCTTTCAAATTTGTAGGATCTTTTTAAGAAGTCTCCTTCACTTACGCATGAAGCAAAATTATCTCTAGCCCGATGAACTCGTGATTTTTCATTCTGATTCATCGTAAAGATTGGTCACTCGCCCGTGGGCAGCCTTGTTTGGTGACATTCCTACCCAGTACACATGGAAAAGCTCTTCTATTATCTATACTATGTATAAGTAAACAATTTACAGTATGAAACAATCATATCAGTGAAAACAGTTATTGACACCCAGACTTATGTCTGATTATCCAGAAACAGTCTAGATAAAGCAGGGTTATGTCCTTACCTCCATATATTCACTTTTTTTGGACTCCATTTTCCGGACTGGGGTGTGCCCCAATTAGTCTGGTTTATTGAGATTCTACTGTATAAATATTTCTTTTAAACCAAGAAAAAAGAATGGGGCACCTTTCAAGAAACTTGCCCATGGTGCAAAAATGCCTTACTGCGGCTTTGTCTGTAACCATTGCTCGGCATTAATTTCATAGGAAACTTCTGCTTAATACAGTACATGTACATCACGACCATGAATGTCTACAAATCCCGTGTCATAGCACTGTAAATTATCATACCTTGCCATGGTATGATGGTCTTACCAACAAGCTTATATTATGTTCATTCTAAGAAAGTTACTTTGGTATTTATTTTTGCAGAATAAAATTACTAGAAAGTTCACAGTCTGGTGTTACAATAATCTGGATATATATTACATGTATTCGTTATTTCTTGTACAGTACCACTGTATTGCATAGTTAAGTGTTGCCTGCTCCTACAAAAATAAGTGATTCCTGAAAAGGGTACCTAAGTTTACAACTTGGGGAAGTGAATATGTTCAAGCAAAGTACTGGCCATGCTGCCTCCTTGTGTACTGAAGGCTTAGTATAAAGTGTGCTGAATCCACTCTGTCACTAATGGGCAGTCATGCCTATGAGACCCACTTTCACTTTCAATCATGTGGAATATGCACAATATATCTGTATGGGGCAATATTCAAACACTACAAAGAATATCAGGTGCTCACCTAAAAAATAAGGATCAGATAATACAATCAGGTAAATGTCAACTCATGTGCAACGAAAAGGGATAAAAATTGTGTTTATTAAATTTCATGGTGATCATACCTGAGACTAAGAAGCTCGTAGTCTGCTTCATTGAGCATGGCGCTGTACATCTGGTATATGCGGAATGCTAGAGACTCCAGCATGGCCCGTACCATGTGTGCACGACTGGTGTGTGCGCTAAGCCCAAGGAAGCCACCTGTAGCTGTTGCATCATTCAAGGGTGCCTGGGAAAATTTCAAGCCTTACTGTGATACAAGGTATTGTACTAAAGGACTTAGGAAAGGTTCTACAAGCACTATAAGTTACATTTTAATAAAGCTCATAATCAATCTAACTAGAGTCTATTACCTTGGTTCTAATCTTAATTAAATGGGGGTGGAAGAAATACACTTACAAATAAATTAAAATAATGAATTTTTCATTTCATGAAGTAAAACAAAAACCAAATAATTAAGATTTCTATACTGTCTCAATACTCCACAGCTATTTACTTTGGCTACTAAGATGACTTAATGAAACAATCTTAACCCATGAATTCTTTCACTTTCCAACTCTGTCTCTGCTATGCTTAGCCTCTTATCATTCCTCTTGTTTACTCCACTGGTACACTGTATGCATAGCCTCCTATCATATATCTTTGTTTATTACACTGGTACACTGTATGCATAGCCTATCATATATCTTTGCTTACTCCACTGGTACACTGTATGCATAGCCTCCTATCATGTATCTTTGTTTATTACACTGATACAGTCTCTTCCACTTCCAACTGGTACAATCAGCATTGTCAATGCACCCTCTCTGTCTGATGTGAACCCTGGGAGTATCGACTCTTGAATCCGAAGCATTCATGGGTGAGGGAGAGAGGGAGGCCAGAAGAGGACTGGAGCCAGTGTATGAGTGGGTGGCGGGGTAATGCAGGGGTTGAGAAGGGTCAGAGTGTAAGGGTGGGT
The DNA here is from genome assembly GCF_018991925.1 of Homarus americanus. NCBI lineage: Eukaryota > Metazoa > Arthropoda > Malacostraca > Decapoda > Nephropidae > Homarus > Homarus americanus. The sequence continues at coordinate 18,566,663 of NW_024711292.1, forward strand.
GGGAGGGGGGTGGCCTAGAAGGGTGGGGAGAGTTAAGCAGTTTCCAGTGCAGTTACAACACAGGATATATTAAGCAACGTTATAAATACATAGGACAAAACACAAAGTATGAGTACAACGTGGTACTGCACAGTGGGATGGTATTCCCAGTTTGTGCTATAGGTCTGAACCATATACAGGTATGCATATTTATGGTCCAGAATTTATGAAATCGTTGGTCACTGTGATAACACGACAATCCTCCAAGTCGCATACCGCATATCTCGGCCTATAAGACGGAATTTGAACCATAAAAAAATCAGCCCAAAGTTTGGGGTCGTCTTAAGCACCAGATCTAAAATTCTTACCTCTTAAATATTGCGGTTTAGTGTGTCAAGGGTGGTGATGGAAACATGGTAAACCACTCACAAGGTCCTACCACTAATTATTTTATACTGAAACTTACGTTTGGGAAGCTGGATTAAAATGAAGATTACCGGTATATTAAAATAATAAAAATGTATTATAAACCTGTCTAACATACCGTAAAAGAACAATATACCCCGGTAATAAACACAGCTGCTATCATCCCCCCCCACCATTTGCCAGTGGCAAGAAAGGGAAAGTGACCTTGACTGTGACCGCCTGTGGCTATTTTTAGCCGTCCTTGTGTTCGGAGGTGGTCAGTAATGCATATCTGTATATTTACTGATCATAATACTTATCTCCTATAAATAATTCATTTAAAATTTGTTTTTTTACAAAGAATAGTCAGTAAATGACTGTGTTAATTCTTGAAACTACCGACAGTGGTAAATTTAGGATATAAATGATGAACAGAAGTCACGTCATGGATTCGGAGTTTGGTCCTTAATGATCACCATAAATGTCTGGTCAACTTCACCTACCAGGTATAATGGTAGCCTCCCTTTTCCGCAAAACAAGTATATAATTAAAGAAAATACTTGCAGTGTGTACAGTATATTATAAATAAATAAATAAACAAATAAATCGGCAAATCTATTTCAAGTGAATGGAAATATTTTACTCACACCCACATTAGTTCCAGTTAAATAACTGACGCTTAAGTGAGTCACTAGTAAAATTTGATGCCAATACTTGAAGTGAATTGGCCTTATTTTAAATAACCAACCATAAATAAATGCAAAAAGGAAAAAAGATCAAAGGTGAGAAACATTATATTGTATGTATGTTGTGTTGTCAAAGGAAGAGAAACAATTGAAACTCTGTAATTGTGTGTAAATGAGGCAGAAAGATAGACCAGCAGCCTAAGACTTGGTCACAATTTTTGTGATGCCATATGGAAGTAGGATCTACCATTAGACAATACTGTACATTATGCTTCCAATATCTTCCCAGGCGGTAGTATCTCCCTGTTTGGTAGCTGCCTACAACTTTTAGTAATATTACTTTGATACAACATGATAAATTAGACAAACAATGAAAATAAACAAACAAAAGTTATTTACCAAGACCTTTTCTTTGAGAACAGAGGGTAAGATATGGAGGGGAGATAAGAAGGCTATTTATAGCCTGTCTTTGTGTAGGAAGTCGACCACACTATAAATAATTCATTTAAAATTTTTATTTTTTACATAGAATATTCAGTACATGACTGAGATTATGAAATATTGTGAATATATATATATATATATATATATATATATATATATATATATATATATATGTAATATATATATATATATATATATATATATATATATATATATATATATATATATATATATATATATATATATATACTCTGAATTACCCATACTTGTGATTGAGTGAACCCAGAGGGTCAGCGTTAAGTAATTTCAACAAGACTTATATAGGATTAATTCAATAGAAACGGCCACGACCCCCAAACTCCACTTTTGAAGGCACATACCTATGTTTTGTAGTAAAAATAACATCTTAATTTTATGGTAGTACATGCACACAGTGTACTTAAGAAGCCAGAAATACAGTCGCCAAGTTAATGTCCATTCAAATAATGGACTCAACTCCCTCCCCCCTCTTCTCACACTACACTCACTGTCTTCCTCTCAGAGAAATTTTTTGGGAAAACCACTAAATTTTAATAAATAATGCCTCAAACTAAAGTTAGGATAATACAATTGACATTGCTGGATTCCTTGTAAGACCAGGAATATTTTGAATATAAATGTCATATATATTTTGCACAAAAGATAACATAGTTACCTAGAGAAAAATTTTATCTAAAAATTGTATGTTTAGTAAAATATATGATGTTTATATTCAAATAATCCTAAATTATAAAATTCCAGCAATGTAAGTCTCCTGACGGGTAATTTGTATGAATTTTATGAGGTAAAACAAATATCTTCAGTTAATAAAAAAAAAATAATCTTCGCGGCACTATCTGTCAATCAAAGTACCCCACCTTACTTGCCCCCTCTTCCAACAGCGGTCAGTCCCAACCCTCCCCCCACCCCCACAATCCTCCTTCCAGAGTTTTTTAACATTTAGTGATAAATAATACCTCAGATTAAAGTTAGGATAATATAGTGAGCATTGCTGGATTCCTTGTAAGACCACAGGAATATTTTGAATATAAATGTCATATATTTTGCACAAAAAGATAACATAGTTACCTAGAGAAAAATTTTTATCTAAAAATTGTATGTTTAATGCAAATATATGATGTTTATATTCAAAATGATCCTGAATGTAAGAATTCCAGCAATGTAAATTATATTCTGACCAAACAATTTGTATGAATTTTATGAGCTAAAACAAATATCTTCCCAGTTAATAAAAAAATAATTCTTCACTTGGGGTAACAGATGGTCGGTCGGTCCCTCCTCCCCACCCCCACCACCAACCGTCCCAAGGAGATGTGTGGGATAACCACTAAATTTTAATAAATAATACCTCAAACTAAGTTAGGATAATATAATTGACATTGCTGGATTCCTTGTAAGACCAAGAATATTTTGAATATAAATGTCATATATTTTGCACAAAAGATAACATAGTTTTCAATTTTTATCTAAAATTGTATGTTTGGTAAAATATATATGATGTTTATATTCCAAAATAATCCTAAATTATAAGAATTCAGAAATGTAAATTATATTCTGGCGGAAATAATTTGTATGGAAGATTTTATGAGCTAAAACAGGCAGTCAGGCAGGGGCTGGCGGGTGGGGCAAATCTAAATATAAGCGTCTCGAGCGGACACTCACAGCGTATATGTGGAAAAATCCGTGTTAAGTGAAAGTTCAGCTCTGGCGAGAGCTTTTGGCGTACGATAAAAGCAGCGTTAAATTGAAGCAGCGTTAGAGGGAAGGTAGTAATACTGTGTGTGTATATATATATATATATATATATATATGTATATATATACTATATATATATATATATACTATATATATATATATATATATATATATATATATATATAAATATATATATATATATATATATACAGTTGTACCCACTTACTTGTAGTCAATTGAACTAGAAGAGGGTCCTTTAAAGTGAAATCAGCGTTAAGTGAACAACAGAACATATGGGATTAATTCAATAGAGCCAACCCGACCCCCAAACTCCACTTTTTGACGACACATAACTATGTTGTAGTAAAAATTCTATCTTAACTTTATGATGGTATGAAAAACCGTATAGAAGAGGTTAGGTTAGGAAAGATAAAAAAAAAAGGGACAGCATAGGAAAATGAAGGTTACCTAAGAGAAACTAAAAGTTAGGTGGAACACTTACGGTAGTAGAAGAGATGGGTAGGCATGCGGGGATAGGCTGGTTCGAGGCAGAGGGCGAGATTACTGGCCCTCAGGGTACAGATCACCATTACTAGGTGAATCAACATCACTGTCTTACAGTTGTCAGGCCCAGCACCTGACAAATCCCTCAAAGTCAACTTCACTTTCACTATCACTGGCTTGGGCTGGCTGTGGTGGGTTGCGGGCGAAAAGAACTTCGGTTATGCTTTGCTGGCGGCTGGTGTTGATGTTGTGAAGTGATACACCTTGATGTACGGCTCCATAGCCTGCACCAGTCGGGTATGGAAGTCTTCATAGCGTTCATCGTCATTGTCGCTGAGAAAGAGGCCGGACTTAATTTTTCTGTAAACTCTATGACACTTAATATCACTATGACTTAAATTAGGTTCTTGAGGAGAATGGCGCACCTTCTTCCTCCTCTTCACTGGCGTGTTTCTTCATCAACATCTGCGTCGGAAGTCGCTGGGATCTTTGATCACCTCCAGGATGTCTTCGTTGGTGGTCTCGGGCTTCAGCTGTAATATTGAGTGCAGCTTCTCTGGCAAGATCCTGCTACTGCAACAGTCTGAACCTGACCAGTCACAGGTTCACTCCTCCTCTCACCTGGTATGCCATGCAACACATGTCTCCATCGCGTGATGACGAATGTAGCAATAGTCAGCAGATCCCTTCTGCCTCCACCAAAGTACCACAGCTTGTTTAACGTTAAACTTCTTCCAAAATTGTTTCAGCCAAAGTTCTTGAGTAAGCACGCCTCTTGTTCCTTGTCCTGCGTCGCTTTTGCTCTAAGCTGTCGGGGGTGTCACCCAACTACATAACTCATCTTTGGTGTTGGTAGAGTGGATTCAGGAGCTTGAACTTCTTTGCAGAGTCTTGTAGCTTTCACATTGCAGATCAACTCCTGGTCCATGGGCTGGATTAATGGCGTAGTGTTGGGAGGAAGGAAGACCACTTTTGCGTTGGAATTGTGATCCGCCAAGTAGGGGCGAGTGTCCAGGTGCGTTGTCAGGAGCAACTTGGAAATATTGAATGGAACATTCTGTTGCTCATAGAATTTCTTCCGTCAGGAACAAAACAGTTGTCAAACCAGAAGAGGACAGAGAAGAGGACATCCACGCCTTACATGCGGTTAGCCAGTGGACATTAAAGCATTCATGTCCATATTCTTCAGCGTCGCGACTGCGGACTTTGTGAATGCGATAACTTTGGTTTACACAGGTACGGGAGGCATTGGTGAAACAGGGCCGGTGATCGTTCCTTCTGCAACTTCCGACCCCTTACGCTAACTGGCGGAGCTGGACAACGAAGGTCTTGGAAGGTAACTTTTCCAGAAAAAGACCAGATTCGTCCATGTTAAACACCACAGTGCGTCACTGCGCGCAGCTCCTTCCTCCATAATCTCCGTAAGCGGAGAAAATCTCTAGCCGTCACCTGCGGTCCTTTTCGCTTCCTCACCACCCAATGTTGATGTTGGTGATCTTGTTCTCTTCTTAAACCTATGCAGCCAACCAGAGGAAGCATTGAAGGTTTAGGCTCTGCAATTCCCAGTTCTGCGTGTCACTGCTGCGTATAGCATCGCGTCAAATACTCTCTGCACTGGCGGCGTGTCCACCGCCATGTTAGCGTCAGCGCTGGCGCGCAAATAACTCACCAGCAAATTTTCCACTTTTGCCAGCACCCTGTTGCAGCAATAGCGATAGATGAAGCACCTGCAGACTTTGTGATTTTCATATGCTCTTTGATCTTGGCTGCATCGCTTCTTGATAAATGCGAATGCATTAGATTACGTTGGCCGCCAATGCTGGTATGTGAGATCCAACTTGCGTCTTCCTTTTCTCCAAATCTTGAACAATTTGGGTACTTCACCTGCGTAGCAATGAGCGTCGTGTCTTCTTTGGCTTAGTGCGCTGGGTCAGGTAAGGAAAGGTCTCTCTCTGGGGCGGTGGTGGTCAGTAGGCCATTTCTGGAACAATGGATCGCGTTAAGGTGTATCTATCTCCCTCCTCCCTCCCCTCCCGGGGTGGTCACGTCATAATACTTTTAAGCCAATTACAGCTAGCAGCAGAGGGGGTAAAAGGATGCATAACATCACCGTCGATGCGTCATATGACGTCAGTGATAACGCAACAAAGACACACACGCACTCTTAGCCTTACCCGGCTTGCCCAGCCCAGGAGGGAGGAAGGAGGGAGAGGGAGAGGGAGAGGCAGGCAGGCCCGGGCGGAGGAGGCGGTGGCCGAGGCGGGTGGCGCATGGCGGCGTGGGCAAAATCTAAAAATAGCATCTGCGGCCGGACACTCACGGCGTATATGTGGAAAAAAATCTCCGTGTTAAGTGAAAGTTCAGCTCTGGCAAAGGCACAGCGTATATCACAGCAGCTAAGTGAAGCAGCGTTAGCGGGGAAATGGCCATATATATATATATATATATATATATATATATATATATATATATACATATATATATATATAATAATATGTGTAGCCAATAATGTAATGTATGTGTGTGTCAGTAGCCTTAGCCAGCCAGCCAGCCAGCCAGCCAGCCAGCCTGTAGCACAACAATAACAACCAACTCAACAATATGTATGTATGTATGTATGTATGTATGTATATGTATATATATATATAACTATAACAATATATATATATATATATATATATATATATATATATATATATATATATATATATATATATATATATATGCCTGCACCTGTACACACACACACACACACAGTATTGCAGCTTTGCATTGAACACTTTCCTTGTTCTCATTCACCTTGATACCTACTCAGGAAAAGACATTCACTAAAACCATCACCCATATATGCACTGTGTGTCTGGCTAAACGCTATTTTGGGTCGACCCACACCACTGGCGAACAGCGGCGGAGTTGCGCCCAGTGCATGTCTCTGTTGGCGTTATCGGTGGCGTAACGTGTCGGTTGTGACAGGCATGCATCACGCACGCCCTCGGCTGCATGATGATTTAAAGTAATATGGCGATGATGTGAGGAGGAAAAAGAGCTAACGCTTGACCTAGCTGGCGGCGGTTTCCTCCCTCCAGGCACCCCACTGGTAACCTCACGTGCATCCATTTGTTCTGTAAACAACTTTCGCCTGCCGAAGAAACCTTTCACTGCGTGAACTCCAGCACGCCTAAGCAAAGAAATGCGGCGTTCTAAGCACGAAGTGGCTCACAAGATCATTCGAAGATTTTGGAGAAAATTGCGTATCCAGCTGATCTCGTGGCGCCAGCATGAAGTCAACGAATCTGCGATTACGTCTGAAAGGACCATCCGTCAAGAGCTACATGAAATTACAAAGTCTGCAGGTGCCTCAACGATCCAAGTATTGCCAGAACAGGCAAGGTTGAAATTTGCTGGTGTGCACTGGAGAATTAGATCCCGAGGCGCTGACGCCCAACCTGGCGATGGTCTGCGATTAAAATTCAACAGTACACCCGTGAGCTGTGCTTGTAGCGGTGTCATGTAAGATGGGGAATTGCAGAGCTCAAACCCTTCAGTAGCGCTTCCTCTGGTTGGCTGCATAGGTTTAGAAGAGGAACAAGATCACCAACATCAACATTGCTGGTGGCGAGTGCTGACCGTGTGGCGGCTAGAATTTTCCTCGTTCTTACGTGAGGTTATGGAAGGAGCAGTACACGGCGACCGGGTGTTCAACATGGACGAATCCTGTCTATTTTGGAAAAAGCTGCCTACCAAGACCTTAAGTTGTCCAGTGCCCGAAGCAAGATTTAGGGTGAGGAAGTTGCAGGAAGGAAGCTTCACCGTCCTCTTTACCACCAATGCCTCCGGTGTTACCTGTAAGCCCAAGTTATCGGTGATTCGCACAGCCCACAAGCCGCACACCTACAAGAGCGTGGACATGAGCAAGATTAATGTCCGCACTGGCTGACACTGCGCAAAGGCGTGGATGTTTTCTGCTCTGTCACTCTCCTGGTTTGATGACCGTTTCGTTCCCAATGTGAAGAAATTCTGCGAGCAACAGAATGTTCCATTCAAGATTTTTGTTGCTTAGCGGCAATGCACCAGGACATAGCCCCCTATTATGGATCACTAGCGTAAAGTGGTCTTCCTTCCTCCCAACACTCGTCATTAATCCAGCCTATGGATACCCAGGAGTTGATCTGCAATGTGAAAGCTGCATTCTCTGCAAAAATTTAAGCTCCTGAACGACTGTACCAACACCAGGATGAGGATTCGTAAGCTGGGTGACACCGATAGCAAAGAGCAAGCGGCGGGGACGAGGACAAAGAAGAAGGAACAAGAGGTGGTGAATCAAGTAGTTCTCGTCAAACAGTTTTCAGGAAAAATTTAGCACGTCAAACAAGCTGTGTGGACTTCTTGGTGGAGGCATGGGATCAGCTGTCTATAGCTACGATTTGTCCGCATGGAGCCATGTGTTGCATGGTATACCAGGTGAGAGGCGAAAGTCAACCTGTGACTGGTGAGGTTCAGTCTGTGACAGAGGCATTGGTCCTTGCAAGAGAAGCTAGCACAATATTACAGCTGAAGGCTTCTCCGAGACCACCAACGAAGACATCCTGGGTGATCAAGAGATCCTGAAATGACTGCCGACGAGATGTTGGAAGATGATCATGTCAGTGAAAGAGGAAGATGAAAGTGCGTCAATCCAGAAGAAGTTAGCATAGTAATATTAAGGGTGCCATCGAGGTGTGCAGAGAAGTGAAGCTCTTCCTTTCCAGCGACCAAGATGATGACGCTATAGGAAGTCTTCCATACCGGCTGGTGCAAGGCTATGGGCGGTACATCAAGGTGTATCAAGACAACATCAACACTAATAACCCGTCAAAAAAGCATTATCGAGTTCTTAGCCATAACCCACAAGAGCCAGTGATAGTGACAGTGAAGGTGACTTTTGTAGGGATTTGTCAGGAGGCCCTGACAACTATGGCCGGATAGTGATGGTGTTGATTCACCTGAGGGCCGGGAATCTGCCCTCTGCCTCGGAACCAGCCTCCATCCCGTATGCGGCCATCTCAGCTAACGTATGTTAAGCAACCTTCATTTCAGACACAACCTCTTCTACCATATTAGTGTGTGTGCATGCCATCGCAAAATTAGATATATTTTACTACAACGCGCAGACTGTGTCGTCAAAATGAAGTTGGCCTTCAATGTGGAATTAATCCCCATATGTCTGTTAATTCCTCACATTACCCTGTGGGTTCAATTGACGTAAATGAGATTTACTATATATATGTATATATATATATATATATATATATATATATATATATATATATATATATATATATATATATATATATATATATATATATATATATATATATATATATATATATATATATATATATATATATATATATATATATATATATATATATATATATATATATATATATATATATACAAGTAAATACTGTAGGTGCGCGTGATCTAGACATATATGCTGACAACAGCATGATTATCGCATATATATATATATATATATATATATATACATATACTTATATATATATATATATATATATATATATATATATATATATATATATATATATACTACTATATATATATATATATATATATATATATATACAGGTGAATTCTGCTACTCATGATAGTATTAGTAATTTCTTGTAAAACATAGGTGTTATAGAAAATCGTAATAGAAATAACAGGGCTTATGGAGAAAATGGGGTTAGGTGCAGATTACTCCCAAATCAGAAAAAAATTTAGAAGTAGTTAGCCTAACACAAAGGATGCTAGTCTAAATAAATGTTACATTCATATCTAATAATGTGGAAATCATACATTGTCTTACACTTTACCTTGAAAAATATGAATATAACTTGATGGGGATAAGGGTGATGTTGAGGCTGAGGAGTGTGAGCATCAAGCTTTTCTTCAAGTGTTATAGCCTTTTTCTTTTACAATCACCACGATCGTCCACCAGAGTGCTTCCCAGAGATATTCTTCTTTTCCATAGTCACAAATTGGAGAAACAGTAATCAGAATTCACTGAGGACGCCAAAAACTTCTGCGATGTTTCAAACAAAGTGTGGAGTAAACAAGCGCTCGAGGGTCCTAAGCAGCTATGTATTTTTGTTTTCTCTTATTTAAAAGTTTACATTTACACATATACTGTACAGGTATACTGTATACATAAATATTACATAAATTATTTCTGCAATTCTTCACAAACAAAACACATAAATCAATTGAACAGAAGTGATGTAGAGCATTGAACTGTAAACATTGAGCCAAGCCACAACACTTTGTACAGTACACTTTAAATACTCATTATTTAGTTTTCTCTTTTCTTTAAATTTTACAATATATATATATATATATATATATATATATATATATATATATATATATATATATATATATATATATATATATATATATATATATATATATATATATATATATATATATATATATATATATATTATATATATATATATATATATATATATATATATATATATATATATATATATATATATATTTCATGTAAATCCACAATGGCATTGGATAAGATAAATCTTGATAAAATCACCGCGGGGAAAGTGACAGCGAATTACCTTGGCTTTAAGTCTTTGTTAAAGACATCTTCAGGAAAAACTGGGTTACATGGACAGAGAGGCTTAAATATACAGGGTGACTAAAAATATAAGGTCAGGTCATAATGATGACATCCACTAATCCATACACCAACACACACGTAGAGGAGCTTAAGAAGGGTGGTGGCGGTACTAGACAGGTCAGGTCGAAAAAAAGGGACCCACAAAATAACTATCATACATCAAGATCAAAGGTTTTCAAAACATTTTAACCTTGGGCCACTGACAAATAAATGTATGATGGTCAGTTCAAAACTGATAATATTTACGCATAAATTTATTTGTCCAGTGGCCCAAGGTTAAAAAAAATACTTTGAAAACCTTTGATCTTGATGTATGATAGTTATTTTAATGAGTCCCTTTTCTGACAGTATCGTCACCACCCTTCTCTGCACCTAAATTATTGTGTTGAATCTTGATTAGTGGATGTCATCGGCGTGACCCTGACCTTGTTACAGAGTCACCCGCAATATTTAAAACCTCTCTGTCCACATGTAACAGTTACTCTGAAGATGTCTTGAATAAAGACGAAAGCTAAGGTACTCCGTTGTTTCCATTTTCCGTGTGATTTTATCAAGATATATATATATATATATATATATATATATATATATATATATATATATATATATATATATATATATATATATATATATATATATATATATATATATATATATATATATATATATATATATATATATATATATAATTGTAATTTACATATTATTCATATTATGCTAGAGCGCCCACAAAACATGAGAAACGTTTGAGTCCCCCAGTAGAGATGTCCGTTCTCTATCCACTCCAGGATGTCCGTTTTCTTTTTGTGTACTCGCTCAGGGACTCAAGTATTTCTGTATATGACACAGGATGATAAGGGAATTTGAATTTATTTGTTTATTTATTTATATATAATATACTGTAATATATTAAATATACTGAAAGTATTTTCTTTAATTTATATACGTGTTTCGCGAAAAAGGGAGGCTACATTTATGGTGATCGTTAAGGACCAAACTCCGAATCCATGACGTGACTTCTGTTCATTATTTATATCCTAAATTTACCACTGTCGGCAGTTTCAAGAATTAATGCAGTCATTTACTGAATATTCTTTGCAAAAAAATAAATTTTAAATGAATTATTTATAAGAGATAAGTATTATGATCAGTAAATATACAGAGATGCATTACTGACCACCTCCGAACACAAGGACGGCTAAAAATAGCCACAGGCGGTCACAGTCAAGGTCACTTTCCCTTTCTTGTCACTGGCAAATGAGGGTGGGGGGGGATGATAATAGCAGCTGTTTTTATTACGGTATGTTAGACTGGTTTATAATACATTTTTATTATTTTAATATACCGGTAATCTTCATTTTAATCCAGCTTACCAAACGTAAGTTTCAGTATAAAATAATTAGTGGTACTGTAGGACCTTGTGAGTGGTTTACTGTATACATGAATATTACATAAATTATTTCTGCAATTCTTCACAAACAAAACACATAAATCAATTGAATATGTGATGTCGAACGTGAACTGTAAACACTGTGTGTGATGTAGAGAGCGCGCGGGTGTAAAACGCTATGTAATTTGATTTTCTCTTTTATGTAAAATTTTACAATTTACTTATAATATATAGGTATACTGTATACACAAATATTACATACATTATTTCTGCAATTGTTCACAAACAAAACACATAACTCAATTGAACATGTGATGTCGAACGTGAACTGAAGCCACAACAACCGTTCGAGTGGAATCGCGTTAGAGCAAACGAGTTCGCGTTTTACAAATATTGTTCCTCGATTCATAAATCGCGTTCGAGCAAATTCGCGTTGTCAAAACACGAGTTATAGCAGAACTCACTGTATATATATATATGTATATATATATATGTATATATATATATATGTATATATATATATGTGTATATATATATATATATATATATATATATATATATATATATATATATATATATATATATATATATATATATATATATATATATATATATATATATATATATACCTGTATATTGTGTGACCAACACACTGGTGGCAGCAGTGGGATGGATTATAAGAAGAATCTGTCAAACGCTCAGAAACAAACATTACTTCAAGTGATTCCAGTGACTTAAGTGGCATCCTAAGTGAATCAACAGCAAACAAGCAATTACAAGAAATTTAAGTGGACAGTGGCTATAAACACTTGGAAAACGTATACATAGAGACACAGTGGTAACAAAAACATTATAACAAATTGCAAACATAGCAGTCAAACCCTCAGTCACACATACTACTGAAGGTTACCCCCGACCGGAGCCGAGAGCAGCCGAGCCTACCCAAGTTTGGGCTGAAACCAGCTAACACTACATCACCGGAGTTTAGCAAGGTTGTCAAAGTGGTTCCAGACAATCAAACAATCTCTTGCTTAAACAATCAAGACTCGCCAGTGTGCAACAGAGGACAGCCCCAGATCAGCCCCCAGGCAGATCACTCCAACCCAGAGGTCAGCCCCAGATCAGCCCCCAGAACGATCGCCGCAAGACCCTGATCAGCCCCTAGGCCGATCGCCGCAAGACCCAAGGTGGATTACAACCAGATTTGATGTCATCCCTCCATGAGAAGAACGTCATTGACTCCTGACGTCGTAGCCAGTGCGAGGTTCTACGCACTCTCCACGCAGGTAGTTCACAAACAATCATTATTTTATAAACTACACAAACACAAGTGAACTTCAAGAAGTCTTCACATGTAGTCAATATAAAGATATATATTACGTGCACAATGCACAAAAAGGTGAAAGTAGATAAACACATTTAACTAATAATATATGTTTTATCTTCATTTCCATAACTCATTATAAATACAGTGACCCCTCGTTTAACGAACACCTCGGTTAACGTAATTTCGATTAACGAACTGCCTTCCATAAGGATCTTCAATTCGGTTAACGAAAAAAAATTCGGTTAATGAAGTTCTTACAAACCGACCTCAACATGTTTTCGCTTGCACTGACCGGGCAACCAGCTTTAGTATCAGTTCGCCAATACATTAATCGGTTCTAGGGCTTAAATTCCTTACTATTTTAGTAAATATCAAGAAGTTTATACTATTCAATAATTTTAAAAGTTTAATATTCAATTTTTTAGTCATTTTAACAATTATTGAACATAATTGAAGGTAAAGTGACTAGTTTAATGTGCGGCATCCAGCCTCTTAACACAGCAAACAGGAGTTAGTCTCTCTGTTTTCACTGGAGGTAACATCTTGCTTGAGACTCTCTTCAACTAAACGCTTTTTTCTGTGTTTCCAAGCAAATTATTGGTCATTTTGAAATATATTTTACATATTGACAATATATAATGCAGTGCAGTGTTGATTTAGAGAAAATAATCTTGAATTACACCAAGAGAGCTAAAATTTTATGGGTGAAATGGTGCCATGGGGTGACTTCTCTTCCACCCCAATGCCTTCTCTTCTTCCTTCTCCTCCACCCCCATTCTAAATCCCACCATCATCATCATCGTCCAGGAGCCTTCTACATACACACCTCAAAGCAAGTGAACTTTTCTACCATTTTTGTTGAATTTAAGAAATTTTCGGTGAGCTGGAACCAATTACCCAAAAACCCATTGAAACAATGGTTTCGGTTAACGAACTTTTCGGTTAACGAACGACCTTCTGGAACGGATTGAGTTCGTTAACGGAGGGGTCACTGTATATTTTTTTGCATTACTCTATGAGTGGGCAACGTAGTGAGTCTTTATACAGTGAATGAAGTGATAAATAGTCCTATACATGGACCCTCTTCCAAAATTTTTGGGTATCAAACAGGAAATTAGTGACTCAGACTCTGGTAGCCAATCATCTAATAATTCACAGGACCTAGTGCCAACTGATAGTGAGGAAGAATTACCACAAATTAGTCAAAATAAAGTTAACACCTACCAACTCTTTAGCTAGCTGTGAAAAGTTCATAGATTCTCAGCTTGAGTATTTACACAGTAGACAATTAAGGTCAGGTAACATTTACCCATTGCCTTCACCTGTTACTAACGCTAGTGCTTTAACTAACACAACAAAAATGGCAACAGGTGGTTCTACTAACACACTGCCTACAACGGCCGGTAAACCGGTAAGGCTACTTCTAAATAATATTAAGGTACAAGAGTTTACCGGTGAAGATTCTGATTATACTAGTTTAGCAGTGACGTAGATAAAATATCATATGTCCGAAGCGTAGGAGGCAAGAGATGGAAAATCGACGGGAGCCAACTATACAGCCTTCCGGGGAAGAGGAGCGCGTCCAGAAACACGATCTGGGATAGCGTCAACGGTTTAAGAAAACAACGCTTCCATCACCGGCTCATTAATCGCCGCGTTAAACAAAGTGGAGGTGTTGACCGTACGAGCGAGGATAGGTAACATTCAGTTATCCCTAGCTATAGATAAGGGGGCCTGTGCCAATGTTATCTCATTAAAGTCGTTCAATGAACTCCAGTGGCGATATCCTCCAAATAAGTGGCCAATAAGACCTACAGACATTCCTCTGTCCGGTGTGTCGGGAATCCAATTAGACATAGCGGGGGTGATAACACTACCACTCCGTTTTTCTAGGTCCAGTAAAGCGTTTTTGGCAGATTTCTACAGAGTTAAGGCATTTTCTTTGCCAGCGGACGGGTTACTTGGTCTGACCACTCTAAGGCAGAACAACATTAACGTTCAGCCACGAGATCAAACAATCACGCATAATTGTGAAACATATCACGCAATGCAAACTTCACATCCATTGCTTACTTCGGGTGTTCGTGTAATAACAGCCTCGACAGGCGCGGGGGAGTCTTTGGCACAGTAGCAATTAGTTACGGAGTCACTCTTTGAAACTCCACCTAGTGGCACAAAGGACATTTCGGATGAAAACGGCCAGAACTGGACTCTTAACGCCTGTTGAGTCAACTGGTGTACAACGGTTACATAGCCAGGAACTAACTAGAGTCACAATACGTTTGCCAAATGTGAGTGAGGGAACAGATGTTGTGTGTCTGAGTGAAAGCTCACGAGTGAAAGGTTTGTCACTTGAGTCTACCTTAAGCACTGTTAGAATAGGTAGTCTCACAGATGTTCTCGTTCTCAATAGAACTGGGGGACCCATAACCTTAAGAAAGGGATGTTGTTTAGGTAACTTCCTTGTTTATGACAAAGCGGTTGTCGAAGAGCCATTAGAATTACCAATAGGTAGTGTAACACAGGGTAAATCAAACGAAAAATCCCATATTGTGAATAATGTAGCGTTAAAAGCGCCACACGTGAAAGTAGTCGATTATCCTCGAAGCAAAAGTGATCTTTTAGAATTACTCGCAGAATTCAAGGAAATCATAGCATTACCTGGAGAACCCCTAAATAAAACAACGTTGACAAATCATCATATTCCACTCAAACCGGAAGCTAACCCAATCTACAACCCAGCATATAGGCTACCCCACAGCAGAAGAGCGGTAGTCCAGCAAATAGTACAAGACATGGTGGACCAAAAGGTGATCCAACCTTCCTCATCACCATGGAACTCACCTTTATTTTTAGTTCCCAAGAAAGATGGAGGATGGAGACCAGTCATACATTTTTGACGAGTCAACCAGGTAACTGTACCAGACAGGTTCCCAATGCCTGTCCTAACTGACTTACTACAGTCACTAAGAAAAGACAACACAGTCTTCAGCTAGATTTACTTAGGGTACAGTGACCCCTCGTTTAGCGAACACCTCGGTAACGTAATTTCGATTAACGAACTTTGCCTTCATAAGGATCTTCAATTCGGTTAACGAAAAAAAATTCGCTTAACGAACTTCTTACGAACCGACCTCAACATGTTTTCGCTTGCACTGACCGGGCAACCAGCTTTAGTATCAGTCCGCCAATACATTAATCGGTTCTAGGGCTTAAATTCCTTACTATTTTTGTAAATATCAAGAAGTTTATACTATTCAATAATTTTAAAAGTTTAATATTCAATTTTTTAGTCATTTTAACAATTATTGAACGAAATTGAAGGTAAAGTGACTAGTTTAATGCGCGGCATCCAGCCTCTTAACACAGCAAACAGGCGTCAGTCTCTCTCTGTTTTCACTGGAGGTAACATCTTGCTTGAGACTCTCTTCAACTAAATGCTTTTTTTCTGTGTTTCCAAGCAAATTATTGGTCATTTTGAAATATATTTTATATATTGACAATATATAATGCAGTGCAGCATTGATTTAAAGAAAATAATCTTGAATTAAACCAGAGAGCTAAAATTTTATGGGTGAAATGGCACCATGGGGTGACTTCTCTTCCACCCCAATGCCTTCTCTTCTTCCTTCTCCTCCACCCCCATTCTAAATCCCATCATCATCATCATCATCCAGGAGCCTTCTACATACACACCTCAAAGTAAGTGAACTTTTCTACCATTTTTGTTGAATTTAGGAAATTTTCGGTGAGCTGGAACCAATTACCCAAAAACCCATTGAAACAATGGTTTTAGGTTAACAAGCGTTCGGTTAGCGAACGACCTTCTGGAGCAGATTGAGTTCGTTAACCGAGGCCACTGTACTGGCAAATTCCCTTACATGAGGATTCCCGCGAGGTAACTGCGTTCAGTACGCCTATGGGACATTTCGAATTCTTAAGAATGCCATTTGTTCTAAGAAATGCGCCGCTAACATTCCAAAGAATGATAAACACCTTGTTTGCTGGAATGATAGGTAACACAGTCTATGCCTATCTAGATGATCTTAACATAGTAAGCAAAGAATTACAATGTCATCTAAAGAAGCTACGAGAAGTTTTCACAAAGCTACATCTAACTGGATTGAAAGTGAAACTTTCCAAATGTGAATTTCTCAAATCCAGAATCCAATTTCTTGGACACTTATTGGATGGCAATGGTATACACACAATAGATTGCAAGGTAAAGACGGTGAAACAATTCCCTTGTCCCAAGAATGTAGATCAACTTCGTAGTTTCCTAGGATTATCAGGATACTACCGTTCTTTCATTGAAGGTTATGCCAAATTAGCATCACCACTCAATAAACTCCTCAAAAAGGATGTGGAGTTTACATGGAATAAGGAACAAGAGGACAGTTTTAATGCCCTCAAGAGCGCCTTAACGAAAGCTCCAGTGTTAGCCTTCCCGGACTACACAAAACCATTTATCATGTGTACTGATGCCTCGGGCCTAGGTTTAGGGGCGGTGCTCATGCAAACTGATTATCGAGGAAAATGACGGGTAGTAAACATATGCCAGTCGCACCCTCAACGATGCAGAAACACGTTATTCAGCTACTCACTTAGAAGCATTAGCTGTAGTGTGGGCTCTCAAGCATTTTCGGGATCTCATTTTGGGATATCCGATCACAGTCCACACAGATCATGTAGCCGTGACAGAACTATTTAATGGGAAGAATTTATCAGGGCGTTTAGCGCGCTGGTATCTGACCATACAGGAGTTTGCACCCGACTTCAAGTATTTGCTGGGCCATGCGAACGTGGTAGTTGATTCGCTATCTAGACACATAGCTCCTGTCACGCCACTACCTACGTTCACCCTGTCACAATTAAGGTAAATTTGCCCAAATTACCTCTACCACTCTCACAGATTGAGCTGCGGCATGACATACTATATCGCTCAGTGAAAGCACAACAAGAGTCAATCTCTCAAATTGTTATTCCTACATCATTAAAGGAAAACATTCTCACCCTCTTCCATGATGCACCCCAAGCTGGGCATCCAGGGCGAGACAGATGTCTAACAGAAATTAGACAAAAATATTATTGGAAAACTATGAGGACCGACATCGAGCATCACATTGCTAAATGTTTATCTTGTGCAAAACACGAGGGAACAACGATGGATCCTGCTCCAATCTTAGAATACCCGACGCCGGAACATCCATGGGATATAGTTGTGATCGATTTATTGCAACTACCAAAAAGCCATCAAGGCTCTAGTTACATACTTGTCTGCGTTGACCATTTTTCCAGATTTGTGGTACTCGCATCATTGACGAACAAGTCCGCCGAATCAGTGGCTCATGCATTAGTCACTCATCTAATCTGTCCTTTCTCTACACCTAGAGTGATACTCTCGGATGACGGGGCAGAATTTAAGAATCAACTCTTAGCTGCTATATGTCAACAATATGACATTACACAAACTTTCACAACCGCCTACCATCTATCTTCAAATGGGTTGGTCGAGTGTGCGAATAAAAAAATTCTTGAGATTCTCCGACATGTGGTGAATCCAATGCATAGTTCGTGGGAGGACTGGCTTCCACAGGTTGCAGCATCCATCAATGGATCTATAAATAGCTTCACAGGCAAATCGCCATACTACATAATTTACGGTACTGATAAATGCTTGCCATATGATTTACTAACAGGAATTCCAAAACCTGTGTACAACATGGATGACTATGCCAAGAAACAAATCAATGTTTTCACGAGCATCCATGGAAAAGTACGAAAACACTTAGCAGCCTCACGTGCTGAAATGATCTGCAAGCAACACAAAAAAGCTAAGCCTATAAAATTAGAAATAGGAGACAAAGTAATGATAAAAGCGCCGGAACGCATATCAAAACTCTCGCCTAAATTCACAGGTTCGTACGTGATTAGAGCAAAAGAACATGGAAACAAATTCCAAGTACAGGTAGTTCTGCTATAACGCGATAGTAGTGTTCTTGTAAAACATCATGTTATAGAAATTCGTGTAATAGAAATAACAGGGCTTATGGAGAAAATAGGGTTAGGTGCAGATTACTCCAAATCGAAAAAAAATTTCGTAGTTAGCCTAACACAAAGGATAGCACAGTCTAAATAAATGTTACATTCATATCTAATAATGAAATCATACAGTAAATGTTACACTTTACCTTGAAAAAATATGAATATAACTTGATGGGGGAGAAGGTTGATGTTGAGGCTGAGGAGTCATGAAACATCAAGCTTTTCTTCAAGTGTTATAGCCTTTCTTTTACGATCACCACCGGAAATGCGATCACCAGAGTGCTTCCCAGAGATATTCTTCCTTTCCATAGTCACAAAATTGGAGAAACAGTAATCAGAATTCACTGAGGACACTTAAAAACTTCACACGTGTTTCAAACAAAGTGTGGAGTAAACAGAGCGCGCGGGTCTAAAGCGCTATGTATTTTGTTTTTCTCTTATTTAAAATTTTACATTTTACATATACTGTACAGGTATACTGTATACATAAATATTACATAAATTATTTCTGCAATTCTTCACAAACAAAACACATAAATCAATTGAACATGTAATGTCGAACGTGAACTGTAAACACTGCATAACCCCGCGCCAAGCCACAGCACTGTACTGTACAGTACACTTTAAGCGCTACGTATTTAGTTTTTCTTTTATTTAAATTTTTACAATTTACATATATATACCTGTATAAGTAAATTGTAATTTACATATTATTCATATTATGCTAGAGTGCCCACAAAACATGAGAAACGTTTGAGTCCCCCAGTAGAGATGTCGGTTCTCTATCCACTTCAGGATGTCTTAGTCCTCCGTTTTCTTTTTGTGTACTCGCTCAGGGACTCAAGTATTTCTGTATATGACACAGGATGATAAGGGAATTTGAATTTATTTGTTTATTTATTTATATATAATATACTGTAATATATTAAATATACTGCAAGTATTTTCTTTAATTTATATACGTGTTTCTCGACAAAGGGAGGCTACATTTATGGTGATCGTTAAGGACCAAACTCCGAATCCATGACGCGACTTCTGTTCATTATTTATATCCTAAATTTACCACTGTAGGTAGTTTCAAGAATTAATGCAGTCATTTACTGAATATTCTTTGCAAAAAAATAAATTTTAAATGAATTATTTATAAGAGATAAGTATTATGATCAGTAAATATACAGATATGCATTACTGACCACCTCCGAACACAAGGACGGCTAAAAATAGCCACAGGCGGTCACAGTCAAGGTCACTTTCCCTTTCTTGTCACTGGCAAATGGGGGTGGGGGGGATGATAATAGCAGCTGTGTTTATTACGGTATGTTAGACTGGTTTATAATACATTTTTATTATTTTAATATACCGGTAATCTTCATTTTAATCCAGCTTACCAAACGTAAGTTTCAGTATAAAATAATTAGTGGTACTGTAGGACCTTGTGAGTGGTTTACTGTATACATAAATATTACATAAATTATTTCTGCAATTCTTCACAAACAAAACACATAAATCAATTGAATATGTGATGTCGAACGTGAACTGTAAACACTGTGTGTGATGTAGAGAGAGCGCGGGTGTAAAACGCTATGTAATTTGATTTTCTCTTTCATGTAAAATTTTACAATTTACTTATAATATATAGGTATACTGTATACACAAATATTACATACATTATTTCTGCAATTGTTCACAAACAAAACACATAACTCAATTGAACATGTGATGTCGAACGTGAACTGAAGCCACAACAACCGTTCGAGTGGAATCGCGTTAGAGCAAACAAATTCGCGTTTTACAAATATCGTTCCTCAATTCATAAATCGCGTTCGAGCAAATTCGCGTTGTCAAAACACGCGTTATAGCAGAACTCACTGTAGTTGAGCCAACGACAAATGTCACAGATCTAGTACATGTAGATGGAATGAAAACAGTCAGCAGAGACTTAGTAGGGACTCCTAATGTCAGTCAAGTACATCCTACTTCAACTACAACAGTTGCTCAACAAAATATTACGATAGACAATACACATCGTCAAAAACTACGATCAGTAACCACAAATCGTTAATTATCCTCGCCTATTTCAGACATGGCTTGGATATCACTACTACTGTTGGTCTGGAGTGTGGTGACAACAGCCGCCTCTCCAGCAGACGTTGTCAAACCCAGAGCCTTAGGTGCCCCACTAGGTAAAGTATTAGTAGTACAAGACGTTGTCACTATCAAATACGAGCTCCATGACTAAAAGCGCATGCCAGTGCATCTGAGGTCGGTAGCTGTCCACATTGAAACAGCTATGCAAACCTTGGAAGATCTCAAACAACAATCTACAGTCTCTACAACAATCCGTCAGACCATCTCTCTTCAACACGACCGTATGAATAGTCTACTCAAACGAGTAAGGTATTTCGAAGGGAAAGCTCCCTGTATCTCCTGAAGACATTGAGAAAAATGTACATTCTCAGCGGCGTCAAAAACGTGGTCTGTTTAATTTTGTAGGTTTAATAAGTAACACCCTGTTTGGTAAAGCAACCGCCGAAGATGTGGCCAAACTAGGAAATAAAATTAGTGCAGTTTCAGACGTGGTTAAGAAACAAAATAGGGCCATTGCACAGTTCTACAAGGCAATAAAAACTCTGACCTCTAATATGAATGATTTTGTTGAACGAACTAATCAACTAACACAAGTTGTCGAGGGATTCATTCGGTCAGAATCTACACTGGAATGGCAACTCTGCTTATCTGAATACATGCATGCTGCTGAGGCCTCTGTACAATCTTTCATAGAAACCAGTAATAGGCTCATTGCTGATCTTGTAAATGCAGGGTTAGGACGTGTTGACGCACAGTTGTTGCCGGTTCAACTAATTGCCGCGTTGCATATATCTGAAGCTAATTATCATCTAACTCCTATCTTTCAGGAGCATGAAGTGGAATATTATTATCCCTTATTAGAAGCAACATTAACACACAGGGAAATACTAATACACATTCCACTAACATCAAAATTTTTTTTTTAATGCATGGCATTTGGAACCATTTCCACTAAAAGCGAATGAGGGACTATTAATTCTGAACAAACAAACTGAACTAATAATAGTATCAGAGGATTTTTCATTAGTTGCTGTGGCTAAGCATGAAGTCCTAAATCATTGTAAATCAACGTATTTGCATGTTTGTCCGACGTATGCTTTGGCATTCACGCGGGCCACGGAGGCTGCATGTGAATTAGCTCTGTTACAAACTAATGCCTCTACAGCTCTACAACAATGTGTTTACACTCCAATACCACATAGGTTAGTGTTTCACGCACATGTCACTAATGTGCAATATTTCTTTTTCCCGAATCAAACCAGTGTGATACTTATATGTCAGGATGTAGGCAAACATTTAGTGGTAGAAGGTTATCATATAGCACCAGACTATTGTGAAATTAGCAGTAATGCAATCACAACCTTGCCTACTCTCCATCATCTTGCATTTGCACAAATATTACTTCTGGGCTGATTCCTGTACCATTTCCCTTAAATATAAATTTCAGCAATCTCCATATTGTTTCTGATAAGCTGAACCTCCTATCTTATATTAATGAGACACAGTTTCCTGACTTACAGGATTCTCTTCCTTTATATTTATCTTCTGGTATAATCCTACCTGGTTTTATTTTACTTACCATCATATTTATCAGTTCCTTGATTGTTATTATAATTTATTATAGGAAGATATCTTTTAGGTACACAAATTGTCGACCAACACTTCAGCCACAGTGATGGGTGTGGTTCCAATGCCACGTGAGGAGGATTGCCCCCTCCAATTTCTACCAAGATTTAGTTCGACGCATAGATTTTCAAAGACGAATAGCCCCTTTGCAAATGCCTTTTCATACGTGCTTATACAGATTATTCTAGGGATTTTATGTATTCATTATACAAATTTCAATGTTTCCCTGTAATTGTGTGCATGTGAAAGCCACCCAATAAATAAAAGGCATATCAGACCACAAAGAATGTCAGAAATAATGAGGACAGTTTTAGGTTTTATCATGAGTGTGGCTTGAGGTAGTGGTTATCACTACGGGAACGGTCAAACTTTAGCTCAGAGCCACCATGATAAAATCATGGCTTAATCATGCAAGTGAACCGTCCCTCAAGCACAGAAAAATGATCGCCTACTGTATTTTCAAATTATATAAGAAAAAAAAAAAAAAAGGCCCACAAATATTACTCTGCATTAACATATGTATACACATCTTTTTTACAAGTTTCATTCAAATTTCTTTTTCACTATCAAGATCCTTTCAAACTTCTAATCAACAGTTTAAGGTCAATACAGAACTTTCAAGGAATACTTAGTGAAATACAGTGATACAGGAGTCTTGTTAGCCGGAATAATTGGTGCACAGCGGTTCCAGGATTGAGAGATTTCTGGGCATGAAGACAAATTTTCTTGTCCCCGGAATTTTCCAAGAGACTAAACTACGCATTTCACATGCACAGACACAGAGCTATATTTGTTTATGTAAACACCTCTGTACATGTACAATATACAGTAATGTAAATAAACAAAATATAAAACTGTATACATTACTGTACTGTATACTGTACTCAACAACAAATGCTGTCATCTTTAGCTTGTGATGCAGACAGGCCAATGGGTCATATGATGATAGAGGATGGCCTGCCTTTATCCTGTACTGTCACTCTCCTCTCCCTCCATGAAGGAGGGATTGTACTGTATATAAAAAAAATATCTGTCCACACACTGTGTGAAACATTATGAGGCCCTGGATGAAAGATATTGGGACATGCATTTACTATGGTATATACCTTAACAAAAGTAAAGCAATGTGTACTTTACTTTGGCATAGTTAATATGAGGTTCAGTTACCAAATGTAGTAAGATCAGTGTGCCACAGAGCCACGCATACCAAACTTCCCAGGACATGACAAGTTGCATGTAGGATTTTGGACGTCATTGGACCCATCCTGGCATATACTGTTTTGAGATACTGTACATGCACTGTATACTGTAAATGCACTGTATACTGTACATTAGGGGGCAGTGAAATTTTGCTCAAAGCTGCACTCTTCAGGCATTGTTCGTTATACATATCTAAGACTCCATGCCAAATTTGAAGCTGATATGTCGAGGTTTAGTCTGCCGCATTTTCTACTGAAATTTTTAAATTTACCTACAGTACTAGCCAAACAGCCGCTGGTAGCTGGAGATATTCCTTATGTTGAGGATAATTCAGATAATTCAAGAGATATTCCTCTCGTCAATACTGATGCTGATTTTGTCCCTGATCCAAGGGCTCTGACAGACACCAGTTCACAGAACCGGACAAGACTCCCTACACTGGCTGCCGCTTGTGACCGATACTTGATTAGTGATTATGCTGGAGCTGCCATTGCTACTGCCACCTTAACTGACTATGGCATTATCACAAAGGATGACAAGAGTCAGGTTATTGGACCACATAAGCTGCGGGATGCGAGACAAAAATACCGATTTAAGAGGCAAGAAATTGAGATGGCTAGTTTAGATAATTTGACGTCACTCTATTTTGATGGTAAGAAGACCGCCACTCGTGTGATGATAAAGAATGAGAAGACCGAGAAATGGAGTTCGAGGATGATGGTGAAAGATCATTATGTCATCATGGTTGAGCCTGGCAATGAATATCTCACACATGTGACTCCCAAGACTGGACACGGAAAGCAGATTGCCAAAACTATTCACGAGTTTCTGGTGGAGAAAAATCTAACCCAGCAGCCCATTGTGTGTGTTGGTTGTGATGGAACCAATGTAAATGTAGGATCAGAAAATGGAGTCATTCATCATCTTGAAATGTTACTTGGTCACCCGCTCCATTATTTCATATGTCAGCTTCACGGAAATGAGCTGCCTTTCCGCGCAGTTTTTTATCACTATGATGGTAAACCAAGTGGTCCTGAGCATTGGCGTGGTCCCATTGGAAAGCAGATCAAGGAGTCTTTGTCTGAGCTTCCAGTTGTCGCCTTCCAGCCAGTCAGTTTCCCTGATTTCCCTGTGTTTAATGATGAAGTGGAGAAAGATCTGTCCTGGGATCAGAAATACCTGTATAGGATTTGTAAAGGAGTTATCACAGGTGTTGTTGAAGATGACTTGGCTGCTATTGAGCCAGGTCCTCCCTGTGTGTCAAGGTGGAACACCTTATGGAGTAGAATCCTCAGGCTGTATGTAGCAACATCAAGACCCAGCCATGAGTTGAAAAGAATTGTCATTACAATAATAAAGTTCAGTGCTCCAATGTGGTTTTACATCAAGATACACCCTTACGTAACACACGGCTCAAGGAACGTATTCCAGTCCCTGCTATATATGAAACACCTGAATAGTGAGGAGGAGACGATAGTGAAGAAAGCTGTCCAGAGAAATGCATACTTCGCCCACACAGATCAACTTCTTCTTGGTATGTGTGCAGATGAGGACATGACTGTTAGAGAAAAAGCTGTCTCAATGATAAGAAAAATTAGAGAGGAGAATCAGCAAAAGGAAGAATGCACTGGCAGATCTGAAGAGGAGGAGGAAGATTCTGATGCTGCTGTTGACGAGAATTTGTTAAACTATACTGATGAGGAGGGTAAAGATGGAGATGGGAATGAGGATGTGCCTCCTGTAGTCAACATGAGAAAGGTGGTGACTCCGAAACTAAAGTGGCAAGCAAAAAACTATCATTCCATGATTAACTGGAGGAATGAACTCAAGACTGAGCCTCCTTACATTGCTTCTCTGTCAAATCTACAGGTTAATGACATTCTTGAGACACCATTAGTGGTGCCCAAGTGGCCAAACAGCACTCAGGCGGTCGAGAGAGGCATAAAAGTGATGACTGAAGCTTGCACTGAAGTGACGGGATACGAATCGAGAGATGGATATATTAGGCAAAGATTATTGTCTAGGAAAATGATGCCAAGGTTCCGCACAAAAAAGAATTTCAATATGAACTTGTAATGATTTTCTATACGGTGTACCTGTAAAATAACATGTGAATTAAATCGATGTCACCCATGTAAAATTTATCATTATCCTGGAAAACATTAAATGACACCTAATTTTTGGTATACACTAAAAGTTGACAAAAAGTCGTTCGCGATGCGGCAGGGTAAGTATGCATGAAATGGCATGAAATTTTGCACAGGAGTTTGTTACAGCCATACAAACGATGCCTGAAAAGTGCAGCCTGCAACTCAAATAAAAGTGTTTTTTCCCTGCCCCCTACTGTACATACACCCTCTACACAGTAGAATACACTATCCACTCTGCTATGTTCAGTACTGAACATTTTTAGGGATAATAACCATGTGGTGAATTGGAACAACAGTTTAAATGTGTGTAAATCTTCATGTGTCAGAGAAAAACTGCTGGTTGCATTAAGTCTAAATAGAGAAATAAATTCTATAAACCTTGGTGATTGTCAGTAATAACCTGATAATATTGTACAAAAATTATTTGTCAATGTCCTAAATTAAAAGAGCTTTGAAAAGTATTTACAATGGAGGTGGGGTAGGGGATAGTGGGTCTAATATTACTGACCTGACCTAATTCAATGTGAGGTCACCATTGTATGTACGCTCTTCTCTCACTTGCTGTATATTCAAGTACCTCTGAAGATGTCTTGAATAAATATTAAAAATAAGGTGCTCCAGCGTTTCCCTTTTCCTGTAACGAACAGTCCCCCCCCCCCCAATTTTTTATTGAAAAAGCAATAGCAAGCTAAAAAACAAAGTGCCAGCAATAAGCTAATTTAAGAAAACCATATTACAAAACATACCTATACCAAAGATTAAACTGAAAAACATCTATAATGCCTCACTTCCAACAGGTTATTTCCCATCCAAAACATAAAATGTCCCAAATAAGATTCATCCTAAAACAGGGCAAGAGCTCCACCCAAGCAGAGAACTATAGGCCTATCTCATTGCTCAAAATACCCAGCAAAATAGTAAAATACAGTCTCTCCTAGACTTACGACAACCCGGACATACGACGGCCATGGTTGTATAAAATATTTTTCACATTACGTATTTTCGAGTCCCAACGTTAGTGATCGCGTTGTGTACTGACAAAATTTTCGTTTGTAATTCCCTTTAAAATGGCTGGCAAGCTTAAAAGTGAGAGTTCTCGTGATGCTGAGAAGAAAAAGAGACGCCCATTTTAGAATTTCTATGTATTATTTTCGCCTTTTCGACTTACGACCTGGTTGTCGGGACGGAACCCTGTCGTAAGTCGAGGAGAGACTGTACAGTAATATCTCCGTTAGCAGTAATCCCTCAAACCCGGAAATCTCCGATAGCCAGAATTGAAATTGGCTGGGAAAATCATTCCCAAAGCCGAAATTTAATAACAATTTCCGGCTTTAGGAACAAATTTTCCGAGGTTGAAAATTGAGAAAATTTTCCGAAAATGTCTTGAATAAACACGAAAGTTAAAGTATTTTTTTGGGGGCGGACCTGACCTGATCTGACTCAATGTCAGGTAGAGGTAGGATGGGGGATTAGTGGTCTCATATTACTGACATTCTGATGGAATGTTGGGTCACCCTTTCTTGGCTGGAGGATTAGTGGGTCTCATGACCTGAAGATGTCTTGAATAAACACTAAACCTATAGTATTTTTAGGGAGATTGTGATAAGTATAAGTATAAATAAGCAAAGTTGTATCCCTTCAACATTATATTACATACCATTTTAAAATATGGAGTGAGAAAGCAGAAAGATGTGGGTGATTAGAGAGATGGAGTGGAAATGAGTGGTAACATGCACCAGTGTTGCCAAGTGATAAGCTCCTTAACAGCTGATCTTTTAATTCGCCTCCATGCAGTCACACAAGACCCTCACTGGATGCTTGTTGTCTGAATTCCCATGTGTGTGTGTGTGTGTGTGTGTGTGTGTGTGTGTGTGTGTGTTTTGAGCTTGCCAAGCACATTGTAGTATTTGAAGAAGACGATGAAGAGTTTGTTCAGGAGTCAGATGGTGAGGTGGCATGCCAAGACACTTACACACACACACATTAACAGCACTACTAAACCATTGTCTTATAACATTTTATATTATAATTTTTATTTTAAAATTAATTTATACATGATGGCCACGACAGGGCTACTTTTGCACTTAGACAACTGATCAATGAATAAACCAGGGCATATGGAGACTCATTATACACTAGTGATGTCCTGAAGCTTCGAAACTGCCACCACATAAATTATCACAACCTGATCTACATTTGAGTATGGTGCAAAACAAGGAATGTTTATACTCAAATTAATCGCTATCTTACAAGAATTTCAGTAATGCAAGTTATATTCTCCTGAGTCAAGACATTGACATTTTATGAGCAAAAAATAAAACCCCTCTGCTTTCATAATTCTAGACTTTGTGTTAATCTTCCCTCCTCCTGCTGGGGGTAAAAGTGACCGCGACACCCTTCCCCCAAAACGGCTAATTCCCGTGAGTGTGTGAGTGTGTGTGTGTGTGTGTGTGTGTGTGTGTGTGTGTAATAATAATATAATAATATTAAATAATAATTAACTGTTTATTGAAAGAGCATGGCAGTCGGAAGGCTGAAAATATATAGTTACATAATTGGGGAATGGGTTTCTTGATTTACAAATAATATACAAATAACAAAATGATACAAATATGATATATAATAACTAGGTGGGGAGAAGCTCAAACTACAGGGCATTTCAACAAAGTGATTGTGCAAAAGTAAGATTGACTGGGGTGTGTGTGTGTATGTGCATTTGTGTGTGTGTGTGTGTGTGTGTGTGTGTGTGTATGTTTGTGTGTGTGTGTGTGTGTGTGTGTGTGTGTGTGTGTGTGTGTGTGTGTGTGTGTGTGTGTGTGTGTGTGTGTGTGTGTGTGTGGTGCAAATTAATCGCTATCTTACAAGAATTCCAGCAATACAAATTACATTCTCGTAATTCAAGTCAATGGTATTTTATGAGCATTAATCTATTCTTCGTGGGGGGTGACAGCGCCACCCCCCTCCGCGTACAGATACGTGTGCGTGACTGCATGGTCACTTCTACTGTACATACATTACATAACATTAATTAAAAGATACATACAGTATTTTTTACATTAATTTTACTACAGTGGTCCCTCGGTTAACGAATTACCTTCCATAAGAATCTTCAATTCGGTTAACGAACAAAAATTCAATGAACAAAATCCTTACGACAACATCTTTTGGCTTGCGCATCAGCTAGTAGGCTAGTCCGCCAATACAGTAATCGGTTCTAGGCTTATATTCGTGTCCATTGGAGTAAATATCAAGAAGGTTTTGCTTTAATATTTTTGCAAGTTTTATACTAAAATTATTAGTCATTTTAACATTTATTTAACATAATTGATAATATATGCAGTACAAGGAACTTGTTTTTAGTGTGCCCATCAGCCACTTCACTCACCCACCAAGGCATCTGTTTAACTCTCTATACAGTGCAGGAAACATCTTGCTTGTGGGTCTCTTGAACACAGAGTATTTTTACGTTTTTACAGTACAGGTTGTACCTCTCTAGTACGGCATTCTGTGGTCCGGAAACTCCCGTGGTCCGGAACGATTTTAGTTTGTCCAATAGCTAGATAGGCAGCTTTTTTTTTTTTTTTTTTTTTTTTTTTTTTTTTTTTTTTTTTTTTTTTTTTTTTTTTTTTACTTATCTGAATTATTATTATTATTACAGGAGTATTAAATTTTTGCCCCTCAGGCCCCAATGTGGGTCAGTGACCTATGCCCGGGTGGGCTAATCCCCTAAAAAAAAAAAAAAAAAGCCGCGGGAAATTAAGGTTTGTTTACATCCGGCAGTTCGGCTGCTCTCTCTCTCTCTCTCTGCTTGTCTATACAGAGTACAACATTTAACCCTTCAATATATATGAGCAGTAAATAAGTGTTGCTTTCATATTCTTATGTAGAGTAATGACGATATGTTTTCACATGTGCACACTTACATACGCGCAGTCTCACTTTTTTTTACCATTAATGGTTAGCTACTTATATTGTTCCATTTATTAACATTAAATAACATTACAGGTACTTCAAACAACCATATTAATTTTTTTACATTAATTTTACTACAGCTAAAATCAGGGTCTTATTTTCTTCAGTTTTATATGTAGAACCAATCAGTCGCTGGTTTCGTAAGCTTTAACATAAACAATGCCGGCAGCCGTCTCGTCTCCTCTAATATTCGACGTATTATTAATAAATTGTATTGTTAATTTTGCACACGCACACATTAATTCAATAAAAACAAATTCAGAAACATTAATTAAAATATATATGAACAGTAAATAAGTGTTGCTTTCATATTCTTATGTAAAGTAATGACGATATGTTTTCACGTGTGCGCACTTACATACGCGATCTCTCTTTTTTCTTTACCATTATCGTTAGCTACTTCTATTGTTCCATTTATTAACATTAAATAACATTACTTAAAACAACCATATTAATTTTACTACAGCTACAACCAAGGTCTTATTTTCTTCAGTTTTATATGTAGAACCAGTCAGTCACTGGCTTTGTAATCAACGAAAACAATGCTGTGTCATTTCCTCGTGTGTTTTAATATTCTACGTATTATTAGTGAATTGTATTGCTCATTTTGCACACATAAACATTAATTCAATAAAAAAGACATTCAGTAATAAACAATAATGAATCTTTTGTACATAAAAGAAATGACGCTGTTTACACGATTATGCACGTCGTCTGCACATTGGCGGGCCGTTCAAACCCGTCGAAATTCAAGTTTCTGCCGTCAAATTTTTATTTATTTATTTTTTTGTGTGTTCCAATAAAATACGTTAAGAATTAAAAACTCGCGAAATTTGAGAAGCTACTATACGACATTTAACCCTTCAATATGTCTTCAAAGAGACCATGATGCAGAGAAAGTGGTGCTAGTGCTTCCAAGCATAAGCACAAGTCACTATCTATCCAGGAAAAGGGTGAATTTCCATGGTCCGGCAATTTCCATGGTCAGGCACCGGTCAGGTCTCGAGGTTGCCGGACTAGAGAGGTACAACCTGTAGTACAATTATTGGTCATTCTGAAATTTATTTAACATATTGATAATATATAGCGCCATGCAGTATTGATTTAAATGAAATAATCTTTAATTACAGCTAGTGAACTTAAAATTTTAGTGGTGAAATTTCTGTATTGAATCCAGCATGGGTCCAAAGAAATCTAGAAAGGCGATTTCAATTCAAGTGAAAAAGGAAATTATTAAGAAACATGAAGAAGCATTGGAACAAATGTACTAAATAAAGAATATGGCATGTTGGCATCAACTGTGTCGACAGTTCTTGCACAGAAAGCAAAATTTAAAGAAGTGAAAGTGAGAGATAAATCTACCAGAGTGTTCAAAGGTAGATCATTAAATGCAGAAACAGTGGTTACTTCTTATTTGGATTAAAGAAAAACAAATGAAAGGAGATTCAATTTCTAATGAATTTATTTGTGAAAGAGCCAGGGAAATATATGAACATTTGAACGAAAAGCAACCTAGTTCTTCTGAAACTGACTTTGAAGAGCGTAGGGCCAGCAAGGGCTGGTTCGATAAATTTAAGAAAAGAAGTGACATTTTTAGTGTTGTTAGGCATGGTGAAGCTGCCAGTGCAGATAAAGAAGGAGCAGCAAAAATTGTAGTGGAGTTCAAGGAACTCATGGATGAAGAAAATTATCTTCCACAGCAAGTGTTCAATGTGGATGAAACCGGGCTGTTCTGGAAGAAAATGCCCAAAAGGACATTCATCACCAGAGATGGAGCCTCTTTACTGGGGCATAAACCCATGAAGGACCATCTCACTCTATTGCTTGGTGCCAATGCTTCAGGGGATTTCCGACTGAAGCCTAAGCTCGTGTACCACTCTGAAAACCCCAGGGTGTTCAAGCAATAGAAAGTGGTAAGAGGGAGGCTTGGAGTTTATTGGAAGTCCAACCGTAAGGCATGGGTGACAAGACAGCTCTTTAATGAATGGGCTGTTGAGGTGTTTTGCCCTTCTGTCAAGAGCTACCTAACCACCAATAAACTCCCTTTAAAGGCTCTTCTCCTCATGGATAATGCCCCTGGTCATGACCCTCAACTTGCCAGAACTTTGGAGTATCAATTTGACTTTGTGAAAGTGTTGTTTTTGCCTCCAAACACTACATCAATCATACAGCCAATGGACCAGAATGTGATCAGCAACTTCAAGAAGTTGTACATGAAGAAAATGTTGAGGAGGTGTCATCAGGCAACTTCCACTGATCCTGAACTGACACTGAAACATTTCTGGAAGACACAATTCAACATCCTGGAGGCTGTAAAATTGATTGTGTCATCATGGCAAGAAGTCTCCACTAGATCCCTCATTTCTTCATGGAAAGCACTGTGGTCATCAGTAGTCCATGACTTTGAGGGATTTGAGGAAGAAGCAGAGTTGGACCAGGAGATTGCGTCCATTGGTCAGTCATAGGGCCTTGAAGTGGAAGAGGATGATGTCGAAGAGCTTGTGATGTCTCATGAGGAGGAACTTACTCCTGATGACTTAAAGCAACTGGATGAGATGTTAGAGGCTGACAATGGTGAGGAGGAAATGGAAAGTGATGACCATATGTCAACTAAAGAGTTGAAAGATGTTATTTATCGCTGGGAGAAGTTCAGGGAAATGGCTTCAAAGCACCCAGATGTGGAAAAATCTGAACTAACTTTGTGTCATGTTGAGGACACAATGGTCTCCTTTAAACATGAGTTAATGATGATGAGGAGAGATGCCCCACAGACCACAATTAACACTTTCTTCAGTAAAAGGCAGAGGGAACAAGATGGTAGCCCTTAGCCTTCCACTTCAAGAAGGAGAGAGAATGTTCATGGTGGAGAATCTGTCAGTCCAGAGGTTCCACTTCAAATTCACTCAGCATCATCATCCAGGAGCCTTCTACATACACACCTCAAAGTAAGTGTAATTTTCTACCTTTTTTGTTGAATTTAGGCAATTTTCGGTGAGCTGGAACCAATAACCCAAAAACCCATTGAAACAATGGTTTCAGCTAACGAGATTTTCGGTTAACGAGCCACCTGCTGGAACGGATTGTGCTCGTTAACCAAGGGACCACTGTATTTATGAAAAGAATACAAATAATGATGGACCATACAACTTTTTGCAATTTATAAATCTATTACTTCTAATTTCCATTCATTTTCATTAATGTATTTTATAAATTTTGAGAAAAGGGCCCTAGCTATTAATACCAATACAACGATACACACACCCCCAACATTTATTATTAATGTATATATTCCCGTATGATCAGCCACTTATGGTGTATGTTTTATCATTGATAATATAAAATATTAAATACTGTGCGATAACATGTATTGAAAAATCAGTTTAACATCAATTGCAGGCAAATTAATGGAAGCAATCATTTCAAACTCCATTTGAATCACCTGGAGAAGCAAAAGTTGATCAATGATTCCCAACTTGGCTTCACAAGTGGGCATTCATGTCTAACTAATCTATTACATTCTTTTCATCTGTTTTCGAATCAGTGGACGAGGGGCACAATTATGATGTGGTATACAGTGGTCCCTCGGTTAACAAACACAATTAGTTCCAGAGGGTCGTTCGTTAACCGAAACCATTGTTTCAATGGGATATTGGGTAATTGGTTCCAGCTCACCCAAAAGTACATACAAAGTAAAAAAAAAAAAAAAAATAGAGTAAAGTACACTTACTTTGGGGTGTGTATGTAGAAGGTTCCTGGTTGACGATGATGATGGGAATTAGAAGTGGGGGTGGAGGAGAAGGGAGAAGAGAAGGAAGTGGGGATGGAGGAGAAATCACCTTTCAGGGGACCCATGCTTGTTGCCGTCATTTCACCAATAAAATTTTAGTTCACTAGGTGTAATTCAAGATTATTTTATTTAAATCAACACTGCATTGTGCTGTATATTATCAATATGTTAACTAAATTTCAGAATGGCCAATAATTTCAATGTAAAAATGCAAAAACATTCAAGACACCAACAAAATAGATGTTCACTCCACTGTTAACAAAGCCCAACTGACGTCTTGTGGGTGAGTCAAGCGACTGATGGGCGCACAAAAACCTAGTTCCCTGTACTGCATATATTATGAATATGTTAAATAAATGCTTAAAAGACTAATACTTTTAATATAAAAAATGCAAAAGTATTAAAGAGCACAATTTTATTGATATTTACTCCACTGGAATCAAATGTAAACATAGAACAGATTACTAAATTGGCAGACTAGCCCATCAGCTGATGCTCACAACAAAACGTGATGTTCGTAAGGAATTTCTTTAATCGAAGTTTTGTTCGTTTACTGAATTGAAGATCCTTATGGGAGGTAATTCGTTAACCGAAATTTCGTTAACCGAGGGACCACTGTATTTCAACTTTAGCAAAGCCTTTGACAGAGTCCCCCCACGAAAGACTAATAAGAAAAGTGGAGGCTCATGGCATTAAAAGAGATATTCTAAAATGGATTAGAGCGTGGTTACAGGACAGGAAACAGCGAGTGAGCATTAACGGCACTAAATCCGATTGGAGAAACGTCACTAGTGGAGTTCACTGAGGCTCAGTACTTGTACCATTATTACTTATTATATACATAAACAACATAGATATCGGCACAGACAGCAACATAAGTAAATTTGCTGATGACACTAAAATAGGGCATGTGATTAAATCTGATGAGGACTCCGCAAACCTACAGGAAGATCTAAAAAAAATTTTTGAATGGTCAGAAAAATGGCAGATGAAATTCAATGTGGACAAATGTAAAGTACTCAGTATAGATGTAAACAGGGAAACCAGATACCAGATGAACAACGATGTTATTGAGAAATCCGACTGCAAGAAAGATTTAGGAGTAATGATAAGTAGGAATCTTAAGCCAAGTAAACAGTGTGTATTTGCTCGCAACAAGGCTAATAAAGTACTGTACTTGGGTTCATACAAAGGAGTGTTAGTTATAAGACCAGCGAGGTCATCCTAAAACTATATCTTGCGCTTGTGAGACCTCACTTGGATTACGCAGTACAATTCTGGTCACCGCATTATAGAATGGATAAAGAATCCTTGGAGAGAATTCAGAGGAGAATGACAAGGCTAATCCCAGGCATTAGGAACCTTAAGTACAGAAACAGGTTAAAGCATCTTAATTTGCACTCCCTTGAGAGACGTTGTGAGGGGAGATATGATAGAGGTGTATAAATGGAAGTCAGGGCTGAACAAAGAGGACATTACCAAGGTACTCAAACTATCCAACCAGGAGCAAACTCGTAACAATGGTTTTAAATTATACAAATTTAGATTTAGGTGCGAAATAGGTAAACATTGGTTTGGAAATAGAGTAGTGGACGAGTGGAACAAGTTACCAGATATAATCATTAACTCGAATACGCTGGATACCTTCAAACATGGGTTGGATGGATATATGAGCAATAGGGGTTGGGTGTAAATGGGACTGCCTAGTATGGGCCAATAGGCCCGCTGCAGTTTCATCCATTCTTATGTTCATAAATGACGAAATATTGCGTCATGCTCTCGGGTCCTCTTGTCTTGGAGGTTTAGGGAGGGAGGGAACTGACCGCACACCCCCAAAAAGGTTCCGGTCTCTCCCCTACTTCTCTCCATGCCTGCCATGTTTTACTTTGTTTTTTGTATTTATTAATTAATAGATATGTTTACTGTAATAATTTGTGCTTAATGTGTTTAATATTTTATACTAACCATGATAAAACATACACCATAAGAGGATCATCACTGGTGAAAAGGGGAGTGCCAGCCTCCTTGCCTCCGTCGAACACAGTGTGTCAAACAAGACTGTAAACTAGATGTTGTGTATGTGTATGAAGTGGTGTTGGGGAGTTAGTTAATGAATAATAAATAAACAATATTGTATTGTTAATGACAGTACAGTAGTTTGATGAATAGTAGTGACAACTGTAGTACGCTACTATTCATCAAACGCCTGTCACTGATGATACAATATTGCTTATTTATTAATTAATACCACAACATCACACCCAGACACCCACACACCCCCATATTGTAAAACATAAATTTATGTGTGGTTAACTACGTGGTGGTGAATTAAAAGATCAGCTGTTGAGGAGCTTCGTGTTTGGCAACACTGGTGCATGTTATCACTCCTTTCCACTCCACTTCTCAAATCACCCTCACCTTTCTGCTTTCTCACTCCAGGTTTTAAAATCTTATGTAACGTAATGTTGAAGGGATACATTGTGATAAGTGTAAGTATAAAAAATATTGTATTTTAGTTTTCATGTTTATTCAAGACATCTTCAGGTCCTAAGACCCACTAATCCCCCACCCGACAAAGGGTGATGTGACATTGTATCAGAAGGTCAGTAATATGAGACCACTAATACCCCACCCTACCTCCACCTGACATTGTGTCAGGTCAGTTACACGAGATCCACTAATCCCCCAAATAATCTGTGCTTATTAAAACCTGTACCCTTGATATACAATACAGTACAGTGGTCCCTCGGTTAACAAACACAATTCGTTCTAGAAGGTCATTCGTTAACCGAAACCATTGTTTCAATGGGATTATGGGTAATTGGTTCCAGCTCACCGAAAATTACATACAAACGAAAAATAAATGCAGTAAAGTACACTTACTTTGAGGAGTACATGTAGAAGGCTCCTGGTTGATGATGAGAATTAGAAGTGGGGGTGAAGGAGAAGGGAGAAGAGAAGGCAGTGGGGTGGAAGAGAAATCACCCCATGCTTCATGCCGCCATTTCACCCATAAAATTGTAAGTTCACTTGGTGTAATTCAAGATTATTTTATTTAAATCAACACTGCACTGCATTATATATTGTCAATATGTAAAATAAATTTCAGAATGACCAATAATTGTACTGAAAAATGTAAAAATAGTTTATGTTCAAGAGAATCTCAAGCAAGATGCTTCCTACACTGGGCAGAGACACAAACTGACGCCATTCTGGGTGAGTCAGGTGGCTGTTTGGCGCGTTAAAAACTAGTTCCCTGCACTTCAATTATGTTAAATAATTGTTAAAATGACTAAAAATTTTAATATATGACTTGGAAAATTATTGAACAGTACAACCTTCTTGATATTTACTCAAATGGTAACGAATTTAAGCCCTAAAACCGATTACTGTATTGGCAGACTAATACTCCAGCTGGCGAGCAGGAGAAAGCATGCTGACACGATTTCGTAAACCAAATTTTTGTTCGTTAATCGAGTTGAAGATTCTTATGGAAGGTAATTCGTTAACCGAAATTTCGTTAACCGAGGCGTTTGTTAACCGAGGGATCACTGTACTGTATAGTACTACAGGGGGGGTATGTATATACAGTCATGCGCCGGTTAACGTCCTAGATACGTCCTTGGAAACGTGACGTTAACCGAAATGGACGTTGTCCGATCATCACATAAACTTTGTATTTATACTTACGTGTATGTGGAATACAAGTTGAGAACCCTTTATCCGAAATTCCGAAAACCGAAAGTTTTTTGTGGGGAGCTTTTTTTTTTTTTTTTTTTTTTTTTTTTTTTTTTTTTTTTTTTTTTTTTTTTTACAGGGATTATTAGCCCACCCGGGCACAGGTCACTGACCCACATCGGGGCCTGGGGGGCAAAAATGTAATAGTAATAATAATTATTCATAGTAAATAAAATTTTTAATAATTATACACCAAAATAAAATAATAATGATTACAATAATAATAATAATAATAATAATAATAATAATAATAATAATAATAATAATAATAATAAAAATAAAATATATTAATAATAATAATAATAATAACAACAATAATACTGTAATAATAAAATAATAATACAGTAAAGAAATACAAGAATGAAAAAAAGATCAAAAGTGAGAAACACGACCTAGACCTATGAATTATTATTATTATTATTATTATAATTTTTATTATATTTTAGACCCCCAGGCCCCAATGTGGGTCAGTGATCTATGCCCGGGTGGGCTAATACACATAAAAAAAAAAACCTAACCATTCTGAAAACCGAAATGCCTCTGGCCCAAGGATTTCGGATAAAGGATTATCAACCTGTACTATATCTGGACATATACACTTTTACTCTTAAATCACTACTGTAATGTGATACAAGTGATTAATTTTTATTTCTTGTGCAAAATACATGACGTTTATATTAAAATTATTCACTGTTTTAAAGTTTCAGCACGCAATGGGGAGAGAGAGAGAGAGAGAGGGTGGGAGGCGGCAGAGGCGTGGGGAGGGAGGTATGTTTGACAGTTGGCACAGGCCCAGGTCTGTAGCGTGTATATTTATCAGTTCTTAAGTGACTAAGCTTTCAAAAAGCCAGTGAAATGACTGGGTGAATATAATAAACATTGCTGGGATTCTTGTAACATACCGATTAATTTGAATACAGTAAACCCTCGCTTTCTGCGGCTTCACTTCTACGCATTTCCACGTTTAAACCCACCGAACCGGAATGCTACTTTCATGATGTGTACCCTACGCGGAGAGGGGCTGGTGGTCCTCTCGCGCCATTTTTGGATCCAAACCTCCGCCATCGCTCCGCCATGTTGTATAGCTGCGCAGTAGGTTGCGCAGTGGTCTTTGTTGTGCTTGTGCTATGGTGGCGTCATATGATGTATCGGACTGTGATTGGGCCAAGCAACCTTACCTCCTCGCTAGCTGTGATTGGTTTAATGTACTATAGCGTGCCCCTTGTGAAGCGTTAAACACTCCAACCTACCGCGTCAGTTACCCTCGGCTACACCGTGTATATCGGTATCCATTGTTCCGTAAGTGGCTTCCACGGACCACCACCTACCACCACAAAAGGAAACCTTGCATTACTGGACCTTGCGCCCCTAAGCCAAAAGATATCTGACGTTCCTTAAGATACGAAATTAAGTACAGATGGAAGTACAAGAGTTGGAGAAAGAATAAGACAGGTTGATCTCGCGCCAGCATAGTGTTAACGAATCAACTATCAGGACAATGAATAAAGAAGGATGCAGCGGCCAAGATAAAGGGCACATGAACATCACAAAGTCTGGGTGCTTCTATGATCAAGTACCATTAGGTGCTTCTCAAGACGGAAAAATTACTTGTGAGCTACTTGGTAGTATGGCGGTGGACGCAGCTGGCTCAGTTAAGAATGCATACGTGAACTGTATGCTGCACTGTATGCTGCGGTGTCACGTAAGATGGGAATTGAAACCATTTAATGGCTCTGTGTGTGGTTGCAGGGTTTAGAAAGAGAACAAGATCCCACCAATATTAACATTGGTGGTGAAAAATGTGCTGACTTGATGTTGCGGCTAGGAATTTCCTCCATTTTTCATTGAGATTATGGAGAAGGACAGTACAGCGACCAGGTGTTTAACATGGACGAATCTGGTCTTTTTGGAAAAAAGCTACCTTCAAGACAACCGTTCTGAAGAATGCCAGCAAAGTGTCGGGGCAGAAGTTCCCAGAAGGGCGCATCACCATCCTGTTTTACCCAATGCCTCCGTTTTCTAGCTCAAGTTGCTCGGTGTTCCACACAGCACACAAACCCTTGCGCCTACAAGAGCATGGACATGACCAAGCTAAATGTCCACTGGCTGACCCCGTCGTAAGGTGTGAATGTAATCTCTCTGTCCCTCTCTGGTTTGATGACTGTTTAGTTCCCGGCGTGAAGAAATTCTGTGAGCAACAGAATGTTCCACATTCAGGGCCACATTTGCTGCTTGACAGCGCACCAGGACACTTTCGCCCCTACTGTTGGATGCGGCACCCCAATGTAAGTGATGCTGCTTCCTCCCAACACTACGTCATTAATACAGCCCATGGAACAAAAATTAATCTGCAATGTGAAGCTGCATTCTCTGCAAAAATTTAAGCTCTGAGCATTTTAACGTGAAGAGTTCACGTAACCTGAGTGACACCTAGGCGAAAATGACGAACAACAGTTGGCAGAGCAAGAAGTGCCTGGTGAAACAATTTTGAAACTGTTCAATGTCAAGAAAGCTGTGGACTTCTTGGTGAGCATGCGTCAGGATCAATATCTGTAGCAACTTTTCATCACGCATGGAACATGTTTGCAAGGTATTCCGGGTGGGGAGGCAGAAGTAAATCTGTGACTGGTGAGGTTCAGACTGTTGCAGTAGCAGTGAACCTTGCCAGAGAAGCTGTGCAGAGTGTTGGCTGCAGGCTTCTCTGAGACCACCAACAGCGACATCACAGAGTGATAAGGGATCCTGATGTGGCAGCGTCAGTGAAGAGGCAGGTGGTGTGTATCATCCCAAGAAGAGCATAAGTTACATAGTAATATGAGGATGCCCTCCAGGTACTATTGAAAGTCAAGCTCCTCCTCCACCAGCGCTAACCCGATGCGAAAATCTTCACTACTGGCTCTTGCGAACTATGGAGCCCTACATCAAGGTGTATCACGGTAGCATCAACACCAGCCGTCAGCAAAGCATAACGAGTTCTTAGCCGCAACCCACAGCCAGCCCAAAGGCAGTATTAAGTGACAGAGACAGTGATGATGACTTTGAGGATTTGTCAGGGAGGCGCACTAGTAAGTGTGGATGACAGTGATGAAGACTCACCTGAGGGACAGTAGCCTGCCCTCTGCCTCAGACAAGCCTCCATTCCCTCATGACCCACATCTCACTGCGTAGATGTGCTTACAACATTGTTTTTTTGCTAACTGATATATATTAATCTCTTATTGATTGTTCCCTTCAATATTATGTGTGTGTAGACCATCATAAAGTTAAGAGCGTTATTTTTACTAAAAAGCATGCGTGTAGCCGGGAAAAAGTGGAGTTTGGGAGGATCGGCCAGGTCTCTATTTCAATTAATCCCCTGTATTTATGTTGTTGTTCGCTACGGCAGACGCCGTGGGTTCAATTGACAGCGTAAAGTGAGGGTTCTGTATAAACATGCTACTATAATTTGCACTAGACATAACAATTTTAGTACGTAATCAAATTAGTACATGTGCACTCCAGCTTTGCACTAAGGTCATTTATTTCTAATACGTTTCTTTTAGTATGGTGTGTGCATGTAAATGGATGAAAATAATTGAAAAATCTATGTAAATTTACCCAAATATACAGTTGAAAAACTATTTTTATAAATGTTCTACAGTATTGTACATTAATGTACAACAATTTTTATCTCTTGAGCAAAATATATGGCGTTTATATTCAAATTATTGGCTGTCTTGCAAGAGATTCCAGGAGATACAAATTATAATCTCCTAACTTTAGTCTGAGATATTATATAAGATAAAACTGTAAGCCTAAAGCCTTGACTGAGCAGATTAGGGAGGGAGGGACTGAGCCAGCGGTGGGGATGAGGTGATAAGTTTGAGCCGAAGATCCTCTCTGTGTTTATTTAACAGTCCTACTAAGCTTCTCTCATTTAAATGCCAGTGATGACCTAGGAGAATATTATTAACATTGCCAAATTCTTGTAAGATACTGATTTATTTGAATATAAACATGTTGTAATTACGCACTAGACATAACAATTTTAGTACAATTATCAAATTAGTACATGTGCACTCCAGCTTTTGCACTAAGGTCATTAAATTTCTTTTATATGTTTCTTTTAGTATGGTGTGTGCATGTAAATGGATGAAAAATAAATGAAGAAATTTATGTAAATCTACCCAAAAATACAGTTGAAAAATGTATATAAATGTACTACAGTATTGGACACTAATGTACTACATTGTTTATATCTTGAGTATTAAAATATATGAGGCTTATATTTAAATTGGCTCTCTGTCTTGCAAGGATTTCAGCAATGCAAATTATATTATCCTAACTTTAGTCTGAGATATTATATAAATAAACAAAAGAAATCCTGCAATCTTATGTCTGGGAACACAAGGAGAATGGCGTGTGGGAAGAGGGGGAGCAGGGGAGGGGAGCAGGGGGGGGCAGGGGGAGGCAGGGGGAGCAGGGGGGGGCAGGGGGGGCAGGAGGTGAGGTGAGGTGACAGGATGTCTGGGCGTTTGTTTGTTTTATTTATTTATTTATTTGAGATAAAGATTTGACAGTTAGGCTGAAGTCCTGCCTGCGTGTTTTGTTTGCTTATCATTGTTGCTTAAGAGTGACAAAAGCTCTTCTCATAATTTGCCACCCAAGCGACTGGGTGAATGTAACTTATTGGAGGATTCTTGTAAGATAGTAATTTATTTGAATGCCTGTATAAACAAGCTATATTTGCAATAGACAACAATTTTAGTACTGTAATCATTTAGTACATGTACTTGATACAGGTTTATAGGTCATTGTTTGTACAATATTGACTAAATTCACTAGATAGCGTCGCCTGGCAACAATCTATAAGATACGCGATGCATATGTGACTGTGCCGCTCCAGAATACATTTAGGTCAGCTAGGTCATTATTTGAATGTTTTTTTTTTTTAATTTAAATTTTTAATTGTTTATTCATTGATAGAGGAAGCGGGATCCTTGTGCTGCTGTCACTTGGTACCTGTGCCCATAACACCAGAAGCAACTGGCCAGTGTCACAAGTATATTTATTCAGTACAGTACAGTCATCCCTTGGTTGTCGGCGCCTAATTGGGACCCGCCGATAACGAAAATTACAGAACCTATGGGATTTATTCTAGTGGTTCCAGGCACCCAAGACCCAACTCAAGTTTGCATTTTATGACCATTTATACCCACTAAATATATACCGTATATAATGTTATGGTAAATATCATTATACACACAGGCATGGCTAGGTTTATTACAAAGTGATGAAAAAGGTGCAGCAACCTGCTGTAGTCCACAAACATGTAGCTGTCTTTTTTGTTTGGTCCCCATCATACGAGTCCGTTTTCTCTCACATCAGGGCGCCTGGGTCCTCCGTTTTCTCTCTTAATCATAAGTGCACCAGAGACTTCACTGTACTTAGTAATGCCACAGAATTTGAAATTGCAACCCCAATTGCATCTGGGGGTTGCAATTATTGAACAACAGATATGTCTGATTACAGCAAATGTGTTATTGTCAATTTGTAGGTGAAAGATTTTATCCTCAATAGATGTAGGTTAACATTACACCTGGAGGCAAATGTTTAGAAATAGCCTAAGATAAAGAAGCATATTCCTTTAACACATAATATCTGACCAATTATGGGGAGGATCATTGTGTCTCTCCGTCAAGAAGTCGTGGAGTGGTGGTCAGCAGGCGTCCGCGGATATTTTAATTTATTTATTTATTTTTTTTTTTTTTTTTTTTTTTTTTTTGGGGCACAGGCGTATATCTTGATCGGACGTTATTACGGTCGGGCGTTAACGCGCATGACTGTATACCTCATAGGTAAAAAATGTCATTCAAAAAATCTTCAGGTCGTAAGGCCCATAATCCCCGCCCATCAATGCATTGACCTGACATTACATCAGGTCAGGTTAGTAACAGCCATTATCTCACCCAACTTTTCACCCAAAAGTGCCGTACAGTACATAAGAACACTTGCCAGCAGTGCATAATATTTTAATTTATTTATTTATTTTTTTTTGGGGAAGCGACGATATGCGATCGGACGTTGTTCGGTCGGACGTTAACCGCGAGACTGTATACCTCATAGGTAAAAAATGTCATTCAAGAAATCTTCAGGTCGTAAGACCCACTAATCCCCCGCCCATCAATGGGTGACCTGACATTGCATCAGGTCAGGTTAGTAACGTGACCCAATAATCTCCCACCCAACTTTTCACCCAAAGTGTATTACAGTACATAAGAACACTTGCCAACAGTGCATAACAGAGACATGACCGATCGCCCAAGCGACTAACGAGCCAATCAGTGGTGAAGAGGATATAAGTAACACCGCTGTATTCACCTACTCATACACAGGTTTTGGTTTTTACCCCCCCCCCCACCCCCCCCCCCACCCCCCCCCCACCACCCCCCCCCCCCCACCCCCACACCACACCCCCCCCCCACCCCCCCCCCCCCCACACCCACACCCCACTCACACCCAACCAACAAAAAGGAGGAGGTCTTATTGTCTGACAAATTGGTGATGTGGGTAAATATCAGCTGTTGAGGAGCACTTGGCAACACTCATTTCCACTCCAT
Source organism: Homarus americanus (assembly GCF_018991925.1). Classification (NCBI taxonomy): domain Eukaryota; kingdom Metazoa; phylum Arthropoda; class Malacostraca; order Decapoda; family Nephropidae; genus Homarus; species Homarus americanus. Next base: position 18,611,019 of record NW_024711292.1, read on the forward strand.
CTCTGCTTTCACCCATATTTTAAAACGTTATGTAATGTAATGTTGAAGGGATACAACTTTGCCCATCTATACTTATACTTATCACAATCTCTCGAAAAATACTTCAGGTTTTGTGTTTATTCAAGACATCTTCAGGTCATTAACCCACTAATACCTCAAGAAAGGGTGACCCGACATTCCATCAGAAGGTCAGTAATATGAGATCACTAATCCCCCACCCTACCTCCACCTGACATTGCGTCAGGTCAGGTACACGAGACCCAATAATACCCCACAGCTCCATGGTAGTGGAAAATACCAGTCTTTGCTGTAACACACAGCTTCATTAGTGCCCATATCATATAGATTTTTAATTTTCAAATACTGTATATTTATTTTACCAAACTTTTAAATAAACTATTATGGATTATTATAGGAAAGAAATGGAGTTTCTAACTTAATTAGAACTGTATTTATGGACTCTGGTAGTTTAGACTCAAGGATAACATCCCCAGCACCCAGAAACATTCTGGGGAAGTGGGCCAGTGTCTGTTTGTGCAAGATGTCTAGTTTAGACACTCGGAAACTTTTCCCAGTAACCGGAAAAGATTCCGGGGATAAGGAATTTTTCCGGGTTTGAGAAAGTTGTCTGGTTAGCCGGAAATCTCTTTATCAGAAGTGCTCTGCATCAATTGTTCTGGCCAATAGGGATATCACTGTCCTAAAAAAAAAGTCACAATAAGAAACAATTTGCTAAATTGAAAATAATAAAATTTGAGGTAATTAACACCTACTGCTGTGATCTACAAGTATTTGTTTAATAATCTATCAATCACTTGTTTGACAACAATTATTTCCAGTTCTAGAATAATTAGAGACACAACTTAAGACACCCAGAGCTACTAAGACCAACCCCCCATGCACTCCTCTCAGTCCCAGACCTCCATAAAATATCCTGGTGTGAAGGTGTGGACAACTTACCTCCACCCATCCGAGTAAAGACTACGCTCCCCTCCTTTAAATCATCTCTAAAATATCTATTGTCTAAGAATTAATATTTTTTGTAATACATACTTTATATTCCAGCTTGCATTGTACCACCCAAACCATTTTTTCAGAAATTATCATGTAGATAGATAGAAATTACCATTGAAATAAATATATTTGCCAACTAGACATGGTACTGAAAGCTCTGTCCTCTTGTTCCACCTTAATACAACCCATGTTGTACTGCTTCCCTCCATTATCATATTTATGTACAGTGGTCCCTCGGTTAACGAGCAATATCCGTTCTAGAAGGTTGCTCGTTAATGAAAAACTCATTAACCGAAACCATTGTTTCAATGGGTTATTGGGTAATTGGTCTCAGCTCACTGAAAATTGCCAATAACAACAAAAGGTAGAACAGTACACTTCCTTTGAGGTGTATGTAAAAGGCTCCTGGATAATGATGATGATGATGATGGGAATTAGAAAGAGGGTGGAGGAGAAGGGAGAAGAGAAGGCATTGGTGAAGAGAAGTCACTCCATGGCGCCATTACACCCATAAAATTTTAGTTCTCTTGGTGTAATTCAATATTATTTTCTTTAAATCAACACTGCACTGCATTATATATTGTCAATATGTAAATAAAATTTCAAAATGACCAATAATTTGCTTGCAAACACAGAAAAAAAACGTTTAGTTGAAGAGAGTCTCAAGCAAGAGGTTATCTCCACTGAAAAAACACTAAGACTGACTACTGTATGGTGTGTTGAGAGGCTGGAAGGCGCGCATAAAACTAGTTCCATTTCCAATTATGTTCAATAATTGTTAAAATGACTAAAAAATTTAATATTAAACTTTAAAATTATTGAATAGTACAGTGATCCTCGGTTAACGAAGACCTCCAGTAATCTAAATTTGGTTAACGAATTACCTTCCAGTAAGATTCTTCACTTTGGTTAACGAGCAAACCTCGGTTAACGAATTCCTTACAATTTTTCCAACATATGTTGCCTGCATTTGCTGCCCATCAGTTATCCGCAATCACAGTAATTCGGGCTTAAATTTTACCATTTTAGTAAATATCAAGAAGGTTGTACTATTCAATAATTTTAAAAGTTTTATATTAAATTTTTAGATCATTTTAACAATTATTGAACATAATTGAAGTATAGGAAGCTAGTTTTTCGCTGCCAAACAGCTACTCAAACACACCAAGCTTGGTGTCAGTTTGTTTACCAGCTCAGAGGAGGAATATCTTGTTTGAGACTCTTCAACATAAACGCTTTTTTTCTGTGTTTCCAGTCAAATTATTGGTCATTTTGAAATATATTTTACATATTGACAATATATAATGCAGTGCAGTGCTAATTAAAGAAAATAATCTTGAATTACACTCAGAAAACTAAAATTTTAGGTGAAATGGCGCCATGGGGTGACTTCTCTTCCACCCCAATGCCTTCTCTTCCCTCTCCTCCACCAACCTTCTGGAACGAATTGTGCTCGTTAACCGAGGGACCACTGTATAAACTTCTTGATATTTGCTAAAATGGTAAGGAATTTAAGCCCTAGAACCGATTAATGTATTGGCGGACTAATACTACAGCTGGTGGACCGCCAAATGCAAGCGAAAACATGTTCTAATGTCGTAAGAAACTCGTTAATAGATGGATTGCTCAAGTAACCGAAGTTAAGAATCTTATGGAAGGTAAATCGTTAACCGAAATCTCATTAACCGAAATAACCGAGGGACCACTGTATATCAACTCCACTGTAAAGTATGTATATACTTATTGATATACAGTAAACATAAAAAATACAAATACATAAATAAATAAATTAATAAATATCGAAGAGATAACCGTGGTAACATTCTGATATGTTCTTATCACCACCATGCTGTGTACTATTCCAGATGACACTAAATGTTACATAATACTTCCATGAGATAAATTTACAGTATATATATATCAGGTGTCTATTAGAGAGCTCAGGCTCTCAACTAGGTCTGCCATGTTAATACAGTGGTCCCTCGGTTAACAAAATTTCGGTTAACGAATTACCTTCCATAAGAATCTTCAATTCGGTTAACGAATTTTTTTTATTAATGATATCCTACGAAAATCACATTTTGCTTTGAACATCAGCTGTTAAGCTAAGGAGGTACTCAATTCAGTGATCTCTTCTATGTTTACATTCAAATTAATCACTATCTTCTAAGAATTCCAGCAATGCAAGTTAAATTCTCCCCAGTCACTTCTATTAAATTTTATAAGCAAAAACAAAACTCAATCTAAAGGACATAAATTAACAATTAAATACTTCACACCACAGGCATCAACTGTCAAACATGTCAGTGTCACCCTCCCCCCTACCTCCCACCTTCCCAAGAAAGGTTTGGGGGTTTTCAGTAGGCTTAAGTTTTTCTTATAATGTATAATATCTCAATTCGAGATTAGAATATAAAATTTGCGTGCTGGAATCGCGCAGACAGCAAATAATTTGAATATAACGTCATATATTTTACAAGAGATAGGTGTCACCTGTCACGTACAATATTAATTTAAAGTTCTAGTGTATAATATGCGTATATGTAACTATATATGTAGGCATATAGTATGATCCCTCGATTATGAGTGCCTCGATTACTTGAGATTTGATTCAACGAGTTGCAGCCACCAGAACGCCAGCAATTCCTTTGAAGCAATCCCTCGATTAACGAGTTTTTTACGAGCCGACCTCAATATGTTTTTAACTTGCATTTGGCGGTCCCACCAGCTGTAGTAGTCTGCCAGCGTACAGTAGTGGTTCTGGGGGCTTCCCATTCCTTACTATTTTAGTATCAAAGGCGTTTATACAATTCAATAATTTTAAAAAGTTTTTATATTAAATTTTCTAGTCACTTTAACAGACAATGAACTATAATTGAGAGTAATGAAACTAGTTTTATGCATGCCATCAGCCTCTCAACACACCATACAGGCATCCTTCTTTTGTGTCTTTTCAGTGAAACCTGCTCCCCTTTGAGACTCTCTTCAGCCTAGCGCTTTTTTCTGTGTTTACAAGCAAATTGGTCATTTGGGGAAATTTATTTTTATATTGACAATATATAACGCCAGTGCAGTGTTAAATTAAAGAAAAATATTCTTTATTTACAGCTATTAAACTTAAAATATCATGTGTTGACATTGTTTGAATCAGCATGGGTCCAAGAGATCGAAAAAGCGATTTCAATCCAAGTAAAGCAAAAATTATTAAGAAACACAGAAGAAGGCATTAGAATTCGATGTGCTAATGTAAAGAATACGACATGTTGACATCAAATCTTGCCCGACAATTCTTTTTCAGAAAAAGAAAAATTTAAAAGTGAAAGTAGAGAGATAAATCTAGTGTGTTTAAAGGTAGATCCCTAATTGCAGAAAGCAGAGGGGTTACTTCTCCATCTGGATTAGGGGAAAAACAGATGAAAGGTGATTCAGTTTCTACTGAATTTATTTTGTAAGAAAAGAGCCGGGGAGATTTATGAGCATTTAAAGACAGATCAACCTGGTTCTTCAGGCACAGAATTTGAAGATTTTATGGCCAGCAAAGGGGCTGGTTCGAAAAATTTAAGAAAAAGTGTCGCCAATTTAGTGTGATTAGGCATGGGTAGGGCTGCTAGTGCTTTGATGAGAGGAGTGTATAAAGTTCTTGATGGAGTTTAAGAACTGGTGGATGAAGAATTATCTTCCACAGCAAGTGTTCAATGTGGACAGAAACTGAGCTATTTTTGGAAAAAGATGCCCAAGAACATTCATCACCAGAGATGAAGCTTCTTTACCTGGGCATAAACCCATGAAAGACCATCTCACTCTATTGTAGTGTAATCTAATGCTTCAGGGGATTTTCTGACTGAAGCCTATATGTATCTACCACTCTGAAAACCCCAGAGTGTTCAAACAACAAAAATTAGTAGAGAAAGCTTGGAGGTTTATTGAAGTCCAACCCGTGAGGCATGGGTGACAAGACAGCTCTTTAATGAATGGGCTGTTGGTGTTTTGCCCTTCTGTCAAGAAATACCTAACCACCAATAAACTCCTTTAAGGCTCTTCTCCTCATGGTTAAATACCCCTGGTCGCAGCCTTCAACTTACCAGAACTTTGGAGTATCAATTTGACTTTGTGAAAGTGTGTTTTGCCTCAAACGACATCAATCATACAGCCAATGGACCAGAATGTGATCAGCAACTTCAAGAAGTTGTACATGAAGAAAATGTTCAGGAGGTGTTATCAGGCAACTTCCACTGATCCTGAACTAACACTGGCACAGTTCTGGAAGACACAATTTAACATCCTGGAGGCTGTAAAATTGATTGTGTCATCATGGCAAGAAGTCTCCACTAGATCCCTCAATTCTTCATGGAAAGCACTGTGGCCATCAGTAGTCCATGATTTTGAGGGATTTGAGGAAGAAGCAGAGTTGGACCAGGAGATTGTGTCCATTGGTCAGTCATTGGGCCTTGAAGTGGAGGAGGTTGATGTGGAAGAGCTTGTGATGTCCCATGAGGAGGAACTACTCCTGAAGACTTGAAGCAACTAGATGCAATGTTAGAGGCTGACAATGGTCAGGAGGAAAAGGAAAGTGATGACCATATGTCAACTTCAGAGTTGAAAGATGTTATTTACCACTGGGAGAAGTTCAGGAAACTGGCTTCAATGCACCCAGATGTGGAAAAATCTGAACTAACTTTGTGTCATGTTGAGGACACAATGATCTTTAAACATGAGTTAATGATGAGGAGAGATGCCCCCACAGACCAAAATTGACACTTTCTTCAGTAAAAGGCAGAGGGAACAAGATGCTAGCCCTCAGCCTTCCACTTCAAGAAGGAGAGAGGATGTTCATGGTGGAGAATCTGTCAGTCCAGAGGTTCCTGACATTTTCATGGAAGGTGACTCACCTTCCAAGAAGCAGTAAAATGCTTCTCCTCCACCTCCACTTCCTTCTCTTCTCCCTTCTCCTCCTCCACCTCCCACTTCAAATTCACATCAGCATCATCATCCAGGAGCCTTCTACATACACACCTCAAAATAAGTGTACTTTACTCCCTTTTTTGTTGAATTTAGGCAATTTTTGGTGAGCTGGAACCAATTACCCAAAAACCCATTGAAACAATGGTTTTGGTTAACGAGCTTTTCGGTTAACGAGCAACCTTCTGGAACAAATTGTGCTCGTTAACCGAGGGACCACTGTATATATATAGTGATTTAAGGGCGATTTAGGGGAATTTTAGGAGTGTTTCTAACTTTATGCATTTTTGGCTTTACTTTGTATATACTTTTGTGTGAGCTGGAACCAATTACCCAATATCACAATGAAACAATGGTTTCGGTTAACGAACGACCTTCTGGAACGATTTGAGTTCGTTAACCGAGGGACCACTGTATAAAGTGACAATGGATTAAAAAAATATATATATTTTTACCGAAATATGCCCATGTGGGGGTTTGGTAGGTCTTACAACACCTGGGTTCTAAGGGTAAAGGGAAACTTTACTGAATGCCCATTAGACAATGGTGGACTGTGATGGGAGCTTACTGGTATGGAACTCATATTGTGGACCTCAATCTATACTTTTGAGAGTATCAAATTTACTAAATGACAAGTATTCCAAATGTAAGGAGATAAAAAAGTAAGGAGCAAGAAAAACAACAGAACTGATCTGCTTGAATGACAATGTGAGTAGTACAGTAAAAGTCCAAAAATCCGGATGCCAGAAATCCGGACCACCCGAGAATCCGGACTTTTCGAAAACTCAAACTTTTTTTTTTTTTTTTTAGCGGGCTTTTGTGTGTATGTGCGCCTGCATGAGCGCCACAGCTGCACAGTGACTACAAGCGACCACGTAGTTGCCACTTTAAAACGAGCAATCAAACTGTGACAACATGTGTAATTTTGAGTCCTACTCTTTCCATGTACAGAGTACAAGGCCATAATAATGGCTCCTAAAGTAGATAAACTTCGTTGTGTGAAGAGAAAGAAGAACACGTTGAAATTGAGTGACAAACTTGAAATAATTAAGAAACTAGAATGTAAGGTGAGCAATGCTGTTCTAATGGAAACATACCACATTGGAAAGTCTACAATTTATGATATAAAAAAGACAAAAAATAAAATTCTAGAATTCACAGCTTTTTCTTTAAAACTGCTCATTTTGAAGCATGCTATATTTGCTAATGAATAAATTATCAAAATGTACCTGTTCATCTCTTCTTTATTCTTCCTTAAATTTGAATTTTAAAAGTACTGCCTGAGAATCCGGAAAATCCGAAAATCCGGACCGACCCAATCCCCAAGCAGTCCGGATTTTTGGACTTCTACTGTACTGGCAAGTTTGATGGAGCAACTGGAACTGAGATGACTGGTATACGTATAAACTTCCTTTAACACTTAAAGATAGCGACCCCAGGTGACGTTTCTCTACATTCTTAATATTCACTGCATAGTTTGAATGCCTAGCCGGGAGGAAATACTTTGTACAGTGTATAGGATATTTATTTACTTGCTAACTTAACTTCCACATAATCTTTGTCTCAAGTTTAGTGGTCCAGTTACCCACCATCTATTATGATGGATGCATGTCCTTCAATGTCTCATGACACACCTAGCTCCTCCACACCCTCGACAGTAGTGCTTTACATCAAGAGTTACTTGAGTGGCATTGATATAGTATTGAGTGAGGAAGACACGGATTGGGAGGAAACAGATCCAGATAATGTACAATTTGTTGAAGTGGCCAGCAGTGAGGACAGTGATACAGACAATGGCACTTACTCCCCCTTCCCACCCTGCCAGCCACCCCCTCAGCGAGGAATTGATCGTTGGCGCCGTTGTGGTCGTCGACGTAGAGGACCACATGCACACTAGCTACAACAGTACACTTGGAGTGATTGCACTAATTTTATGCCTGAAATACCAGTTTTTGACTGCGGATAAAAAAAAATAAATATACGATCTTACATCGCCCGGGGCATAAAGGTTAAAGCCTAGAGGGTTTTGAACTGTCTTAACCTCTACTGTTAGTTTTTATCTTTTACCAGGAGACTTAATGGACTTTGAGTCAACCTACAGATCAAATGGGATTCCAACTCATGAGGTTATCTTGCTTCAACTAGGTGAAAAACATTAACCTTCCTTGTCCATCTAAATTCCAGAGTGTTCCTTGCTATGAAACATCTGTAGACCCTCAAGTATTATGTAGGCTGGCTATACGGATGTTTCTGAGGTATGGATATCGTATACCCAGTGGGTCATAAAATATCAGGGTACAGGAAGGACATTATGTTGTAACTACAAAATACCTAGTTTTTTCCAAACCTTCTTTTGATAAATCTTAAAGATTACCTGAATCCCCTGGAAAGCAGGAATGAAAAACACAGTACTTGGGCCATTCACTGAGCTTGCAATTTCTGATGTCTGTGAAGCTTTTTCATACAAGCCTGCAACAAGAACAATAAATTAAAAATATTCAAAACTTGCAAATGGTTCATGATTTAGAACTCACAATTTCCTATGACAGAAATGACTTCTCATGTTTTGGAAATTGTGTTAAGAGTTACTACAGCAGCTACTCTCCTACAATACCTGGATTTCTCAATTCTAAAACTAAAGGGAGATTCTTTGATAGGGATGCTGCCATTAAAATCAGATGGCTCACTGAGCCTTGAGTTACATACTACATATACCTCTGTATCACATTTCACACCACAGTTTTTACAACTGAAAATGGAGTATCACAAAACTATCCCATTACATTCACTGCTTCCTCTGTCAGCTGTCACACACTACATGGTAGAGTTTCTTAACATTTCTATTTGCTTGTTTACAGAACAAACAAGTAAACCACAGCCCTTGACTAAATGTGTAAATATAGAAGTCTCCTTGGACAGATGCCAGGCTATAAACAACATATTTATGAACAAACAATTATTATAATTATTTTTTTTTACTAAGTACAGTTCCTAGATCAAGAGCAAAATCTCAATTTCTTGTTAACTTACCTATTAGCTGTCCCCATTCAATTACAGTGCCGTTATCATTTGATGAGGCTTCAGCCATGTGTATCAATCCTTCCTCATCTTTCCACCCATGTACAGGATATATCCCTGCAATAAAAAATATAAATTGATAGTAAACATTCTAAAAAAGGTAGATTTTCTTGCAGTTATGTTTAATCTATTATCATACTGGGAATTTTAAAGTTGTACTGAGAACTTGAATACAAAAGAGGTGCAATATACACCCTTATGTGTCTCTGAAAATGACAAAAATTTTAAGTAAATAACAATAACATAACACAAGCTGAATGTATAAACAGATAAGTTCACTGATGACAGCATACCATAAAACTCTTGACATAATTAAGAACAAAATATAGAAAGAAATCTCATCATACACACCTACGTTTCTTGTGAGGGTCAAGTTATCTGGTAACACGTTAATATAGAGAACTGCTAGGATTCCAAAATTATCTATTATTTAAGTATCATTCTTGCATATATGCAGTGGTGGGCACAGCTAAATGAAAGGTAGCTTCGCTAATTGCTAACTAAAAAGTTAACTTCGCTAATGCTTAACAGCTAAAAAAATTAGAGGAAGCTAACGCTAACCGCTAACTTTTATTATATGAATTTAGCTTCGTTTTTTTTTTTACTCTAAAACCCTTGAAAACAGACCTAGAGAACTGTATAGCATGCCAAGATCAGATGATGATCAAGGTGTACACAAATAATTAAATGAACAAATGAAATTAAACATTAGTTTACATTTAAGTTTCAACATACACTATATAATCTTTATTTACTGTACGAAAAGACAGAAAGTATTAAACGAATCCAAAAACTATAGTACTGTATAGCATAGGTAGCAAATAGCATCATGCCAAGATCAGATGATGATTGTAGGATACTCAGGTGGTCCTTACAATCAGGGGTAAAGGAAACACTCTGATGTCAAGTCTGTAAGTTCTATTCCTGGGACAAACACAAAGGAGTTAAGACAGGGGTAAACAGCGTCCTGTCTTGGAATCTCTCTGGGTATCTCTATCTGCACATGCGCGTACAGCGCGCATGTGCCCAAAGTCTGAACTATCACTTGTGACAAAAGGGAGTATGATTATAATACATATAATACAGAGACCTGAATCAATAATGGTAAATAGTACAGAGTTACATATTACAGCCATATTCGTCTCATATATCTACACCTCCCTCCCCCCTCACGCTCGTAGTGCAATCTCGAGCGGACTCTTTTTCCAGGAGCCTTTGAGAGTGACGTGGGAAAACTGGGGGGTCACTGAATGAGGACTTACTTTTCTCGTCCAAGCAAGGGTTCACAGGGATGTGGGGGAGGGGTTCACCACTAGAGGACGGTACTGAACGAAGGAAGCGGCGATTCCGCCACCATACCCGACCACTAGGGAGACGGACCTCGTAATCCCTGGTCTTGCCGCAGCCCATGACAACCCCGACCTTGTCCCAGCGGTGAGACGTCGGGTCTTGAACCCGAACTGTTTGCCCGATACTCAACCTGGGAAGGGGTCGGGCGTGCTGATCGTACTGTGCCTTTACCTGGTCAGCACGGGCGGCTGCACGACGATCGCAGTACTCGGTCTTGGCCTGCCACTCCCTCGAGAAGGACTCAGGATGGGCAGGGACACATGACCGTAGTGGGTGGCCGTATAACATCTGTGCTGGGGAGCGACCTGTGAAGTTGGGGGTATTCTGCAATTCCAATAAACCCCGGTCAAACTTCTCACAGTAAATGTTGCCTGAGGGTGCCGTCTTGAGGATAAGATGCTTGACGGACTTTACGGCAGCCTCGGCATGTCCATTGGAACTGGGGATAATGTGGCGAGGACACCACATGATAAACTCCCCATCGCTCCATGCAGTCCCGGAAGTCGTTGCTGGTGAACTGGGGCCCGCCGTCAGTCCTCAGGCGGAGAGGGACACCAACTTCCAAGAAGTAGCGACAGAACATACGTACTATATGAGAGGCAGTAGTGTTGCCTCCGCAGGGAACGACAACAGGCCACCCTGAAAGCCGGTCGGCGATGACGAGAAAGGACTTTCCCACCACAACGAAGAAATCCGCAGAGACGGACTCAAAGGGCCTCGTAGGGTTGTCGTTGTTCATGAGGGGTTCCTGCTGCTGACTAGGCAGCAGCACCTGGCATGGCTCGCAGACTTGAACGGAACTAGCGATGTCGGAGTCGATGCCTGGCCAAAAAACAGCTTGTCTCGCCCGGCGCTTCGTAGCTTCCACACCCCTGTGGCTGTCGTGCAGGTGGGCTAGGGTGCGGCGGCGGAGGGCGGCAGGAACCACAACTCTTGCTCCATACAAGACGAGGTCGCCATCAGCATAGAGGCCATCCTGCATCTTCCAGTATGGGAGTAAAGAGCTGTGTAAGTCGTACCGGTTGGAGGGAAATCCCGAGGTCACGCAGTTCAGTAGACGGATGTACGAAGGGTCCGCTCTTGCCGCGGCTCGGAGTTCCTGAAGAGTCCTGTCGGCGTCCTGCGGTGGAGACTCTTCTGAGATGACGGCGTTCACGGTCACTACAGTCCTGAGGTGTGCAGTAGCATCAGCACATGCGATCTCGTCCCCTGGTGTGGGGTGGCTGACTGGGGCTCGTGACAAAGCATCAGGGATGCAGAGCAGCTTGCCAGCACGCCACACAGCTGTGAAGAGGTAGGGCGAGATCTTCTCCTTAAGGCGTTGGAGGCGGGGATTCTCGACCGCATCCAAGGAGTAGTGGTTCAGGATCGGGATGAGTGGCCGATGATCCGTCATGAGGTTGAAGTGTTGTAGGCCGATCAGATACAACCTACATTTGGACATGGCCCAGACGGCGGCTAACAGCTCCAGTTCGATGGTGGCGTAGCGAGTCTCGGCGTCAGTGAGAAACCGAGAGCCACACTGAACCAGACGAAGGCGTCCATTGCCGTGGTCCTGTAGCAGAGCGTATCCAATCCCGTAGAGGCGAGAGGCATCAGTCTGGAGGACAACTGGCAGGGCCGGGTCGGAGGAAGCGAGAACAGGTGGGCTAAGGAGAGCTGTCTTGACGCGACGGAATGCCTCATCATGGTCAGCTGTCCAGGTGAATGTTCTCTTGGTGCTCATCGGGGGGCGTAGGGGCTGTGCTGCAGCGGCGATGTCGGGGGTGAACTCAGCCAACTGGTTTACCAGACCCATGAACGAGCAGAGGTCGGTCAGGTTGGCAGGAATTGGGAAGTCCCGGATCGCGCTGACCTTTCCAGGATCAGCCAAGATGCCCTTGCCTGAGAGGGTGTACCCACAGAAGTTCACACTAGGTGCGGCGACCACAAACTTATCCTTGTTGAGGGTGATCCCGTACTTGCGGCACCTGGTGAGCATCTGATGAATACGCTCAAGATGCGTGGAGTAATCCTCGTCATATAGGAGCACGTCGTCGATGACCTTGACACAGTTCGCCACACCCTGAAGGGCCATGTCACCACGGAGGCAGAAAGCATCGCCAGTAGCCGCGAAACCCATAGGTCCTCTGCAGTGCTGAAATCGGCCATACGGTGTGATGAACCTCGTGAGGTGCTGATCTTCTTCCGCAAGTTCCATCTGCCAGTACCCACATAAGGCATCTGCTGTAGTAAAGTACCTTGCCTTTGGGTCCACACTGCATATAGCGGTGAAGGGTGTCGGTGAAGGGTGGGTCGGGCGGGAAACTTGGCTATTCAGCTTGGTGAGGTCGACGGTGATACGAACTCCAGTAATGTTCTTGGCGACTGCTACCATGGGGTGACACCAATCCGAGGGGTCGTCACCAGCAGGCTTAATGATCCCCTGGGCTACCATAGAGTCGAGTTCCTTCTTAACTTGGCTCTGGAAAGCGAAGGGTATCTGTCGCGGTGTGTGGATGGCGAAAGGTACTGCGTCATCCTTCAGGTGTATTCTCATGGGGGAGCCAGCCATTGGCTTGAGTGGAGCCGTCTTGAGGTCCTCCTTGGAAACCAGCACGTCCTTGAATTGCAGTAGGAAGAACTCCCTGGCTGCAGGTGACGTATTGGGTGGGAGGGGCAGCTCCTTGCACCTGTTGACATGTTTTATTTCTAGAATTGGCTTAGGGAAGTCTGAAGATATTATGGCCAACTCTTGACAGTGGCCATAAGACAGTAGTGGCATCTGAACACCTTTGTGGACCTGAATCCTGGCAGAACATGACTGCTTACCTAGGGTGAGGGTAGCCTGAAATGTACCCAGAGCAGGTGCCATTGTAGAACCGTCTGCGGTGAGCGTTGTAGAAGTTGACGGTGGTTGCAAGCTGCTCCTAGGGATCCCCAGAATGTCGAGGTGTCTTGTGCCGATGACTGTGACGTCCGCACCTGTGTCAGGAAGCATCTGGATACGGGAAGTAATGTCGCCGTATGACAGGTGAACACAGATGGGCTGAGGTGTCTTGCTGACAGGGGAAGAAGAGGATCCCACGCGACGACAGCGCTTGTTCTTCGCCGCCTGAGACTTGCGAGTAGTATTATTCTTCTTCTTTGACTGACAGCATTTGTCATAGTGTCCAATGCGGCTACAGGAGCGGCACTGAACGTTGTTCGCAGGGCACTTCAGTGTCCTAGCCCAATGACCACGACGTCCACAGTTATTGCAGGTGCTGTCAGCGGCAGGGCATTCAGAACCATGCCGACGAGCACAATACTGGCAGGAATGACCTGGCGTCGAAGTCTGAAGTGATGCTGAAGATTGATGCGAAGCTGAAGTCGGATGTGAAGCTGAAGTCGGATGTGAAGCTGAAGTCCGGTCACGTCCTTTGTTCTTCTTATATGCGGAGATGGCACACAGCTGGTTAGATGGAGCACGAATGGCAGAAGTCGCACTTCTGGTGGCTTCGTAAGAGCGGCAGGTGGTGACAACATCCTGTAGAGAAGAGGCAGTGTCGAGGGAGATAAGCTTCTGAATTAGCTCTTCGTCCCGCACGCCCATGAGGATAATCATCTTCAGCTGTGTTTCCTCACAAGTCAACGAGTTCCCAGGACAAACGTCAACCTCCTCAGCGATGCGTCTGAGTCGTACGTAAAAATCGGCAAACGACTCACCCTCCAGCTGCTTACAACTGAGAAGTTCTCTCCTACGGAGAGCTTCGTTACGGAGGCCCTTGATATGCGTCTGTAAAGCATCCAAGACGTCCTTCACAGTCTTGTCTGTGTCGTGGGGAATTTGCAGGGTGTGCTCCAGGATACGTTGCGTCTCTAGGGTGAGACACATCCTCATCTGGATCAGCTGTTTCTCCCTAGGCAACCTTGATAAATCGACCATCATCAAATAATCGTCCCACCTCCGACGCCATTCACGGAATACCTGGAACGAGGCATCAGCTTGGAGTGGCGGTGGACTCTGAGCGAGTGCTTTCTGTGGGGGGGGGCAAAGAAGTTGAAGAGGGCCCTGCAGGTGCACCTGTGGACGAAGAAGCAGGTGTAGTAGCTGCTTGAAGGTTAACAGGTGCCAACAACTCGATAATGGCACTGAATCTGGCATTTTCTTGTTGACGTCTGTGACTCTCTTCACGTCTTCGTTCATCGTCTTCCTGTCGCCTCCTGATGTCGTCTTGTAGTCGGTTTTCTTCCAAAAACTGAATTAAATGAAGGAAGTCGACACCTGTGGCAGATTGCGGACGTGTGTAGTGGGGGCTAAGGGTGGGTGGGGCCGCTTGATCCACTTTCCGATCCACTTGGAGTCCACTTACTGCACCGACATCCGTCTGAAGTTGGGCTTGTTGGGTATCTGAAGAAAACCCAATAAATTCCTGATCTTCCATATGGCCTGGTTTATTTCTCTCACAATTACTGTAATTAATAAGTGAGCAGAAGAGCAATCGTCTTTAAATGGAAGATATCTGCGAGCGTCTGTGAGTGTGTGTGTGCGTTCGTTCGTGCGTGTACTCGGGGCAGGCTGGCCAGCGGGCTGGCGGTTACCGCAACTCCTCTCGCTGGCTCAGACACCCAGTGCCGGTAGAGACACGAACAGGGGTGGATGTCAAAACTTGAGCTCTCCCATAGGTCTTAAAAAGGCTCCCCTCTTTTGTAAAAAGTGCAGGAACACGGGGAAACACTTTAAAGACACTAAAGGGCACAAACAACACTGATAAAGCACTTCACAACACTGCACTGTAAATCCAGGAATATCGCGTTGAGGTACGCGCCAAGATCCACCAGACAAGAGGAGTTGACAAGATGGCGGCTCCGAGAGAGATTCTGTGTCCACTCCAATTCTGAATAATGTGATGTCCCAGCTAAACACTGCACCATGTGGGAGACTCAGGTGGTCCTTACACTCAGGGGTAAAGGAAACACTCTGATGTCAAGTCCGTAAGTTCTATTTCTGGGACAAACACAAAGGAGTTAAGACAAGGGTAAACAGCGTCCTGTCTTGGAATCTCTCTGGGTATCTCTATCTGCGCATGCGCGTACAGCGCGCATGTGCCCAAAGTCTGAACTATCACTTGTGACAAAAGGGAGTAAGATTATAATACATATAATACAGAGACCTGAATCAATAATGGTAAATAGTACAGAGTTACATATTACAGCCATATTCGTCTCATATATCTACAATGATCAACTTATCAAGGTGCTCACTGTACACAATTTCACAAATAATTAATTTGCATTCTCATACAACCTGTCGGCCTTATTCAATATTCATGTAAATATGCAATAACAACCACATACACATTATACCAGTGCATTTTTATGTAACTTTTTGTTGGTCTTAGTCAAGTAAATAAACAGAAAACTCTAAACTTTAATGAAAAGTAAGTTTTTAGAAAATTTTGTTTGGCGCACACCTTGGATGACATCCTGGTTATGAACTTATGCAGTACTTAGCATAACCAAATATACTGACACAAAAAAAATCCTAATTAAATTAACAAATAAATGAGAAATGAAATTATACATCAGTTTACAATTACATTTTATGATTCTTTCATCATACACTGACAGTCTTTATTTACTGTAAAAAAAAAATATTAAACTTTAATAATCGAAAAATTCCATTCACTCCGGCTGCAGTGGCTGGGCCTTCAACATCGCCTCGACGTGATGCTGGTTGCCCTTCATGTCACTGGCTTTTTATAAGAGAGAAGCTTAGTCACTTAAGAACTGATAAATATACACGCGTTAGACCTTGGGCCAGTGCCAACTGTCAAACGTACTACCTCCCCTCCCCCTACGCCCCCTCACTCCCTCCCTCTCTCTCCCCCATCTGCCCAGCATTGCTGGAATCCTTGTAAAACAGTGAATAATTTTAATATAAATGTCATGTATTTTGCACAAGAGATAAAAATTAATCACCTGTATCACATTATAGTAGTGATTTAAGAGTAAAAGTGTATATGTAAGTACAGTGGGGTATGCTATAACGAATCTAATTGGTTCTAGAACCTCGTTCGTTATAGCATTCGTTCGTTATAGGATTAATCCGTTCCAGGCCCCCAAATACAACCACTTAACACTGAAAAATTTCTGTGGAAATTGTAAAAAATACGGTACTTTATTTTACCTTAGTGTTGTTCAGCATATAGGACAGGAGGCAGAGGAGGAGGGGGGAGGAGAGAATTATGGAGAAGAGGTGGAAGGAGAGGAGTCATCCTTCCTAGCCCTCTTTGGTGACTGTCTTACAGGCACTTTGTCTGTTTATTTATAATTTCTTTCTTAGTTTTAAGGGTTATTAGCTTTCTCACTCGCTTTTGACGATTCAGTGTTATAATTGTACACTTGTATAACAAAATAGTTATAAAAATAACACGAATTTCCACATCAAAAGACGAAATTTCAACAAGTTCAGTGGTGCACTGACTACACAATGAACCAATATGGCGCCCGACGCTCTTGCTGTGAGCAGCGGTACAACAATATTCATGCGCCAGACGAAATAGTCCCGTATTCATCCGCGTTCGTTGGAGGAGTTGCGTTCGTTATAGCATTCTCAATTTGATAGGTAAAATCGTTCGTTATAGGAATATTCGTAGTAGAATCCGTTCGTTATAGCATACCCCACTGTATATAGTATTCCACATACACGTAAGTATAAATACAAAGTTTATGTGATGATCGGTCAACGTCCATTTCGGTTAACGTCACGTTTCCAAGAACGTATCTAGGACGTTAACCGGCGCATTACTGTACCATTCAGAGAACCCAAGGGCTTTTAAAAATGTCAGCAAGCACACAGTTCCAGTGTTTTACCGCAGTATTAAGAAAGCATGGATGACCCTAGCACTGTTTGAGGATTGGTTCCTGAGTTGTTTCATTCCACGAGCCAAGGAGTATTGTCTGCAACACGGGGTTGCCTTCAAAATTGTATTAATTTAAGATAATGCTCCAGGACACCCACCACACCTGGACAACCTGCACCCTGATGTTAAGGTAGTCTACCTTCCACCTAACACTACCTCTATCATCCAACCCATGGATCAAGGTGTTATTGCTGCTTTTAAAACGTATTATTTATGTACGACCTTCGCTCGGGCTATTGCTGCTATTGAAGGTGAGAAAACGCTGAGAGAGTTTTGGAAGGACTACAACATTTTGCCATGTACAAAGAACATAGCTGCAGCATGGGATGAGGTTACAGGTCAGTGCATGAATGGAATATGGAAGAAGGTCCTGAAAAGATATGTGAACAGTTTCAAAGGATTAGTAACAAGATAGTGCAGATGGGTAAACATCTGGAGTTAGAAAGTGATAATGAAGATGTTGAGCAGTTGGTGGAAAGTGTAGCAGAAGAGCTAAGTAACGAGGATCTTATTAAACTGGAGGCACAGAAATTTGCAGAGGAAGAAGAGAGACAAAATGTAGAAGAAGAACTTGCAGCCCCCAAAAAGTTTTCAGTGAAACAAATGTCAGAGGCATTTGCTACTCTTAATAAGGGGATGCAAATGTTTAAAGAAATGAATCAAAATGTTGAGCGTTTTGCAAAAGTTGACAGACTGATCCAAGATGCACTTGCTTGCTACAGAGAGATTTACAATGAAAAGAAAAGGCAAACTGTGCAGTCTAAATTGGACATATTTTTTAAGAAGTCCCCCACTGCTGTCTCCTTACGCCCCACCACTGCTGCCTCTTCACTCCCTAAAGATGATCCAATACTTTCAACAAGCAAGTGTGTTAGCCTGTCTGAAGAAAGCAAACTTGATGACCCACCCAGCCCTGTCTCCTACCCTGCTTCATCCAATTAATGTAGTCTCCATGCTTAATTAAAAAATTATTGAGGCCCTGTGTGCATTCAGCTGGCTACATTAAAGGTAAGTGCACAGTAACACTTTATTAATATTTCATTATTGATTACAGTTGTACCCCGCTTAACGCGGTTTCACTTAACGCGATTTCTCACATACGCGGTGCCTCGCCAGAACCGAAGTTTCACTTGACGCGGTTCATCTACTCATATACGCGGTGAAATATAATATTTATTTAGCTCATAAAATTCATACAAATTACCCAGCGAGAATATAATTTACATTGCTGGAATTCTTACAATATGATGATGATTTTGAATATAAACATCATAGATTTTGCACTAGACATACAAATTTTAGATATAATGTTTACTCTGAGTAAATATGTTATCTTTTGTGCAAAATATATGACATTTATATTCAAAATATTCCTGGTGTTACAAGGAATCCAGCAATGTCAATTATATTATCCTAACTTTAGTTTGAGGTATTATTTATTACTAAAAAGGTAAATATTTTGGTTTTCCCACACATCTGGTAGGGAGGGTTGGTGGGGGGTGGGGGGGAGGAAGGGACCGACTGACCATCTGGCACGGTGTGAAGAATATATATATTTTTTTATTAACTGAAGATATTTGTTTTAGCTCATAAAATTCATACAAATTACCCGGCCAGAATATAATTTACATTGCTGGAATTCTTACAATTTGATGATCATTTTGAATATAAACATCATAGATTTTGCACTAGACATACAAATTTTAGATATAATGTTTACTCTGAGTAAATATGTTATCTTTTGTGCAAAATATATGACATTTATATTCAAAATATTCCTGGTGTTACAAGGAATCCAGCAATGTCAATTATTTATCCTAACTTTAGTTTGAGGTATTATTTATTAAAATCTAGTGGTTTTCCCCCAAAAATTTCTCAGAGAGGGAAGAGCCAGCAGTGTAGTGTGAGAAGAGGGGGAGGGAGTCGAGTCCATTATTTGAATGGACATTAACTTGGCGACTGTATTTCTCTATTTCTCTTAAGTATTAATTGTGTGCATGTACCATCATAAAATAAAGATGTTATTTTTACTAGAACATAGTTGTGTGTCGTCAAAAAGTGGAGTTTGGGGGTCGGGCCAGTCTCTATTGGAATTAATCCCATATGTTCTGTTGTTCACTTAACGCGGTTTTCACTTAACGCGGTACCCTGTGGGTTCAATTGACCGCATTAAGCGGGGTACAACTGTACTTTTACTGTACTGTATTTCATTTTAGAATTTCTATGTATTATTATCGCCTTTTCGACTTACGACCTGGTCGTCGGGAAGGAACCCCGTCGTAAGTCGAGGAGAGCCTGTACTGGAATTCACTTTTTTAAGACTCTCTGAGGTGTTCTGGACTACTCCTCTATTAAAAAATAAATAAAATAAATAAATAAATACAGTCTTTCCTCTACTTACAGCAGGGTTAGGGACCGACGACCAGGTCGTAAGTCGAAAGGTGAAAATAATACAGGTTGACAAACCTTTATCCAAAATTCCGAAAACCGAAAAGCTCTGAAAACCGAAAGTTTTTTTTGTGGAAATTTTTTTTTTTTTTTTTTATTATTATTTTTTTTTAAACAAGGATTAGCCCACCCGGGCATAGATCACTGACCCACATCAGGACCTGGGGACGAAAATGTATTAGTAATAATAATAATTATAATAATAATAATAATTATTCATAGTAAATAAAAATTTTAATAAAAATACACCAAAATAAAATAATATGATAACATTAATAATAATAATAAAATATAATAATAAAATTAATACAAATAACAATAATACAGGAGTACTGTAATAATAAAATAATAATAATAATATTAAAGAAATACAAGAATGAAAAAAAGATCAAAAGTGAGAAACACGACCTAGACCTATGAATTATTATTATTATTATTATTATTATTATAATTTTTATTATATTCTCCCCCCTTCCAGGCCCTGATGTGGGTCAGTGATCTATACCCGGGTGGGCTAATACACATTAAAAAAAAAAAAAATCTGAAACCAAAAAATTCCAAAATCCGAAATTCCTCTGGCCCCAAGGACTTTGGATAAGGGATTGTCAACCTGTACATAGAAATTCTAAAATGGGTGTCTCTTTTTCTTCTCAGCACCACGAGAACTCTCACTTTTACGCTTGCCAGCCAGTACACAGCGCGATCATGAGATCACTAACGTCGGGACTCGAAAATACGTAATGTGAAAAATATTTTTTCGACCATGGCCGTCATATGTCCGGGTTGTCGTAAGTTGAGGAGAACCTGTAAATAAATAAATAAAACGAAAAATCCAGAATTAGTCCGGACAGATTGTGTTCATACATGCGGTTGAAAGTGTATGGGTGTCGTACGGCCCGTGGCTCACTGTCTCTCAGTTTCAGTTTGATTTCTGCTTTCATATGCATAGTATCAGTGTGCCTCACCTCGCTACTTACACTTATTTACGTGAACTTTTGTAGGGGGAGAGTACGTAGTATCTTTAACAGGGATACTAGAGGATTTTAACATACTTGGGGTTTTCATACGCAAATTTGCGTATGAACTAAAAAATTTAAATAAAATAACTTAACGTTTGCATATGAACGCTAGACGTACAAGACACACATTTGGCAATGTCGGTGTAATCTGGCAACTACTGTACAAGTAATATCTCCATTAGTCGGAATCCCTATTAACGAGAACTCTCAAATAGCCTGAGTTGAAATTGAAATTTATTTGGAATTTTTAAAAAAAATTCTCTCAATTCTGGGTTTGGGAACAAATTTCAAGGTTGAAGGTCAGGAGCATTTTCTTAAAAAAAAAAAAAAAAAAAAGTCCAGATTTTTATTTCCAGGTAAGGGAGCAAATGTCCATTATGAGATAATGCGCAAATACCTGAAAATCTGAGAAAATGGTGGCAAAATCACTTCAAACTTTTCTGCTCAGGGCCTGGGAACAAAGGTTCCCGGCATTATAAAAGATTTTTTTATTATTTTTTTTTTGGGTGGGGGGGGATTAGCCCACCTGGGCACAGGTCACTGAGCCACATCGGGGCCTGGGGGAGAAAATATAATACTATTAATAACACTAATAATAATGATGATGATAATAATAATAATTATAATAATATGAGATAGCTGGCTTAGTGGGGGAGTGGGAGGATGGATGGGAGGTTGGTGGTTGGGGGGAGCGTTGCTCGGGAATCAGCAGAGGTAGTGTTGCCGTTGCTATGGTAAACAGGGAGTACAGATGTACAGTAGGCTACATATATGCAAATAGCGACTGTGTTAAACTTTCATTTGGCTTTTATTTACTGGTTTAGCAATAGAGTATTTTTTGCTGTAACTTATATATTAGTATTATTTTGATTTATTCCTCACATTTCCTGGTACTTTATACTGTAGATTGTTTTTGGAAAACTATGGATACAGGAGGAAAATACACACAAAAGTTTTTTCCTAAATACTCCCTGCTAAAATGGGGTGTGTGTCTTATATAGCGTAAAATATGGTAGTTGGTTTCATGACCTGAAGAAGTCTTGAATAAAGATGAAATTAATACGTATACAGTACACCCACCTCTCATTTTATGCGGGGGTTACGTTTTTAAACCACCGCTTAATTAAAAAATGCGTAAATTAAACATAATTTTCCCATAAGAATACATATTAATGGTACAGGTTAGGGGAACCATCATATACCGTACAAGGTAACTCACAATAAATATTCTTTTACCTTACTCATTCATAAATGAAAAACAGTTAATACAGGAAAACAATAGTAAATACATCTTGAATAACATTTATATTGACGACTGGCGACTTCTGCTTGACAAAGGTAGCGTAGTGAAGGGTTGAGGAGGGAGGCTACTGAGGAGGAGGCAAGGGTACGGGGTGAGTTGGTGGTTGGGGTAGGCTGTGGTCTGGAGATGCCAGATGTCGATGGCTGAGATGTGTTGCTGTCAGATTTCTTGAAATATGAGAGCAATGTCTTTTTGGTGGTTTTCATTTTCTTTCTTGCAGGATTTCTTTGTACAGGTAGCACTGCATAGCCGAATGCACATTACTACTCACTTTTGAGCAACGATCATTATTTATATTGTCTTCATCTATAATAGACATAGCACGCTCAATTAAAGTGAATACCTCTGTCAACCGCTTTGCTGTTAGAGTTCGTACGACCTCAGGCTCCTCTTTCTTCTCTACTTCCTCATCTTCCCGCTCTTTTTCTAAGTCAAGCAAATCTTGGGGCGAAAGTTCTTCTTTAAGAGAGTCTAATAATTCCTGCACGTCCTTTAACTCCACCTCTTCAAGACCTACTTTATTTGCCAAACTCACAATGTTTTCTCTGGCTTTAGACATCACTTTCAACACTGAAACCTCTAAAGTCATGCACAAGATGTGGACACAGATTTTTCCAAACTCCATTCATACACGAACAACTAACTTTGTCCCATGCCTTACCAACTAGCATTATAGTTTCTAATGTTAAAAGATTTCCAGAATTCTTTAATAGTCATTTTACCATCATCAGTAGCCTTCACTACAGCATCAAATGTTTTGTTGAGATAATAAGCCTTAAACGTACTAATCACTCCTTGATCCATAGGCTGAATGAGGGATGTCGTATTCGGTGGAAGATAGACAACTTGAATGTTTTCACAAAGATCTTGAATTGATGGTGGATGTCCGGGGGCGTTATCCACTAGCATTAATAATTTAAAAGAAAGATTATCACGTTCACAATATTCACGTAAATCATCTTTCAGCTTTGACACAACATAGTCACAAAAAAGATTACCAGTAAACCACCTCTTGTTATTTGAAAAGTAGTGAATTGGTGAGAGATGTTTAGAGTAACCCTTGAGAGCACATGGGTTTGCGGAGAGGTACACCATCACTGGTTTTAATTTGCAGTCACCTTCAGTATTACCTCAAAACAATAAGGTATAACAATCCTTAGCGACCTTGAAGCCTGGTGCTGATTTTTCCTCGTGAGATATACGTTCGTGCTGGCATTCTCTTCCAAAATAGAGCAGTTTCATCCAAATTGAAAATCTGCTTGCAGAGCCTCCCTTCTAAATAATACCCTTCAGAGTTCTGACAAATTGCTTGACAGCCACGGCATCGGCAGATGCAGCCTACACACTCATCTTGATAATGTGATATCCGTATCTTCGCCTGTAGTTAGCAAACCAACCAGAATTAGCACTGAATGGTCTCACTGGGACTTCTTCATCCTTCTGTAGCTCTTGGATTGCACACACTTTTGCCTGGGCTAGCAACATGCTGACTGGTACGTCGCACTGATTTTGATCTTCGATCCACGTACTCCGCATCCTTTCCATGTGCTCCATTATAGAACTCCGAGCATAAGAGGTTTTCGTTGCACTTGCAGATGTTCCTGATTAAGCACTGTTCTTTATCTTCTCAGCATTGTTTCGAATAGTACGAACAGTGCTCTCACTTAAACCAAGCACGAGGCCAACATCCGACACACGGTCTCCTCTCTCAAGGCGGGTGATCACATTTAATTTCACATCCATTGTGATTGTTTTTCGTGCCTTTTTAGCTTTAGGCGCTCCAGAGGAGGCAGATGGATGTTTTCCAGACATACTCAATGGGGAAAACAGCATTTAACACTAAAAAGGTGCGTGATAAACACACACTGCAAATGAGAGCACAGAGAAAAAGTAGTGCTTATGTGAAGTGAGAAAGCGATATGCGGGAAGCTTGCTGGACGTCGTCACAGTTGTTGTACAGAATACTTGATTGTCATCATTATCTTCATCATTAGTAGTAATAATCTTTAATACATTATTATAATAATTACCTGTATTATTATTAATAATAATATTAAAATTGTTGATGTTGATATGACTGCGACTTATAGTAATACTTATTAGCACCTCACCAGGCATCACACACTACTCCATTGCCAGGTGACCAGGCGAATACGCGCAGCAAATTTAAACTGTCTTGAGCGCCTTATTTAAAAAATAGGTGTGCTTAAATTAGCTTTTGGTATAAATTGAACAATCGCGTTATTGCAAAAACGCTTTAATCAAAGGTGCGTAAAAAGCGGGGTACCAGTACACTTTATCCTCATTAATTCGGATTTGGGCTTAATTCTAATGTTGTTGTTCTTTTTAATGAATAAATAAACAATTTGAATTTGGAATGAATCTGAAATAACCGTGCTGTTCCTAAAAATCAATAATAATTATAGGAATATATTTTGAAATAAATTAAGATGAATGAATCATTGAAATAAAATATGAATTGTATTAAGATACAAAACTAATTGGATGAGTAGGTGAGGGGTGGCAGAGGAGGGAGGGAGGGAGGACAACTCATCATCTTCCGCTCAGCAGCCTGTTACCCCTTTATTATGACAGCAAGCAATTTCACCATAATTCCCATATTATTTAGGTTCATTTGATGCCGAGTTAATAAAACATGATTGAAAATTGTTTATTTTTACTGCGAAAATCCAACATTTAATACCAGATGAGCTATTGAGGTCTCTTGTTTACAGTACAGAGCAGTATCAGGTGATCATTCTTGGTCTCCCCAGCAATATTGGCGACACCCACCATTTCTCAAGCACTGGATTTTTCAGTAATTCGAGTGACTCAGAGCCACCTTTCTGTCAAATCAGCCTAAGTAAGTGAAAGATCACTAAATTAATGCTATACTGCTACCCATGCTACTCATGGATTTCTGCATAAGCTATAACCATGGTCATATTTCAACCAATTGCGTAAGCGATAACTGTGCTTGCGAAACCCATGTAAAATGAGACCCCAGTGTACTTGACTCCTAGACAGCAACCCATCGTTTGTGTTGACCAACCCTTGTTTGCCAATGCCAAACTTATACAGTGGAACTGGTCAGATATTTTCAAGGAAGACATGTTCATGAACATGTTTGCTTCCATTCACACTGAACAAGCCTTCCTTTGAACATCGGTGTCAGATGGCCACAGGTTGCATTGCCAGATATTTTACCCAATCAATCAATCCTGTGAACAACTGGTCAGTTCATGGTAGAATGTGGGTGGATAAAAAATCCCCAAGAGGCTGAACAATATCAAGGTCAAGAAGAGATGATTCTGGATGGGTTCTTTTCATTTATGTAATCCCTTAATTTGTCTGAATAAATAAAACTTGCACATTAATGTTGGCCTGTAAGTTTACCTTCCAGTTACCATCCTGACAAGACCCCAGAAACTGTAGTTAAGAATCAGTAGGCTACATCCCCTACTGTTTCTTCTTATATTCATATTTGGCAATACCAAAACATCAGAAAATTATACCAAGGATCAGTGAGAAACGAAGACATAGTTTTATCCAATTTTGAGGACCCGATAGTCCAGCAGCTTCGATGGTTCGGAACGCATATAGTGAAAACTTATTATTAGAGGGAAAATTGGGATATGTTAATAAAAGTCAACAGTAATGCTATAAAAGTTGTGGAAAAATTATTACAATTATCACAACCTGTACTCGAATGTACTAATTACTAAAATTTTTATGTCTAGTGCAAAATAAGGGATGTTTATACTCAAATTAATCGCTGCCTTGCAAGAATTCCAGCAATGCAAGTTATATTCTGCGAAGTCAAACCAATGGTATTTTATAACTGAAAAACTTAAACTCCCTCTACTGTATAATCCTGAGTCCCTGACATGTCCCCCCTCCACTGATAACAACAGACCCAGTAATCTCCCCTCTTGCCTGTCAACACCTTCCCCCTCCTCCCAGCCAGAAGGCAATAAGGATTTTAGAGGGTGAAGGTGGTTTTAGGCTTAATTTTTTTTTTTTTATAAAATGGCACAGACTTGACTTAGCAAAATATAACTTGCATTGCTGGAATTCTTGCTATATAGCAATTAATTTGAGTATACACATCTCATAGTTTGCACAAGATAAAATTTTTAGTCCTTTAGCTTAGTACATTTGAGTACAAAATGAGAACAGTAATATGTCGCTCAAAATTATGGCTTTTCCAAACAGGGAAAAGTCTGTATAACTAGCCCCAGTGGTCAGGATATTATGGCATTGAATTTTACAGAGTATTTAAAATTCTTTGTTTAGTTCTGAACATATATGGGAATTGCCATATAGTGAATGGCATAAAGCGAGGGTCCAGTGTACAGTAAACATGTGCCATAGCACTAACACTTTGTTATAAAGAGGTCCAGTAAGCCTGGGCTAGATATATGCTGATGTAAGTTATATTGGTACCAGGAATGGTACATTTTATGCAGTATTTTGCCTTTTTTTAACCTCAGCATCAATGGTTCGGAATTTTCGCTAATCCGGAACCGGTCTGGTCACAAGTTTCCTGAATTACTAAGGTCCAACCTGTATATTGGTCCAGGGTCAGAATTTGATGTTTATGAGTTTATCATTGCATTCTGTGGCTCAAATACACTTGGAAACAATACCCAAGTTATTAATATACAGCATGTCAAAAATTATTATTTTTTAACTACCCAACATTTTGGAAAATTGTCCTCAAAATCGAGTTCTAAAGGGAAATTTTTGGGGACTCTCCTTCTGATAACCTCTAGGGGCCATAAATGACACGTGTGCCAAGGGAAACATTTCTTTCATCAAATGCCATATATTTCCACCATCTACACCCACTATGTTTGTGTACCCGAGTCTGAGAGCGAGTGTATGTAAAAGCTTGTGTAAGTCCACACAATACAGTATTACCCCGCTTTATGCGGTTTCACTTTACGCGATTTCTCATATACGCAGTGCCTCGCCAGAACCGAACTTTCACTTTCCGTGCTTCATCTACCCATATACGCGCAGAGTGTCCGGCTCGACGCTATTTTTAGATTCGCCCCACCCGCCTGCTCCCTGCTCCCGCCTCCTCCCTCCTCCCGCCTCCGCCTGGGCAAGCCGCGAGGTAAGGTTGCCAGTGCATGTCTCTGTTGCGTTATCACTGACGTCATATGACGTATCGGACTGTGATTGGCCATGCATCCCTACCCCCCTCTGCTGTTAGCTGTAATTGGTTTAAAGTAATATGACGTGTCCACCCGGGGAGGGAGGGAGGGAGGGAGGGAGGAAAGATGACGCTTGACCTAGCCGCGGCAGTTTCATCCCTTCAGGCCACACCGTGTATACGTGCATCCATTGTTCTGTGATAGTGACAGTGAAGGTGACTTTGAGGGATTTGTCAGGGAAGCCCTGACAACTGTAACTGATAGTGATGGTGATGCACCTAGTAATGGTGATTCACCTGAGGGCCAGTAATCTGCCCTCTGCCTCGGAACCAGCCTCCATCCCCGTATGCCGACCCATCTCTTCTACTAACGTAAGTGTTACACCTAACTTTTAGTTTTCCTAACCTAACCTTTATTTTTCCTAACTTAACCTTTATTTTTCTATATTACTTGTTTGTGCATACCATCATAAAGTTAAGATAAAATTTTTACTACAACATAGTTGTGTGTCGTCAAAAAGTGGAGTTTGGGGGTCGGGCCAGTCTCTATTGGAATTAATCCCATATGTTCTGTTGTTCCATTAACGCGGATTTCACTTTCCGCGGTACCCTGTGGGTTCAATTGACCGCGTAAATCGGGGTACTACTGTACTGTATACTTTTGTACTGTACAAGGTATTACTCTGTTGGCAGTCAAAAAAGGCAAAAAAAAAAAAAGTGTCTACTTAAAATGCCCATACTAGGTACAAGAAGAATTTCCACTAAAGGAAGCAGATTAACCATAGAGCAGGACAATAAAGCATCGTGATCAATGTTTCTACCTCCAGTCCAACTCCCCTTATTAAGTCACACTAGCAAGAAATGGTGAATCTTTTGAAAGAGCAAGTATGGAGAAAGGCTTAAATGTAGGGGGAAGCAGCTCTGACCTTTGACAGAAGCATGAGCCTTGTTGCCAGTGTTGATGTTAAGGAAGGCTCCAGTTCCCAGTGACACCTTCACATCACCTCGCTGGAACCCACATGAACCAAACAGGGAAGCACCTTGGTCTGATACCTGAAAGTGATTATACAGTACATTATATATCTCTCTTTCTGTGTGTGTGTGTGTGTGTGTTTATTTTGCATAATGTGGCCTCACTTAAATTTGCTGAATTATAATATAGTTTATATATAATGGAACATATTGATATAAAGAAATCAATGATCTACTATTAAATACTTGGAGTTTGATGCATGGAAAACATAAGTTTTAACAAAACATTGCAAGGGGCTTCATGACTAGCCTGTAGACCAGAGCTCACTCACAGCATTTGCTTTGGTAGTTTCAACACCTTGCTTCAATACAATATGTTACCTCTTTGATACTTCCCTGGTAAGTGTTACTATTGTACAGCATTTACGTTATTAAATGTACGGTAGAATCCCAGTTAACTGATATCCAGGCGACCGGTAGATTAAACTAAGTAGCACCAACATGAAATAATAATAATAATAAAAATAAACATTCCTCCAAAATCAACTAGAAACATAAATTTGAATACAGGTTGTACCTCTCTAGTCCAGCAACCTCGGGACCTGACCGGTGCCGGACCATGGAAATTGCCGGACCATGGAAATTCACCCTTTTCCTGGATAGATAGTGACTTGTGCTTATGCCTGGAAGCACTAGCACCACTTTCTCTGCATCATGGTTTCTTTGAAGACATATTGAAGGGTTAAATGTCGTATAGTAGCTTCTCAAATTTCGCGAGTTTTTAATTCTTAACGTATTTTATTGGAACAAACAAAAAAATAAATAAATAAAAATTTTGACGGCGGAAACTTGAATTTCGACGGGTTTGAACGGCCCGTCAACATGCAGACGACGTGCACAATCGTGTAAACAGCGTCATTTCTCTTATGTACAAAAGATTCATTATTGTTTATTACTGAATGTCATTTTTTATTGAATTAACGTTTATGTGTGCAAAATGAGCAATACAATTCATTAATAATAAGTAGAATATTAAAACACACGAGGAAATGACACAGCATTGTATTTGTTGATTACAAAACCAGTGACTGGTTCTACATATAAAACTGAAGAAAATAAGACCTTGGTTGTAGCTGTAGTAAAATTAATATGGTTGTTTTAAGTAATGTTATTTAATGTTAATAAATGGAACAATAGAAGTAGCTAACGATAATGGTAAAGAAAAAAGAGAGATCGCATATGTAAGTGCGCATGCGCACACGTGAAAGCATATCATCATTACTTTACATAAGAATATGAAAGCAACACTTATTTACTGTTCATATATATTTTAATTAATGTTTCTGAATTTGTTTTTATTGAATTAATGTACGTGTGTGCAAAATTAACAATACGATTTATTAATAATACGTGGAATATTAGAGGAGACGAGACGGCTGCCGGCATTGTTTATGTTAAAGCTTACGAAACCAGTGACTGATTGGTTCTACATATAAAACTGAAGAAAATAAGACCCTGAGTTTAGCTGTAGTAAAATTAATGTAAAAAAATGAATATGGTTACTTGAAGTACCTGAAATGTTATTTAATGTAAATAAATGGAACAATATAAGTAGCTAACCATTAATGGTAAAAAAAAAAGTGAGACTGCTCATATGTAAGTGCGCACATGTGAAAATATATCGTCATTACTCTACATAAGAATATGAAAGCAACACTTATTTACTGCTCATATATATTGAAGGGTTAAATGTTGTACTCTGTATAGAAAAGCAGAGAGAGAGAGAGAGATAGCAGCTGAACTGCCGGATGTAAACAAACCTTAATTTCCCGCGGCTTTTTTTTTTTCTTTTAAGGGGATTAGCCCACCGGGGAATAGGTCACTGACCCACATTAGGGCCTGAGGGGCAAAAATTTAATACTCCTGTAATAATAATAATAATTCAGATAAGTAAAAAAAAAAAGAAAAAAAAGCTGCCTATCTACCTATTGGACAAACTAAAATCGTTCCGGACCACGGGAGTTTCCGGACCACAGAATGCCGGACTAGAGAGGTACAACCTGTACTGTGCTCAACAGGGATGAGCTGCCATATTTTTTGCTATGATAAACAATAAAATCAATATGTACCATATCATAAAATAAAATAGCATATATTTTGTATAAAAAAATAGCTCGTTTCACACTCAAACCATCTTCTGAGCACTGCAACACACCTCAGGCAGTCAACCAGTTGACTCGCAGACATGTGGCAGCCACGCTGGTTGTGTGTATGCCGTGATGTCACATCACGAAGGAGCACAGCCACACAGTTATAGCCCACCGCCTCCACACGCATTCACTTCCCACATACAGTACGCACTTCATTTATTTTTATTTTATAGTTTTATATTATATTTTCTTTATTTTGAAGTCACATCATTTATATCAAATGGAATAAGTGATAAAGAAGTCCATTTTTCTTAGACACAAATTTATAAGGTCAGCCTATAGAACTGTGCATTGTAGGATTTATTGAGGGGTCCTTAGAGTGAGTTTCAACTAACCATAAAAACTCTTTCTCCGGCAACTCTCAATTGTCATAGATGCCGGATAACTGGGATTCTATTGTATTTATATTCCCACATATTTATTAATGATTCAGATTGAATGGTTGTCAATAGAGAAACTTTTTCACTTAATGTACAGTAGGCTCACCACTTTCACAGAATCTAGATTCGCGATTCACCACATTTGCGAAAGGTTCCAAATGTGCTCATCATTCAAATTCATGCACTTCCTCACCACTTTCACAGCTATAATGCACTGTCACGGGGCATTGTGGGTCTGACATCACACCGTCAGAGCGTCGGCAGCAGCCCTTGTTTAAATCAGTGGAGGGTTTTGGGTACAGACAACTTTTAAGTAGCCAACTGTGTGTCGCTCTTACGGTTCAGGAATTTTAATTCTAAAAATGTACATATTTTGAGTTTAGATAGATAGATTTATTGAGTTATATCAAATATTTTACATTGTTAAGGGTTCAAGTTTTGACCTGGACACGTGTGAGAAGGGTGTTATCCAGTGTGACCCTACCAAACATAACAGGTTTCCAGATTCCAATAAGTTGATTATAATCGACCTGCATGAGTTTTGATGTTTTCAAACTAATATGTTTTCCCTAACCTGTTTTTAATGTTGATTTGAGATATGACTTCAGTTTTCGTCTATCACGCAAGGTTTATTGACAAATGGAATCCTTGAGGCAAAGGCCATTGTTCAGTGTTGCATCAGCAACTGTAGTGTTAAATCTCCTTGTTTTGCTCTACTAAGATACTATTCCTGTGGTAAATATGTCTTCTCGTGGATGTTTGAATAATCCAAACGTATTCTGCTACATATGTGGGTGTTTTGTTGTGAATAAGCAACAAGAAATAACCACATTCGTGAAAAATGCCTATTTTGCTTACTTTGGAGTGAAAATAGGTGATTCAGATAAACCATGGGTGCCACATAAAGTACAGTTGTACCCCACTTAACGCGGTCAATAAAACCC
This sequence comes from Homarus americanus, assembly GCF_018991925.1. NCBI lineage: Eukaryota > Metazoa > Arthropoda > Malacostraca > Decapoda > Nephropidae > Homarus > Homarus americanus. The sequence continues at coordinate 18,642,744 of NW_024711292.1, forward strand.
AGAGGGTACCGCGTTAAGTGAACAACAGAACATATGGGATTAATTCCAATAGAAACCGGCCCGACCCCCAAACTCCACTTTTTGACGACACATAACTATGTTGTAGTAAAAATAACATCTTAATTTTATGATGGTACATGCACACAATTAATACTTAAGAGAAATAGAGAAATACAGTCGCCAAGTTAATGTCCATTCAAATAATGGACTCAACTCCCTCCCCCTCTTCTCACACTACACTGCTGGCTCTTCCCTCTCTGAGAAATTTTTGGGGGAAAACCACTAAATTTTAAAAAATAATACCTCAAACTAAAGTTAGGATAATACAATTGACATTGCTGGATTCCTTGTAAGACCAGGAATATTTTGAATATAAATGTCATATATTTTGCACAAAAGATAACATATTTACTCAGAGAAAACATTTTATCTAAAATTTGTATGTCTAATGCAAAATATATGATGTTTATATTCAAAATGATCACCAAATTGTAAGAATTCCAGCAATGTAAATTATATTCTGGCCGGGTAATTTGTATGAATTTTATGAGCTAAAACAAATATCTTCAGTTAATAAAAAAAAAATATTCTTCATGACATTATCTGTCAATCAAAGTACCCCACCTTGACTCCCCCCCTCTTCCAACCGAGCGGTCAGTCAGTCCCAACCCTCCCCCCCACCCCCCCCAATCCTCCCTTCAAGAGAAAGATTGGGTGAAAAAAATAAATTTTAACATTTTGTATTAAATAATACCTCAGATTAAAGTTAGGATAATATAATTGACATTGCTGGATTCCTTGTAAGACCAGGAATATTTTGAATATAAATGTCATATATTTTGCACAAAAGAGAACATATCTACTCAGAGTAAACATTTTATCTAAAATTTGTATGTCTAATGCAAAATCTATGATGTTTATATTCAAAATGATCATCAAATTATAAGAATTCCAGCAATGTAAATTATATTCTGACCGGGTAATTTGTATGAATTTTATGAGCTAAAACAAATATCTTCAGTTAATAAAAAAAAAAATATATTCTTCACAGGGTAACAGATGGTCGGTCGGTCCCTCCCTCCCCCCCACCCCCCACCAACCGTCCCAAGGAGATGTGTGGGAAAACCAGAATATTTAACTTTTTAGTAATAAATAATACCTCAAACTAAAGTTAGGATAATATAATTGACATTGCTGGATTCCTTGTAAGACCAGGAATATTTTGAATACAAATGTCATATATTTTGCACAAAAAATAACATATTTACTCAGAATAAACATTATATCTAAAATTTGTATGTCTTATGCAAAATCTATGATGTTTATATTCAAAATGATCATCATATTGTAAGAATTCCAGCAATGTAAATTATATTCTGGCCTGGTAATTTGTATGAATTTTATGAGCTAAAACAGGCAGTCAGGCAGGGTGGCGGGTGGGGCAAATCTAAAAATAGCGTCTCGAGCCGGACACTCACCGCGTATATGTGGAAAAAATCCGTGTTAAGTGAAAGTTCGCTTCTGGCGAGGCACCGCGTATATGAAGAAAACGCGTTAAGTGAAACCGCATTAGGTGGGGTAATACTGTATGTCGCACATGTGTTGAAGGTTTATGACTGTGGAAATATGGCAAGAAAAAAGCTATGCCATTTGGAGTCCATATGGTATGGCGGGAACCTAAAAATCATTCATCCCAAGATTCCATCGCCATATGGTCCTGAGGTTTAAGTCCCCATTCCGCCAGATGTGTTGCAGTCCGTGTCATCAGAATCTGACGGTGATTCATCGTCAGGTAAAGGAAGTGATGTTTATCAACCTGATGATATTAATGATGTACCGGAGGTGTTTACCCACAGTGAACTTAACGATCTGGTTAGGGATTTGAATTTACCAAAGGAGTCTGCTGAGCTTTTAGGATCTAGGTTGAAATCAAAGAATTTATTGAGCAAAGGGACATATATTTCATGGTATAGGCAACGTGAACAAGAACTATTTTATTTTTTTCAGAGGAAGGCTCCTTGGTTTATTGTAGTAATGTGTCTGCTTTAATTAACTATTTTGGCATTACCTATACAGCTACTGAATGGAGGTTGTTCATCGATTCATCAAAAACAAGTTTCAAACGAGTTTTAATTCATATTGGAAATGTATTTTCATCAATTCTTGTGGCTCACTCTGTTCATCTTAAGGAAACTTATGAAAATTTGCAGATGCAGTGATCCCTCAGTTAACGAGCACCTCGGTTAACGAAATTTCGGTTAATGAATTACCTTCCATAAGATTCTTAACTTCGGTTAACGAGCCTTCCCTCGATTAACGAATTCCTTACGAGCTCCCCTCAACATGCTTTTGCTTGCACACTAGCTGTCCTATTAGTCTGCCAATACAGTAATCGGTTCTAGGGCTTAAATTCCTTACTGTTTTATTAAATATCAAGAAGTTTGTACTATTCAATACTTTTAAAAGTCTTATATTAAATTTTAGAAAATTTTAACAATTATTGAACATAATTGAAGGTAATGAAACTAGTTTTATGCGTGCCATCCAGCCTCTCAACACACCATACAGGCGTCAGTCTTTGTGTCTTTTCAGTGGAGGTAACATCTTGCTTGAGACTCTCTTCAACTAAATGCTTTTTTTGTGTGTTTGCAAGCAAATTATTGGTCATTTTGAAATTTATTTTACATATTGACAATATATAATGCAGTGCAGTGTTGATTTAAAGAAAATAAACTTGAAATACACCAAGAGAACTAAAATTTTATGGGTGAAATGGCGCCATGGGGTGACTTCTCTTCCACCCCAATGCCTTCTCTTCTCCCTTCTCCTCCACCCCCATTCTAATTCCCATCATCATCATCCAGGAGCCTTCTACATACACACCTCAAAGTAAGTGTACTTTTCTACCTTTTTTGTTGAATTTAGGCAATTTTCGGTGAGCTGGAACCAATTACCCAAAAACCCATTGAAACAATGGTTTCGGTTAACGAGTTTTTCGGTTAACGAGCAACCTTCTAGGGCGGATTGTGCTCGTTAACCGAGGGACCACTGTACTTCTAGAGAAAGTTCATTATAAAGATCATGGTTGTTGATTTGTGGAGATTTCAAAGTAAATGCTTTGTTGCTTGGTCAACAGAGTGGATACATGAAAATGCCATGTTTTTTGTGTGAGTGGGACAGCAGAGCAAGACGTGAACATTGGGACAAAAACACACTGGCCACCTAGACAGGCTCTTGTGCCAGGTTCAAAAAATATTCTACATGAACCATTGATTGACCCCAAGAAAGTGCTGTTGCCTCCTCTGCATATTAAATTAGGGTTAATGAAACAATTTGTAAAAGCCCAAGATAAGGAAAGTGATTGTTTCAGGTACATATGCAGGGAATTTCCATCAGTCACATATGAATAAATCATAGCTGGCATTTTTGTGGGCCCTCAAATCCAAAAGTTAATGTTGGACCACCAATTTGAAGAATCGATGAACCAGTGTGAGAAAGAAGCATGGAATAGTTTCAAGAATGTTGAGTATAGTTTTTTAGGCAATAGAAAAGACCTAAACTATCAAAACATTGTTGAAGGTATCAGGCTTGGATAAATTACACTATTTAAGGTCAATTACAATTACTCAACTAAAGCTTAAATTACAAATACAATTTCAATTACTTGGTTTACAATACAGTACCGTATATCTCGGCCTATAAGGCGTCGGGGTGCATAAGACAGCCCCCCCAAATTTCCATTTAAAAAGTAGCTTTTGAGCTCTATTCGCTGTATAAGACCAGTACCCTAAATGTGACACTTACCCACTGACTCAGTAGTCCTTTACCAACCATCCTTGGTTTTTTAAAATAAGGCCAATTCACTTCAAGTAATGTCATCAAATGTTACCCGCTGGTGTAGTGTAAACACTAGTGACGTCACTGAAGCGTCTGCAATTTACCGGTAACTGGAACTAATGTGTGTCGAGTAAAATTTTTCCATTTACTTGAAATATATATATATATATATATATATATATATATATATATATATATATATATATATATATATATATATATATATATATATATATGTATATATATATATATATATATATATATATATATATATATATATATATATATATATATATATATATATATATATATATATATATATATATATATATATATATATATATATATATATATATATATATATATATACAGTATTACCCCGCCTAACGCGGTTTCACTTAACGCTTTTATCATATATCGCGGTGCCTCGCCAGAGCTGAACTTTCACTTAACACGGATTTTTTCCACATATACACGGTGAGTGTCGGGCTCGAGACGCTATTTTTAGATTTGCCCCACCCGCCACCCTGCCTGACTGCCTGTATTAGCTCATAAAATTCATACAAATTACCCGGCCAGAATATAATTTACATTGCTGGAATTCTTATAATTTGGTGATCATTTTGAATATAAACATCATATATTTTGCATTAGACATACAAATTTTAGATAACATTTTTTCTCTGGGTAACTATGTTATCTTTTGTGCAAAATATATGACATTTATATTCAAAATATTCCTGGTCTTACAAGGAATCCAGCAATGTCAATTATATTATCCTAACTTTAGTTTGAGGTATTATTTATTACAAAAAAGTTAAGTATTCTGGTTTTCCCACACATCTCCTTGGGACGGTTGGTGGGGGTGGGGGGGAGGGAGGGACCGACCGACCATCTGTTACCCCGTGAAGAATATATTTTTTTTTTTTTTATTAACTGAAGATATTTGTTTTAGCTCATAAAATTCATACAAATTACCCGGTCAGAATATAATTTACATTGCTGGAATTCTTATAATTTGATGATCATTTTGAATATAAACATCATATATTTTGCATTAAACATACAAATTTTAGATAAAAAAATTTTCTGAGTAACTATGTTATCTTTTGTGCAAAATATATGACGTTTATATTCAAAATATTCCTGGTCTTACAAGGAATCCAGCAATGTCAATTATATTATCCTAACTTTAATCTGAGGTATTATTTAATACAAAATGTTAAAATCTAAATTTTTCACCCACTCTTCTCTTGAAGGGATGATTGGTGGGGGGTGGGGGGGAGGGTTGGGACTGACCGCGCGGTTGGAAGAGGGGGGGGGCAAGGTGGGGTACTTTGATTGACAGATAGTGTATGAAGATTATTTTTTTTTTTATTAACTGAAGATATTTGTTTTAGCTCATAAAATTCATACAAATTACCCGGCCAGAATATAATTTACATTGCTGGAATTCTTATAATTTGGTGATCATTTTGAATATAAACATCATATATTTTGCATTAGACATACAAATTTTAGATAAAAATTTTTCTGAGTAATTATGTTATCTTTTGTGCAAAATATATGACATTTATATTCAAAATATTCCTGGTCTTACAAGGAATCCAGCAATGTCAATTGTATTATCCTAACTTTAGTTTGAGGTATTATTTATTAAAATTTAGTGGTTTTCCCCAAAAATTTCTCAGAGAGGGAAGAGCCGGCAGTGTAGTGTGAGAGGGGGAGGGAGTTGAGTCCATTATTTGAATGGACATTAACTTGGCGACTGTATTTCTCTATTTCTCTTAAGTATTAATTGTGTGCATGTACCATCATAAAATTAAGATGTTATTTTTACTACAACATAGTTATGTGTCTTCAAAAAGTGGAGTTTGGGGGTCGGGCTGGTTTCTATTGGAATTAATCCCATATGTTCTGTTGTTCACTTAACGAGGATTTCACTTAACACGGGACCCTCTGGGTTCTATTGACCGCGTTAAGTGGGGTACAACTGTATATATATATATATATATATATATATATATATATATATATATATATATATATATATATATATATATATATATATATATATATATATATATATATATATATATATATATATATATATATATACATACATACATACATACATACATGACCACCGAAGGGTCAAGACGACCACCGAAGGGTCAAGACGTACCTGGCGCTCCTCTCGGAGCAGCCAGGTCAACTGTTAAGTTGGCCCATACCAACCCCCTCCCCTGAACCACTTCTCCCCACCGGAGTATCAACAGGTTCTCGCCAGAAGTTACAATTTCATTTGGGAAAGGAATGGAACCAGTGTTAAACAGAGGTGAACATTGGTGAACAGTGCTTGAGTCAGTGAGAACAACTCAACAGTAAAAGTCGTATTCAAGTTAACCTTCACACAGTGAGGTCCCAGGTACCCAGTGATAACGGCCCGTGAGACCCAACAACCGGCAATGTGTTAATCCGTCTATGATAGGAAGCCCTGGGGCCACACCTCACTCATATAACACCATCTGTGAGGGAATTACTACACCACGTCAAGTCCCTCATAACACCATCTGTGAGGGAATTACTACACCACGTGATGCCCCTCATAACACCATGTGTGAGGGAGTTACTACACCACGTCAAGTCCCTCATAACACCATCTGTGAGGGAATTACTACACCACGTGAGGTCCCTTATAACACCATCTGTGAGGGAATTACTACACCACGTGATGCCCCTCATAACACCATATTTATGGTGCATTAGAGTACTGGTCACTTCAGACACAAAGACGGGCTATAAATAGCCTTCTTTATCTCCCCTCCATCTCACCCTGAGCCAGAGGGAAGGGTGGTGGTAAATAACATTTGTTTGCATATTTTCCATTTACTTGAAATAGATTTACCGAATTATTTGTTTATTTATTTAAAAGTCATTTACTGAATATTCTATGTCAAAAATAAATTTTAAATTAATTATTTATAGGAGATACCGTAAATATATGGTATTACTGGCCACTTCAGACACAAAGGGATAAAAATAGCCCATCTCCCCCTCTTCTTACAGCTGCCAATGGGAAGCGTCTTGGTAATTAAATTTGATGTTTATTTTCATTGTCTAATTTATCATGTATCAAAGTAATATTACTAAAAATTGTGTAGGTAGTAGGCAGCTACCAAACAGGTAGATACTACCGCCTGGGAAGATATTGGAAGCATAATGTGTTGTCTAATGGTAGACCCTGCTGCCATATGGCATCACGAAAATTGTGACCAAGTCCCAGGTTCAGCGCTGACCTGACTTTCTGCCTCATTTACACACAATTGCAGTTTGAATTGTTCCTCTAACTTTGACAACACAACATACATACAGTATATTATTTCTCACTTTTGATCTTTTTTTTACTTTTTGTATTTATTTATGGTTAGTTACTTTAAATAAGGCCAATTCACTTCAAGTAATGGCATCAAATGTTACCAGCTGGTGTAGTGTAAACACTAGTGACGTCACTTAAGCGTCTGTATTTAACTGTCAGTAGTTTCAAGAATTAATGCAGTCATTTACTGAATATTCCTTGTAAAAAAATAAATTTTAAGTATTATTATCAGTAAATATACCGATATGCATTACTGACCACCTCCACGGCTAAAAATAGCCCAATCTCGCGGTCACTTTCCCTTTCTTGTCTCCTCACTGGCAAATGGGGGGGGGTGGGGAGGGGTGTGTGATGATAGCTGTGTTTATTACAGGGGTATAATTCTCTTTTACGGTATGTTAGACAGGTTTATAATACATTTTTATTATTTTAATATACCGGTAATCTTAATTTGAATCCAGCTTGCCAAACGTAAGTTTCAGTATAAAATAATTAGTGGCAAGACCTTGCGAGTGGCTTACGATGTTTCCATCACCACTCTTGACAAACTAAACCACAATATTTAAGAGGTAAGAATTTTATACTTGGTGGTTTAGACGACCCCCTAACTTTGGGCAGATTTTTTTAATGTTCAAATTCCGTCTTATAAGCTGAGATATACGGTAATACTGTATCTCCATTAGCCGGAATCCCTCAAACCCGGAAATCTCTGATAGCTGGGTGGCTGCAAGGTTTTAAACGATGCAACAAGATCACCAATATTGAGATAGTCGGAGAAGGAGCAAGTGCCGACCGGGCTGCCGCCATGAATTTTCCCCCATTTTTATGGAAAATTATGGAGGAAGAACAGTACACCGACGACCAAGTGTTCAATATGGATGAATCAGGGTTGTACTGGAAGAAATTGCCATCCAAGACCTACATAGTCAAGTCTGCCAGCAAGTGTCGGGGGTGCAAAATGCAGAAGGAGCGCATCACCGTACTGTTCACCACCAATGCCTCCGGCACTGCTAAGCTGAAGTTGTCTGTGATCCACAAAGCCCGCAAGCCACATGCCTACAAGAATATGGACATGAGCAAGTTAAATGTCCACTGGCTAACCTCAGGGAAGGCATGGATGTTCTCTGGTCTGTCCTTCTCCTGGTTTGACAACTATCTCGTTCCTGATGTCAAGAAATTCTGACAGCGCAAAATAATGTGCCATTCAACATTTTGTTGCTCCTCGACAACACATCAGGACATTCGCCCCTTTTGCCGGATCGTCACCCCTAACACTAAGTAATTAATCCAGCCCATGGATCAGGAGTTGATTTGCAACGTGAAGGCTGCTTTCTCCGCCAAGAAGTTTCGGCTCCTGAACGACTTTACCAACACCAAGGATGAACTGCAGAACCTAGAGAGTGGCACCGATAGCGAGAGTGAGGACGCGGATCACGAACAAGATTTGGCTGACCATGAAGTGCTAGTCAAGCATTTCTGGAAACTGTTTAACGTGAAGAAAGCTGTTGATTTCTTGGTGGAGGCATGGGGGCAGCTATCTGTGGCAACGATTCGTCACGCATGGAGGCATGGGGGCAGCTATCTGTGGCAACGATTCGTCACGCATGGCGTCATGTGTTGGAGGGTATCCCAGGTGAGAGGCAGAGGCAAGCGGTGGCTGGCGAGGCTCAGTCTGTTGCTGTGGCATTGGAGAATGCAAGAGAGGCTGCACAAAGTGTTAGAGCTGCAGGCTTCTCTGAGACCACCAACGAAGACATCCTGGAGGTAATCAGGCAACCTGAAGTGACTGTGGACGAGATGTTGGAAGATGATGATGTCAGTGAGCAGCGAGGTGTTTCAGAAGAACAAGAACAGAAACTAACACATGCTGATGTGAAGGAGGTCATCGAGTTAGCTGAGAGAATGATGTTCATCTTTGCCAAAGAGTCAGGTAATCATCGCTACGAAGTCGAATAATCATCTGTTGAAATGCATGGAGCCCTATGTTCAGTAGTATCACGACCACATCGATGCTAGCCGTCAACAAAGCATCACTGAGTTCTTCACCCGCCAACCACCACAGCCAGCCCAAGTCAGTACTAGTGAGGATATGGACTTCGAGGGGTTTGACGAAGAGGCCCTGCTAGCTTCTGTGGCGGATAGAGATACAGTTGATATAGGTGAGGGCCAATAATCTGCCCTCTGCCTCGGAACCAGCCCCCCATCCCCGTGTGCCCAGTTATCTCTTCTACTAATGTAAGTGTTAAAAAACCTAATATTATTGATATTTCTCTTAAATATTAATTGTGTGTGCATACCATCATAAAATTAAGATGTTATTTTTACTACAATGTACGGATTGTGTCGGCGATAGCCCAAAAAAAGGGTAGTCTGGAGGTCAGCCCAGTACCTATTTCAATTAATCCCATATGTTCTGTTATTTTATTTACGCGTTTTGCTTTATACGCGGACCTCCATGGGTTTAATTAACCGCGTAAACCCAGAATATACTGTACAGTGATCCCTCGGTTCACGAATTACCTTCCATAAGATTCTTCACTTCGGTTAACGAAAAAATTTCGGTTAACGAATTCCTTACGAATTTTTCCCAAAATATTTTCGCTTGCATTTGGCTGCTCACCAGCTGTAATATTAGTCCGCCAATACAGTAATCGGTTCTAGGGCTTAAATTCCTTACCATTTTAGTAAATATCAAGAAGGTTGTACTATTCAATAATTTTAAAAGTTTTATATTAAATTTTTTAGTCATTTTAACACTTATTGAACATAATTGAAGTACAGGAAACTAGTTTTTTGGGCGCCAAACAGCCACTCAACACACCAAGCTTGGCGTCAGTTTGTTTATCAGTTCAGAGGAAGGAAAATCTTGTTTGAGACTCTTCAACATAAATGCTTTTTTTCTGTGTTTCCAGTCAAATTATTGGTAATTTTGAAATATGTTTTATATGTATTGATAATATATAGCGCAGTGCAGTGTTTATTTTAAGAAAATATTCTTTATTTACAGCAATAAAACTTAAAATTTCAGTGTTGAAATCGAATCCAGCATGGCTCCAAAGAAATCGAGAAAAGTTATTTCAATCCAGGTAAAGCAGGAAATCATAAAGAAACATGAACAGGGCATTAGAACAAATGTGCTTAGTAAAGACTATGGCATGTCGGTATCAACTGTGTCGACAATTCTTGCACAGAAAGACAAGTTTAAGGAAATGAAAGTGAGAGACAAATCTACCAGACTGTTTAAAGGTAGATCCCTAATAGCAGAAACAGAGAGGTTACTTCTCATTTGGATCAGGGAAAAGCAGATGAAAGGAGATTCAGTTTCTACAGAATTTATTTGTGAAAGAGCCAGGGAGATTAACGAACATTTAATGGAAGGAGCAACCTGGTTCTTCTAGACAGAGTTCGAAGATTTTCGGGCAAGCAAACGGCTGGTTTGAAAAATTTTAGAAAAGAAGTGACATTTTCAGTGTTATTAGGCATGGTGAGGCTGCAAGTGCAGATAAAAAGGCACAGCAAAGTTTGTAGTGGACTTTAACAAACTGGTGGATGAAGAAATTATCTTCCATAGCAAGTGTTCAATGTGGACAAAACTGGGCTGTTTTGGAAGAAAATGCCCAAAGGAACATTCATCACCAGAGATGAAGCCTCTTTACCTGGGCATAAACCCATGAAAGACCGTTTCACTCTATTGCTTGGTGCCAAAGCTTCAGGGAATTTTCGACTGAAGCCTATGCTTGTCTACCACTCTGAGAACCCCAGGGTGTTCAAACAACAAAAAGCGATAAGAGGAAAGCTTGGAGTTTATTGGAAGTCCAACCGTAAGGCATGGGTGACAAGACAGCTCTTTAATGAATGGGCTGTTGAGGTGTTTTGCCTTTCTGTCAAGAGCTACCTAACCACCAATAAACTCCCTTTAAAGGCTCTTCTCCTCATGGATAATGCCCCTGGTCATGACCCTGAACTTGCCAGCACTTTGGAGGCTCAATTTGACTTTGTCAAAGTGATGTTTTTGCCTCCCAACACTACATCAATCATGCAGCCAATGGACCAGAATGTGATCAGCAACTTCAAGAAGTTGTACATGAAGAAAATGTTCAGGTGGTGTTATCAGGCAACTTCCACTGATCCTGAACTAACACTGGCACAGTTCTGGATGACACAATTTAACATCCTGGAGGCTGTAAAATTAATTGTGTCATCATGGCAAGAAGTCTCCATTAGATCCCTCAATTCTGCGTGGAAAGCACTGAGGCCATCAGCAGTTCATGATTTTGAGGGATTTGAAGAAGAAGCAGAGTTGGACAAGGAGATTGTGTCCATTAGTCAGTCATTGGGCCTTGAAGTGGAGGAGGATGATGTGGAAGAGCTTGTGATGTCTCATGAGCAGGAACTTACTCCTGAAGACTTGCAGCAACTGGAGGAGATGTTAGAGGCTGACAGTGGTGAGGAGGAAAGGGAAAGTGATGACCATATGTCTACTTCAGATTTGAAAGATGTTGTTCACTACTGGGAAAAGTTTAGGATACTGGCTTCAAGGCACCCAGATGTGGAAACAACAGAACCTATTTTGTGTAATGTTGAGGACACAATGGTCTCCTTCAACAATCAGTTAATAATGATGAGGAAAATGCCCCACAACCCAAAATTGACAGTTTCTTTACTAAAAGGCATAGGGAAACAGATGCTAGCCCTCAGCCTTCCACTTTAAGAATGAGAGAGGATGTTCCTGCTGGAGAATCTGTCAGTCCAGAGGTTCCTGACATTTTCATGGAAGGTGACTCACCTTCCAAGAAGCAGTAAAATGCTTCTCCTCCACCTCCACTTCCTTCTCCTCCTCCACCTCCACTTCCTTCTCTTCTCCCTTCTCCTCCTCCACCTCCCACTTCAAATTCACATCAGCATCATCATCCAGGAGCCTTCTACATACACACCTCAAAGTAAGTGTACTTTACTGCATTTTTTTTTACTTTAGGTAATTTTCGGTGAGCTGGAACCAATTAACCAAAAACCCATTGAAACAATGGTTTCGGTTAACAAAATTTTTGGTTAACGAACGACCTTCTGGAACGAATATATATATATATATATATATGCAAGTAAATCACTGTAGGTGCGCGTGATCTAGGTATATGCTGATAACCACAAGGAAAGAAGAAAACACGAAGTTCCCAAGCGCTTTCGTGTAATTCACATCTTCAGGGGTGAGTACAGACTAGAGAGAGTAATACAAATCAAGGTGTATATATACAGAGGAGGGTGAGACCAGGTCCACAATGGTCAGGTATTAGGTAATGACCCTACTAATCTTTAAATAGCACACAACGGTTGGTGGTCAGGTCAGATGGTCAAGTGACCCGGCCTTCTCACCTGATCACAAATCTTCTTAATTACAAAATTGTCCAGCTTGTACATGCCGTTACTCAAATTCATGTTGAATGCTTCGGTATGTTTAATAAGACTAGATTCTATGATGTTCCTACTATCAATTGAATTACATGGTAATATTGAGGAGGCATTATCCCAGTCAATGCAATGCTTGTTATCCCTCAAATGAACAAACAGAGCATTGGATTCCTGGCCTGTCCTAACACTGTATTTGTGTTGTTTAATTCTAGTTGCAAGATCTTTACCTGTCTGGCCTAAGTAAAACATATTACATTCCTTGCAAGGAACTTTATAAATGCAACCAATTGTGTTGTTGGGGGAGTTCTTGATTAACATTTGTTTAACAGTGCATGAGTTTTTAAATGCCACATTGACGTTCCAGGTTTTTAGCTGTGCAGGAATGTGTGAGAAATTTTTGTGAAATGGTAATATTAAGATATTCTTATGGTCATGGGTGGGCTTGGGGTCAGTTCTATAAAAAGTTTTCTTAGTAATGTTTAAGCATTTGTCTATGAAAGATCTAGGGTATTTAAGGTTTGAGCCAATATTATATACATATTTGTATTCCTCATCGATGAATTCCGGACTGCAAATTCTCAAGGCACGTAAAAACATTGTTGAAAATACTGACTGTTTGACTTTATTATGGTGGGCAGAATAATAATGAATGTATGAACACACATTAGTTGGTTTTCTATAAATACTGAACTTAAAAGTGTTACCTATTCTGTGTATCAGACAGTCTAGGAATGGCAATTTACAGTCTTGCTCTAATTCCACAGTGAATTTGATCGAGGGGGCTAAGTTGTTAAGTTGTGGCAGGAAAGCTTTTAGGTCCTCATTACATGGCCAGAGACATAATACATCATCAACATATCTAAACCAGACTGCTGAGGGTGGTAAAATATTACTTAATAGTTTCTTTTCAAAGAATTCCATATATAGGTTGCTTAATACAGGTGAGAGTGGATTACCCATTGCCATACCAAATTTTTGAGCATAATATTCCCCATTGAATTCGAATTTGCAATCCTTAATACATAGTTTGATGAGTTCGATGAAGTCGTCTTTCGAGACGGGCAGTGAAATGTTATCCAGGGAATCTATCAGCATATACCTATACGTATATATATATATATATATATATATATATATATATATATATATATATATATATATATATATATATATATATATATATATATATATATATATATATATATATATATACATACATACTGTACATCTTCTAACTCTAATTATTGCTCTTACTCCAGAAGACAGATATATTACCAAGTTTTTAAAAGAAGCATATCGAAATCTCAGAGCAAGACTTTACAGTTATCGAGATTTGCAATGCTCCAATATTCTAAGGAACTGCAAAGAATCAGTTTTCGTAGCTCATGCATTTATTGGTTGCAACACGACGTTCTCATTTTACGGATTTGGAAAAATGAAAACGGTCAACCTCCTCAACAAAGAAGACTCTCTGCAAGATGTGATATTGGTTTTCAACAATCCTCAATCGACTCATGATGAAGTTGCAGCCGCCGGAGAGTGTTTCATGCTCGCTCTGTATAAAGTTCCACACACTAAAACAAATCTCAATCATTACAGATTTCTTTCTTTTAACAATTCTGGCAGTCACTCAAATAAGGTTGTGTTCTTATCAGGTCTTCCGTCCACTTCTGCAGCAGCTAGGCAACATTGTTATCGTGTCCTTCACCAAGTTCAAATTTGGCGAGGAGAAACACCACAGCACTTAGTTGTGGGGCTGGAAAAATTTTTTCAATTCTCTGTCACCTGTCTACACAATTGAGGCACTAGCCCCCAAAAATTTCTTGAAACTTATTTCATGTGGCTGCACATTAGGGTGTGGGAAGCAGTGTGGTTGTGCAAAATCTGGTTTACACTGTTCTATAATGTGCACTACTTGCCATGGTCAAAGGTGCCTGAATTCTGAAACTGTAGATGATCCCAGTGATGACCTTATTGTGACTGATAAAGAGTACTTAATGGTCTCATCTTAAACAAGAAAATTGTGGAATAGGCCTACTGGGGAAACCACTAAAAAAAAATGCACCAAAAATTCTAACTCAAAGGTGGTGTGGAAATGACTTTGCATTACATATGCTAATTTCTACTGAACGAGTCAGAAAACCTTTGAAAGCTGCTTCAAGAAAATGTTTTCACTTAAACCAATAGTAAATTTTCCGCTCCACAGTTTCAACAGTAATATCTCCATTAGCCGGAATCCCTCTTAACCAGAACTCTCCGATAGCCGGAATTGAAATTTTCTCGGAAAATCGTTCCCAATGGTAATGATTTTCTGGGGGGTACATTTTATGAAAAATTCCGGGGATGGGGGATTTTTTCCGGCTTTGAGAGAGTCGTCTCGTTACCTGGAAATCTCTCATTCCCAGAAGTGCTTTGCACCAATTGTTCCAGCTACCGTATATCTCGGCCTACAAGACGGAATTTGAACAAAAAAAAAATCAGCCCAAAGTTAGGGGGTCGTCTTAAGCACCAGAGATAAAATTCTTACCTCTTAAATTTTGCGGTTTAGCGTGTCAAGAGTGGTGATGGAAACATGGTAAACCACTCACAAGGTCCTACCATTAATTATTTTATACTGAAACTTACATTTGGGAAGCTGGATTAAAATGAAGATTACCGGTATATTAAAATAATAAAAATGTATTATAAACCTGTCTAACATACCGTAAAAGAACAATATACCCCGGTAATAAACACAGCTGCTATCATCACCCCCCCCCCCATTTGCCAGTGACGAGAAAGGGAAAGCGACCTTGACAGTGACCGCCTGTGGCTATTTTTAGCCGTCCTTGTGTTCGGAGGTGGTCAGTAATGCATATCTGTATATTTACTGATCATAATACTTATCTCCTATAAATAATTAATTTAAAATTAATTTTTTTACAAAGAATATTCAGTAAATGACTGCGTTAATTCTTGAAACTACCGACAGTGGTAAATTTAGGATGAGAATGATGAACAGAAGTCACGTCATGGATTCGGAGTTTGGTCCTTAATGATCATAAATGTCTGGTCAACTTCACCTACCAGGTATAATGGTAGCCTTCCTTTTTCGCGAAACAAGTATATAATTAAAGAAAATACTTGCAGTGTGTTTAATGTATTACAATATATTATAGCTAAATAAATAAACAAATAAATCGGCAAATCTATTTCAAGTAAATGGAAATATTTTACTCACACCAACATTAGTTCCAGTTAAATAACTGACGCTTAAGTGAGTCACTAGTGTATACCAGCGGGTAAAATTTGATGCCAATACTTGAAGTGAATTGGCATTATTTTAAATAACCAACCAACCATAAATAAATGGAAAAAAGATCAAAGGTGAAACATTATATTGTATGTATGTTGTGTTGTCAAAGGAAGAGAAACAATTGAAACTCAGCAATTGTGTGTAAATGAGGCAGTAAGATAAATCAGCAACCTAAGACTTGGTCACAATTTTCGTGATGCCATATGGAAGTAGGATCTACCATTAGACAATACTGTACATTATGCTTCCAATATCTTCCCAGGCGGTAGTATCTCCCTGTTTGGTAGCTGCCTAAAACTTTTAGTAATATTACTTTGATACAACATGATAAATTAGACAAACAATGAAAATAAACAAACAAAAGTTATTTACCAAGACCTTCTCTCTCAGAACAGAGGGTAAGAGATGGAGGGGAGATAAGACGGCTATTTATAACCTGTCTTTGTGTAGGAAGTCGACCACACTAGAAATAATTCATTTAAAATTTATATTTTTTACATAGAATATTCAGTACATGACTGCAATTATAAAATATTGTGAATATATATATATATATATATATATATATATATATATATATATATATATATATATATATATATATATATATATATATATATATATATATATATATATATATATGTATATATATATTTGTGTAATAAATGTATGTAGTAAGTATGTACAGTAATCTTTTTCACTCAAATCCTAATGAAACACTATTGAATTAGAATACTGTAGCTCGCTGAAGCAAGCTTATAAATTAAAGAAAATACTTCCAGTGTGTTTAATATATTACAGTATGATATAAATAAACAAATAAATCGGTAAATCCATTTTAAGTAAATGAAACAATTGTATTCGACACCGACATTAGTTCAAGTTAAATAACAAACTTTTAAGTGAGTCACTAGTGTTTACACTACACCAACCAGTAAAATTTGATGCCATTACTTGAAGTGAATTGGCTTTATTTTAAAAAACCAAGGATGTGTAAACAGCACTGGTCAATGGGATGGTTGGTAAAGGACTACTGGGTCAGTAAGCTCCCAATGGTAAGTGTCACATTTGGGGTACCGGTCTTATACAGCGAATAGGGCTCAAAAGCTACTTTTTAAATGGAAATTTTGGGGGCCGTCTTATACACCCCGTCGCCTTGTAGGCCGAGATATACGGTAATGGAGATATCACTTGTATATGCATTTTAAAGAAAATTAAGGCGTCTCTGAGTTATTTGCCGAAAACTGAGTGCCAGAAACAAATTTCTCGCTGCATGCTAAAAGTCCCCTCCCACTTCAGACGTGTATTCCACAAAAATTTTAACATCTACGGGAAAAATGCCTATATATACAATCTTGTTCACAATTTTATTTCCAAAAATTTTGCCTATACTGTATGCAGTTTTATCATCTGATGCACCACTTAGTACAAAACTACAAAAAAGTAATCACAACCCCCCCTTGGGGGTAAAAAAAAAGGGGGATGCTGCACTCTGATGGAGGGGAACTCTTTTGATCTTTATTCTGTAGCCTTCTGGATTATGTATGCAAATCTTTTTATCAGTTTTTCCACCAAAAATCCTAATTTGACTGGACTATGTCGGGTAAGTTACATTCAGAATGTGGGTACCTTAAAAGCTGTGAGAGTCAGAAAACTGTAAGGACATATACAAACTTTCCTACTTACCATTAGATGGAGATACAACAGAGAAAGTTCTTCATACTTCCCTTATTTGTTCCTGTGGACAATTGAGACTAAAAGAGGGAAAAAAAAGTGGCATGTGGATAACAGACTAAATAGTGAAAAAGAATTAATATATCAATGGTTCAAACATGTGACCTCACCACTGCTGTGATAGGGATTGGAACACCAAAGAACTTAGGTGAACACACTCCCCAGTCTCCAACAGAATTACGTAGCTCTGGGAAAATGCTCCTTGGCATTTTCAGTAGATTTAAGAAGAATATGTTCCAATCCTCAATGAATGGATCATATAAGGCTGTTCCACTGGCATTGGAGTAATCGGTAGCATGTATCTGAAAGAAGAGAGTAGACCTACTTACTCCTCTGGAAATATTCAGAAAGAAATTACCAAACACTGAAATAAGCACTGCAGATTAGCAGTACCTGGCAACCAGGGCATGCTCAAAAAACTGATTTCACAACTGGTGGACATGTTTATAATTTTTGACAGGAAAATAACCAGACAAGAATATGTCAGTCACTGTGTGACCTGTACACGTTTAATCAGTGAAGTCCGTCAACCAGCAATGTGATGGTGGGGGGCTGTGTGTCATGCCTGAATGACGCCATATCATGATGTCACAGATGAGTTGAAACCTGACATTTCTGTTCCCACAATGACCTGAGCTAAGAAGGCCTAAGTGTGTGCTACAGCCTTAGTGACATCACAGATAATCCATTCTATTTCTAATAGTCTATTTTCACAATAACCAGACCTGCAAATCTGTATAAAAGCTCCCACTGATTGCGGTGTCAGCAGTTATGTGTCACAAATTGAAGTGAAAAAAGAAGCAAGAAAATTGACAAAGTTCTTCATTCATTCCTGATAAAGAAGGGTCAGGATAAAAGACATTTTGCCAGACAAAAGTGACCTATGAGTTGATACACACAATAAATTTGAATGCTTTAAAAATTTTATTTAACTTATTCCACAAAAAAAAAATTGCAAGCAAATTTCCTTCAAAATATGAGGAAAAAAAAAAGGTAAATTTCAAAAGTCACTTGCCAGGGGCAAGGAAATGTTTCACATAATTTGTGCTGCCTGACAGAAACACAAAGTTAACCAATGGGAATCATTTTAGGAGGTGTCCAAATAAAACTAGCAGTGGGACAATTTTCAAAAATGGCACTTAAACCGTTTTGTATGAGCTCGCCTATGAGGTGAATAAAATTATCTAGTGGTTACCCAAATAAAATATTAAAGGTGGTGGACCCATAATGAATGGGTTACGGTAATATACTAAATCAATGTTTTCAATTTTTTTTAATGTGCTAGGTACTTAATTACAGTAGTTAGGTACTAATTTACAGTAGTTAGATACAGCCCAACCCTGTAAGCAAACGTTCCATTGACCGATGGTTCACATAACCGACAATTATATAATAGGGAAATACAGAGTTGTAAAAAGTACCGGACTTTGTTACTTTAGTAAAAGTATTGCTACACTGGCAAAATGTTCCTCAAATAAAAGTAAAAGTATCCAAAGTTCAATGTACTCAAGTAGAAGTAAAAAAGTATCTAATTCATAAAGTACTCAAGTACTGAAAGTAAAAAGTAACAACAAAATAATTGTCTCAAATATTAAAATAAATCAACAGTAAATTATATAAAACTAGTTAACTAAAGATAAAAAAAACTCAGCATTAAACATGTTTATCTGCTAATCTTTCTATTGAGATTAATCAATAACTGATTCTCGAAATTATCGCTGTCCAATCAGGATCTTTTAGGCCTAAATATAAGCCAAGCACGACCTAACAAAAGAGAGTACATTCAGCCGCTCTTCTCCCTACAATCTGTTGCAGTGATAGTGAAGGGGGGATGAAAATATATCCATCCAATACTATGATCACTTTCTTCCTTATCCACACAAGTACAGTGATATCCCCGTTAGCCGGAACAATTGGTGCAGAGCACTTCCGGGGATGAGAGATTTCCGGCTAACAAGACAACTTTCAGAAACCCGGAAAAATTCCTTATCCCCGGAATATTTTCCGGTTACTGGGAAAGGACTCTGAGTGTCTAAAATAGAAATCTTACACACACAGACACTATCCAACTTCCCCAGAATGTTTCTGGGTGCTGGGGATGTTTTCCTGGAGTCTAAACTACCGGAATCCGTAAATGCAGTTCTAATTAAGTTAGAAACTCCATTTCTTTACTATAATAATCCAGAATAGTTTATCTAAAAGTTTGGTTAAATAAAAATATTTGAAAATTTAAAATTTAAATGATATGGACATTAATGAAGTTGTGTGTTACAGCAAAGACTGGTATTTTCCACTCCCATTGAGCTGTGGGAGATGAGTGGGTCTCATATTACTGACCTTCTGATGGAATGTCAGGTCACCCTTTCTTGGCCGGGGTATTAGTGGGTCTCATGACCTGAAAATGTCTTGAATAAACACAAAACCTAAAGTATTTTTCGGGAGACTGTGATAAGTATAAGTATAAATGTGCAAAGTTGTATCCCTTCAACATTACATTACATAACAGTTTAAAATATGGAGTGAGAAAGCAGAAAGGTGTGAGTGATTAGAGAGATGGAGTGGAAATAAGTGTTGCCAAGTGCTCCTCAACAGCTGATATTTAACTTGCTACCATGCAGTCACACACACACACACAAATTTGTCACACAATAAGACCTTCACTCCTAATGTCTGCTGTCTTAATGCCCTCTTTAGGGATGTGTGAGTGATGTTGGAGTGCATGTTGGGGAGGGTGTGATGTTGGGGAAGGTGTGATGTTGGGGTGTGTGGGGAGGGTGTGATGATGGGGTGAGTGTGTGGGGTGAGTGTGTGGGGTGAGTGTGTGGGGTGAGTGTGTGGGGTGAGTGTGATGATGGGGTGAGTGTGTGGGGGAGGGTGTGATGATGGGGTAGTGTGTGGGGAGGGTGTGATGATGGGGTGAGTGTGTGGGGAGGGTATGATGGGGTGGTCGTGAGGGTGTGATGATGGGGTGAGTGTGTGTGGGAGGTGTGATGATGGGGTGAGTGTGTGGGGAGGGTGTGATGGGGGTGATGATGGGGAGGTGTGATGTTGGGGAGGGTGTGATGTTGGGGAGGTGTGATGTTGGGAGGGTGTGATGTTGGGGGAGGGTGTGATGTTAGGGAGGTGTGATGTTGGGAGGTGTGATGTTGGGGAGGTGTGATGTTGGGGAGGTGTGATGTTGGAAGGTGTGATGTTGGGGTGTGTGTGTGTGTGGGGGAGGGTATGATGTTGGGGTGTGTGTGGGGGGAGGGGTGTGTGTGTGTGTGTGGGGGAGGGTGTGGTGGTGTGTTTGTGGTGTGGGGGTGAGGGGGGGGTCGTACGTGGTCAGTTCCCCTTCCTCTCTCAAGCGTAGCTTAATTGTATTAGGGAGATGAATTTGATACCATAATGATCCTAAATAAATTCTCTATGAAACGTTTCCAATAAGATATCCTTAAACGAAACATTTCTAATGATATAGTAATGGGAATTCCATTCTTTTATAAAAAAAACAATATATATATATATATATATATATATATATATATATATATATATATATATATATATATATATATATATATATATATATATATATATATATATATATATATATATATATATATACTGTATATATACAGTGGTCCCTCGGTTAACGAGCGCCTCGGTTAACGAGATTTTGGTTAACGAGTTACCTCCCATAAGATTCTTAAATTCGGTTAACGAGCAACCCCTCAGTTAACGAGTTTCTTACGAGCCGACCTCAACAAGTTTTGGCTTGCACTGGGCGGTCAACCAGCTGTAGTATTAGTCCGCCAATACATTAATCGGTTCTAGGGCTTAAATTTCTTTCTATTTTAGTAAATATCAAGAAGTTTATACTATTCAATAATTTTAAAAGTTTAATATTAAATTTTTTAGTCATTTTAACAATTATTGAACATATTTGAAGATAAAGTGACTAATTTAATGCGCGGCATCCAGCCTCTTAACACAGCATACAGGCGTTAGTCTCCCTCTGTTTTCACTGGAGGTAACATCTTGCTTGAGACTCTCTTCAACTAAACGCTTTTTTTCTGTGTTTCCAAGCAAATTATTGGTCATTTTGAAATATATTTTACATATTGACAATATATAATGCAGTGCAGTGTTGATTTAAAGAATATAATCTTGAATTACACCAAGAGAACTAAAATTTTATGGGTGAAATGGCGCCATGGGGTTGACTTCTCTTCCACCCCAATGTCTTCTCTTCTTCCTTCTCCTCCACCCCCATTCTAAATCCCATCATCATCATCATCATCCAGGAGCCTTCTACATACACACCTCAAAGTAAGTGAACCTTTCTGCCATTTTTGTTGAATTTAGGAAATTTTCGGTGAGCTGGAACCAATTACCCAAAAACCCATTGAAACAATGGTTTCGGTTAACTAACTTTTCGGCTAACGAACGACCTTCTGGAACGGATTGAGTTCATTAACCGAGGGGTCACTGTATGTTTACACATGTGCTCACTTACATATGTGATCTCACTTTTTTTTTTACCCTTAATTGTTAGCTACTTTCATTGTTCCATTTATTAACATTAAATAACATTACTTAAAACAACCATACTAATTTTACTATAGCTACAACCAGGGTCTTATTATCTTCAGTTTTATATGTAGAACCAGTCAGTCACAGGTTTTGTAAACAACAAAAACAATGACGTCTTGTCTCCTCATGTGTTTTAATATTCTTAGTATTATTAATGAATTGTATTGCTCAATTTGCACACATAAACAATAATTCAATCAAAAAGAAATTCAGAAACATTAATTAAAATATATAAGAACAGTAAATAAGTGTTGCTTTCATATTCTTATGTAGAGTAATGACGATATGTTTACACATGTGCGCACTTACATACGCGATCTCACTTTTTTTTACCCTTAATTGTTAGCAACTTCCATTGTTCCATTTATTAACATTAAATAAGATTACTGAAAACAACCATATTAATTTTTCTACATTAATTTTAATACAGCTACAATGGAGGGCTTATTTTCTTCAGTTTTATAATTGTGTAGAACCAATCAGTCACTGGTTTTGCAAAAAACGAGTTGTTTTTTTACTTTTACTTTGTTTTTAAATAAAGATTTTTTGTTTTATATAAACGTTGATATACATGTTTACATTTGCTTACCTTCTACTGTTGGAAAATATTTCCCGTCGTCATACCGACAAAAACAAGAGAAAGAATGTAAACACTACAGCCCCTAAGATGTGGAGGTGACCAGGTGTATAAAATGAGTGCTGTATTAAAGATTTCACCTTCTTATCAAGCAACGGTTTCACTGGTGTAGGTATTAGGCAGCTAATGTACCAAACAAGGAGGTACTACCGTCTGGGAAGATATTGGAAGCATAATGTATTGTCTAATGGTAGACCCTGCTGCTATGTGACCAAGTCCCAGGTTGATGATCTGACTTTCTGCAGGGTCTCAATTGTTTCTCTTACTTTGACAACACAATATACATACAGGTATATTGTTTCTCACTCTTGATATTTCTTTATTAATATTATTATTATTATTATTATTATTAAATTTTCGCCCCCTAGGCCCCAATGTGGGTCAGTGACCTGTGCCCAGATGGGCTAAATCCCGTAATTTTTTTTTTTTTAAGAATTTCATTTCCAAAATCAGGGTGCGTCTTCCACGATGCAGCGTCTTCCAAGCGAAAAATACGGTATTATCAATATGTTAACTAAATTTCATTATGACCAATAATTTTAATGTAAAAACGTAAAAATACTCTGTATTCAAAAGAGCGACAAACATGATGTTTCCTCCACTGTAAACAAAGTTAAACTAACGCTTTGGCGGTGTGAGTCAAGCCGCTGATGGGCGCATAAAAAACTAGTTCTCTGTACTGTATATATTATCAATATGTTAATTAAATTTTAAAATGACAAATAATTTTAATATAAAAACTGCACAAATATTAAAGAGCACAACTTTCTTGATATTTACTCCACTGCAAACGAATGTAAACATAGAACAGATGACTGAATTGGCAGACTAGCCCATCAGCTGATGCTCACAACAAAATGTGTTGTCGTAAGGATTTCGTTAACTGAAGTTTTGTTTGTTAACCGAATTGAAGATCCTTATGGGAGGTAATTCGTAAACCGAAATTTCGTTAATCGAACCGTTCGTTAACTGAGGGACCACTGTGTATATATATATATATATATATATATATATATATATATATATATATATATATATATATATATATATATATATATATATATATATATATATATATATATATATATATATATATATATATACAGTCTCCTCAACTTATGACGGGGTTCCATCACGACGACCAGATAGTAAGTCGAATTGGTCGTAAGTCGAAAATGCTTAAATTATACATAGAAAATTTAAATTGGCTGTCTCTTTTTCTTCTCAGCACCACGAGAACTCTCACTTTTATGCTTGCCAGCCATTTTAAAGGGAATTACAAACGAAAATTTTGTCAGTACACAGCGCGATCACTGACGTTGGGACTCGAAAATACGTAATGTGAAAAATATTTTATACGACCATGGCCGTCGTATGTCCGGGTTGTCGTAAATCGAATATGTCGTAAGTCGAGGAGAGACTGTATAAGAAGTGTTGATACCGGAGTCAGTAAAATCAGTTCTAATTTCGTTAGACACACCATCTTTTACCAAAATAATCCTGAATACTTTATCGAAAAGTCTGGTTAAATAAATATATTTAAAAAAAACCAAAAGCTGTATATGATACGAGGGTGAATACAGCGGTGTTACTTATATCCTCTTCACCACTGATTGGCTCGTTAGTCGCTTGGGCGATCGGTCACGTCTCTGTTTTGCACTGTTGGCAAGTGTTCTTATGTACTGTAATACACTTTGGGTGAAAAGTTGGGTGGGAGATTATTGGGTCACAGTACTAACCTGACCTGATGCAATGTCAGGTCACCCATTGATGGGTAGGGGAGGGGGGTGTCGCGGTCACTTACTTCGGGGTGGCGCTGGTTCATTTTATTCCGGGGCGGCGGTCACTACTTCGGGGCGCGGTCATTTCACCGGTGGCGCGTCACTTTACACTCGGGTGGCGCATTACTTTACTCGGGGTATGCCAATCACTTTATTCCCGGGGTGGCGCGTCACTTTACTCCCGGGTGCGCGTCACTTTACTACTGCGCTGTCATTTACTCCCCGGGGTGGGCGCGGTCACTTTACCGGTGCGCGGTCACTTTAATTCCGGGGTGGCGTCACTTTTACCCCGGGGTGGCGCTGTCACTTTTACTCCGGTGGCTGGTCACTTTAATTCCCGGTGCGGTCACTTCTCACCGGGTACGTCACTTTATTCTCTGGCAGGCGCGTCACGATCTTCCGGCGGCGCTGGATCACTTTACTTCGGCGGTGTGGCGCGGTCACTTTACCGGGGTGGTAACGGTCACTTTACTCCGGGGTGGGCGGTCACTTTCACCTTCGGGCGTGCACGGTCACTTTACTCCCGGGGTGGCGTCACTTTACTCTCACCCCGGGGTGGCGTGGTCACTTTACTTCCGGGTGGCGGTCACTTTCTCCCGGCGGTGGCACGGTCACTTTATCTCCCGGGGTGGCGCGGTCACTACCGGGGTGGCGGGTCACTTTTAAAACAGTTGCACGGTCACTTTTACACCCCGGGTTGCATCGTCACAATACTTCAACCGACGTCACTTTCCGCCAGACGGTCACTTTACACCCCGGCCAGACGGTCACTTACACCCGCAAGACGGTCACTTTACACCCCGGGTTGCAGTCACTTACACCCCGGGGTTGCACGGTCACTTTTAAACCCCAGGGGTTGCACGTCACTTTCACTCGGGGTTGCACGTCACTTTTACCCCGGGGTTGCACGGTCACTAGCTCGGGTGGCGCGGTCACTTTTACCCTCCAAGCTCACAACAAACATTATATCCTTTACTGTATTTGTGTTAAAGACATGAATTTAATACCATAGTGATCCTCTTTAAGACGTTTCCAATATCATACCCTTAATTTATAAGCTGAATTAGAAGGTAAAAATAAGTATTTTACTGTATATGAAGGATACTGGTAGAAGAATTTATTTGAAATACTCAGAACACATTTGATACCAAAATATCCTGACCAGTTTTCCCTGTAATAAAGCCATAATTTTGAGCAGCATATTACTGTACTCATTTTGTACTAAATGTACTATGCTAAAGGAATAAAAAAATTATTTCTTGTGCAAATTCTGAGAAGTTTATTTTCAAATTAATCGCCTTCTTGCAAGGACTGCAGCAATAAGAACATAAGAACATAAGGAGTCTGCAATAGGCCGGTTGGCCTGTGCATGGCAGCTCCTGTCAAGAGTTACTACCACTCTCTATCGTCCATGAATCTATCTAGCCTCCTTTTAAGACTTTCCAGCATTCCAGCACTTACTACAAAGTTGCTAAGCTTGTTCCACTCGTCCACCACCCTATTTGTGAACCAGTTCTTCCTATCTCCCTCCTAAACTTAAACTTATCCAACTTAATTCCGTTACTACGAGTGCTATCCTGCTCGGATATTATAAGAAATTTATCTATATCTCCTTTATTGATTCCTTTCGCCCACTTAAATACTTCTATCACATCTCCCCACACTCTTCGTCTTTCTAGGGAATGCACGTTTAGTTTCTTTAACCTATCTTGATATGGAAGGTTTCTAAGTCCCGGAATCATTTTCGTCATTCTTCGCTGCACCGACTCCAGTGAATTGATATCCATTCTATAATAAGGGCACCAGAACTGAACAGCATAATCGAGGTGCGGCCTGACTAGCGCAAGATATAGTTGCAATAAGACCTCTGCACTCTTATTACTTGCACTTCTAGATATAAAACCTAATACTCTGTTAGCCTTATTTCGAACATTAATGCACTGTTTTCTAGGCCGTAGGTCCGGGCTTACAAGTACCCCTAAGTCTCTTTAACAAGTCGACTTCTCTAGGTTGATGTTGTTAAGACAGTACAGTATAGTCTCGATTTTCGCGGATTTTCCTTACGCAGCACCTGTCCAGACGCGCCAATTATTAGTTACGCGGTACATTCCTGAATTTACGCGTGAAGCGGCACGGACAAGCAGCGCGCTATGTCGCTCTTACGTCACCGCTGACGTTAGATGACGTTTTGGACTGTGATTGGGCCACGCATCCTTACCACCCACGCATCCCCTCCGCCGCTAGCTGTACTTGGTCTATTTAACCTTGCTTGCCCAGTCAACAAAACATTACTGAGTTCTTCACCCGCCACCCACCACAGCCAGCCCAGGTCAGTGATAGCGAGTGACAGTGAGGATATGGACTTTGAGGGGTTTGACAAGGAGGCCCTGCTAGCTTCTGTGGTGGATAGTGATACAGGTGATACAAGTGATACAGGTGAGGGGCAATAATCTGCCCTCTGCACTCGGAACCAACCACCCATATTCATGTGCCCAGCCATCTCTTCTACTAACGTAAGTGTTAAAAAACCTAATATTATTGATATTTCTCTTAAATATTAATTGTGTGTGCATACCATCATAAAATTAGGATGTTATTTTTACTACAACGTACGTATTGTGTCGGAAAAAGTGTAAAGTGTAGTTTGGGGGTCAGCCCAGTCTCTATTTCAATTAATCCCATATGGTTTCTTGGTTTATGCGGACCTCCAAGGGTTCAAGTGACCGCGTAAATCGAGACTATACAGTCGGCCCTTCACATACGCGGGTTTAGCATTCACGGATTCGCAAATACGCGGATTGCCCCGCCGGAGGAATATTCTGTACAATGAAGTAATTGAAGTACATTCAACTCGCGCGCCGTTCAACTCGCGCGCGGCACCGAACACGGGACACCGCCCGCTCCCGCAACCTCTCACACACGCATAGCGCGTCACGCCACCCCGCTCTCTCACTTAGTCTCGCTATAACCACGCTTGTGTTGACATCAGAATTGTAGTTGCTATGCTTGCTACCCACATTTACCAAGGCCCCTAAAAGAGCATCAAAGACACCAGCTGGAGCCACCCCAAAGCGCCAGAAGAAAGTGATGACTCTGCAGGAGAAGGTGGAGTTGTTGAATAAGTTAAGGGAGGGAATGTCGTTCGCTGCTGTGGGGCGACTGTACAACATGAACGAAAGCACCGTACGTACCATCAAGAAAAAGGAAAAAGATATCTGTGATGCTGTAAGTGCCAGTGCTCCACGCAGTGCTAAGCATGTCAGCCAAGTGAGGGAGAAGGCAATGGTGAAGATGGAGAATGCCTTGTTTTTGTGGATAGAGGACCAGCATCGGAAATGTGTAGTAGTGGACTCTATCCTTATCCGGGAGAAAGCTAAGTCTCTACACACACGCTTCATGCCTGCAGCTAAGGAACCCGTACCCAGTACCAGTGCTGCTACCCCCCACACCCGAGACACCTCAGACACCTTTCCAAGCCAGCAAGGGGTGGTTTGACAATTTCAAGCGTCGATTTGGCCTGAAGAATGTGAAGATGACTGGGGAGGCTGCATCAGCAGACACCATGGCTGCAAAAACTTTCCCAGCAGAGTTGAAAGCAATACTCGAGGAGCAGGGTTACAAGCCAGAACAAGTTTGGAATATGGACGAAACAGGTAAGACAATAAATTACTACTATACATTTAACCTTAAAAATGCTCAAATACCTGTTGTACTGTACGTACTATATTGTGTTGTAAGAGAAAACGGGATAAATGCGTCTGAGTTTTATACAGTAGCTTTTATATTTTTATTCCGTAGTGATTTACCATACAGTGTGGTGTAATATTTTTATACCAATTTTGATACTGTATACTGTATGTATAATAGTACAGGGTGTACTACGAGTATTTTCTTTTCCAACAGGTTTGTTCTGGAAAAAGACGCCACAGCGCACTTTCATCGCCCAAGAAGAACGCCGTGCACCAGGATTCAAGGCAGCCAAGGACAGGTGCACCATGCTATTTTGTGGCAATGCTGCGGGTCACCTCATTCGCCCAGGCTTCATATACAAGTCTAAGAAACCGCGTGCATTCAAACACCGCGACATGAGCTTGCTGCCTGTTTTCTGGATGTACAATAAGAAGGCCTGGACAACGAGCGACCTGTTTCTCAACTCATTCCACCATTGTTTCCTGCCAGAGGTCGAACGCTACCTGCACCAGAAAGGATTGGAGTTCAAGATCCTGCTAATCCTCGACAATGCTCCTGGTCATCCACAGTCAGTGGAAGTGCTGCATGAAAAGGTACAGGTGTTGTTCCTTCCACCCAACACCACTGCACTTATCCAGCCAATGGACCAGGGAGTTATCAAGACGTTCAAGGCTAACTACAGTAAACGTGTGATGGCCAGACTGCACTCAGCCTTAGACCATGATCAAAACCTGGATGGGCTTCAGTACTGGAAGAGCTTCAACATTGCCGACTGCTTATCTTTGGTGGCTGAATCTTTCAAGGATGTGAAGCCTGAGACAGTGAATGCCTGCTGGAAATCACTGTGGCCTGAATGTGTGAAAGATTTCACTGGATTTTCTCCTGACGAAGCCATCGCAGAGGCGGTGAAAAAGACCCTGGCACTGTCGAGGAAAGTGGCTGTTGAAGGCTTCCAGGACATGGCAGAGGACGAGATTAGGGAGCTAATCGAAGAACACGACATTGAGCTGACCAAGGAGGATCTACAGGAGTTAGTAGACTCAGGCAAGGAAGAGGAAGAGGAAGCGAAAGGGAAAGAGGATGAGGAAGAGCACCAAGAAATAACGTTGGAGAAGTTGGGGGAGATGACCAGGATGATTGAGGCACTGAAAAACCTGGCCTATAGTATGGACCCCTCCATGGTGCGTGCCCTGAAATTCATGCGAGGGATGGATGATGCTTTTGTTCCATACAAAAACATCATGGAAGAAATTAAAAGAAAGAGACGACAACTCCCCATCACCATGTTCTTTGGTTACCGAAGGAGAGATTCAACACCATCAATCGCTGGCGGCAGTGAGGAAGCAGCTGAATCCACCGTCGCCCCCACTTTACCACCCGTTATGGAATTGAGTGACGATGAGCCCCACCCTGTCGCCGAGGATAGGTACTGTACAGTAAAGTGAAATTCTTATCTCTTTTTTTTAATAGCTTTTCTTGCCATGTTTATTGTTTGTAAAAATGCACAGCACAGTACAGTTCAGTACAAGTACTGTACATAGGAAGTGGAGGTGCAGGTATTCACAAAACATTTGTGTTTGTTGTCGGCAGTAGTGACGGAGCAGAGGGTGAGGAGAGAGCGGAGGGAGCGAGTTCGGAGGAGTGGTGAGGTGACCTTGGACGCAGGAGCAGGGACGAGTGGAGATGCCAGCCAGTACATTACGGGTGTATTAATTGTTTTTATAGCTATTTTTGCATTTTAATATTAAATACTGTACATTACGTTTCAACAAAACTACCATTTATTTCTGAGAACATAGAAATGTAATATTTTTGCTGAAATGATGTACGTATTACAGTGGAAAGTGGGATAAAATTGTGACGCAAGCAATGACTCTCTCTCTTTCTTTCGTTCAAAAGATGTTGCCGTAATCGCTTTTCGAATGGTTTTCAGTTGTGGGATTATAAGGCTAATGATAGGATAGAATATTATTGTAATACAGTACGAGTAAAACGGTTTTTTAACTGAAAACCATTCGAAAAGCGATTACAGTAAAATCTTTTGAATAACGAAAGAAAGCGAAAGTCATTGTTTTCATAATTTTATCCCACTTTCCACTGTACAGTAATATGTAAGTCATTTCAGCCAAAATATTACATTTCCATATTTATTTCTGAGAATATATTCATTCAGTCACAGTTTAGGTAAAATATACTTGTGATGTAATATTTTAATGAAAATACGGTATCGTAGTTTTCTTTTGTATCAAATTTAATTAACAAAGATTGATGTTTCAAATGTAATGAACAAAAATTTATGTACAGTATCTATAAATAAACTTTAAAAAATGAATACTGTATGTTTTACATCGTCCTGTTCATACCATACTATGGATTTGGCTACTTTGGGGTTGCTATGATGCAAGAGATCTGCCCTGGCGACTGTACCGACACTCACAGCTGATGGTGCGTTGGTGCATCGTTTCCATTGTTTACTGGTAGTTACTGGTAAACATTTTTCAACCTAACGAAACTATTACCCGTTTAGACGTCGACCCCCAATTTTTGCCAAATAATTTGGTCTTAAAAACTCGAACTACACACAGGTATATACGGTAAATAAGGACATGGGGGACCATGGATTTTTTAGGGGGGGGGGGGAGCAATAGTACACGGATTTTTAACATTCACGGGTATTTCTGTTACCTAACCCCTGCGTATGTTAAGGGCCGACTGTACTGTAATTGATTCAAGAAATTTCCCGACTACTGACGTCAAACTAATTGGCCGGTAATTTGACGCTGATGCTCTGTCTCCCTTTTTGGATATGGGTACAACATTTGCCTGTTTCCACAAATCTGGCACCACTCCCGTGTCTCATGATTTTGTAAATAAATATACGAGGGGTCCCCTAATCTGTTCCTTACACTCTTTCAAAACTCAAGGGAAAATTTCATCCGGCCCTGGGGAATTTGTCTTCTTTAATTTATTTATCTTGTTAAGAATATCCTCTTTTCTGATAATGATATTCTTTAATTTCTCTTCTTCATTTCCCCTAAATATCAGTTCCACCTCTGGAATTTCCTTGTGAATTTCTTATGTGAAAACTGATAAGTAACTGTTTAATGCTTTGCTTATTTTCTCGCCATCATTGATTACATCCCCTCTCTCTAACTTTAAAGGTCCCACTTTGTCCTTGACCTTTGTCCTATATACCTGGAAAAATCCCTTGGGATTCACCTTGGATTCTCTTGCTATCCAGATTTCGTAGTCCCTCTTTGCCTTCCTTACATTTTTCTTAGCATTCCTAGGTAGTTCATTACACCTATTTCTGAGCTGCTCCTCCCCTCCCTTTAATTTCTTATAAATTCTTTTCTTTATTCCTATGTCATGTTTAATTTTTTTCTGGTCATCCACCTTGGCTCATTCTTATTTGACCTAATTTTTCCGTATGGTATATTTTGTTCTTGTGCTTTACGTAGTATACTAGTGAATATATTATAGTCATGATCAATTGTTGTGTCACCTGTGACTTCACCCGTTCCTACCAGGGACTGACCACACTGTTCCCAGGTGACCTCACCTAGGTACCTTCTTAACCCCTCATAATCTGCTGTTAGAAAGTTTAGGACTCTGACAGTCGGCCCTTAACATACGCGGGTTTAGCATACACGGATTTGCAAATACGCGGATTGCCCCGCCGGAGGAATTTTCTGTACATTGAAGGAATTAAAGTACATCAAAATCGTGCGCCATTCAACTCACTCGCGCGCGGCACCGAACACGGGACACCGCCCGCTCCCGCAACCTCACACACACACTCACACACACACACACACACATAGCTCTCCCTCACTCAGTCAGTCTCACTGTAACCACACTTGTGTTGACATCAGCATTGTAGTTGCAAAAATATTACATTTCCGTGAATGAATTATATCAAGCACAGTATGAATAGAATATCACTAATATAAGAGTATTTTAACCGAAAACTACTAAAAAAACGAGTAACATCTCTTGAACATCGGAAGGTTAGGTAAAGTCTTTTGTTTTCATGTTGTTTATCCTAATTTACATTGAAATGCATTACATTTCAGCAAAACTACTATTTATTTCTGAGAATATGGAAATGTTATATTTTGCTGAAATGTCGTACGTATTACAGTGGAAAGTGACGAAAGCAATGACTCACTTTGTTTCGTTCAAAAGATGTTACCCTAATCGCTTTTCGAATGGTTTTCAGTTAAAAAACTGTTGTATTACAATAATATTCTATCCTAATTCACTTGTGATGCAACAGTTTTTTAACTGAAAACCATTCGAAAAGCGATTACGGTAACATCTTTTGAACAAAAGAAAGCGAAAGTCATTGTTTTTGTCACGATTTTATCCCACTTTCCACTGTAATACGTACGTCATTTCAGCAAAAATATTACATTTCCGTGAATGTAGTATATCAAGCACAGTATGAATAGAATATCATTGTAATATAACAGTATTTTAACCGAAAACTATTAAAAAAACGAGTAACATCTCTTGAACATTGGAAGGTTAGGTAAAGTCTTTTGTTTTCGTCATGTATTTTATCCTATTTTACATTGAAATACATCACGTTTCAGCAAAACTACTATTTATTTCCGAGAATATATTCATTCAGGCACAGTTTTATGTAAAATATACATGTGCTGTAACATTTTTTTAATTGAAAACGATTCGAAAAACACGTTCCCTCTAGCCCTGTTCAAGGAGAAGACTGGGAGGAGCTGTTTGGTGCTTAAGACGATGACAAGGAAAATGATTTTGATGGATTTTAATGAAAATATTCAGAAAGACCCTGGCACTGTCAAGGAAAGTGGCTGCTGAAGGCTTCCAGGAAATGGCAGAGGACGAGATTAGGGAGCTAATTGAAGAGCACGACACTGAGCTGACCGAGGAGGATCTACAGGAGTTAGTAAACTCAGGCAAGGAAGAGGAAGCGAAAGGGAAAGAGGATGAGGAAGAGGAAGAGCACCAAGAAATAACGTTGGAGAAGTTGGGGGAGATGACCAGGAATATTGAGGCACTGAAAAACCTGGCCTATAGTATGGACCCCTCCATGGTGCGTGCCCTGAAATTCATGCGAGGGATAGATGACGTTTTTGCTCCATACAAAAACATCATGGAAGAAATGAAAAGAAAGAGACGACAACTCCCCATCACCATGTTCTTTGATCACCGAAGGAGAGATTTAACACCATCAATCACTGGCGGCAGTGAGGAAGCAGCTGAATCCACCGTCGCCCCCACTTCACCACCCGTTATGGAATTGAGTGACGATGAGCCCGATGACCCCCGTCCTGTCGCCGAGGATAGGTCAGTAAAGTGAAATTATTATCTCTTTTTTTTTTAGTAGTTTTTCTTGCCATGTTTATTGTTTGTAAAAATGCACAGCACAGTACAGTTCAGTACTGTACATAGGAAGTGGAGGTGCAGTTATTCACAAAACATTTGTGTTTGTTGTCGGCAGTAGTGACGGTGAGGAGGTGGAGGGGGCAGAGGAGGGAGCGACTTGGGAGGAGTGGTGACCTTGGACGCGGGAGGAGGGATGAGTTGAGATGCCAGCCAGTACATTACGGGTGTATTAATTGTTTTTATGGCTATTTTTGCATTTTAATATTAAATACTGTACATTACGTTTCAACGAAACTACCATTTATTTCTGAGAACATGTGAATGTAATATTTTTGCTGAAATGATTTACGTATTACAGTGGAGAGTGGGACAAAATTGTGACGAAAGCAATGACTTTCTCTTTCTTTCGTTCAAAAGATGTTACCGTAATCGCTTTTCGAATGGTTTTCAGTTGTGGGATTATAAGGCTAATGATAGGATAGAATATTATTGTAATACAGTACGAGTACAACAGTTTTTTAACTGAAAACCATTCGAAAAGCGATTACAGTAAAATCTTTTGAATAACGAAAGAAAGAGAAAGTCATTGTTTTCGTCATGATTTTATCCCACTTTCCACTGTAATATGTACGTCATTCCAGCAAAAATATTATATTTCCATATTTATTTCTGAGAATACGTATATTCATTCAGTCACAGTTAAGGTAAAATATACTTGTGATGTAATATTTTAATGAAAATACGGTATCGTAGTTTTCTTTTGTTTCAAATTTAATTAACAAAGATTGATGTTTCAAATGTAATGAACAAAAATTTATGTACAGTATCTATAAATAAACTTTAATAAATGAATACTTTATGTTTTACATCGTCCTGTGCTACCATACCATGGATTTGGCTACTTTGGGCTTGCTATGATGACGCAAGAGATCTGCCCTGGCAACTGTACCGACACTCACAGCTGGTGGTGCGTTGGTGCATCGTTTCCATTGTTTACTGGTAGTTACTGGTAAATATTTTTCAACCTAAACGAAACTATTACCCGTTTAGAGGTCGACCCCCAATTTTTTGCCAAATAATTTGGTCTTAAAAATTCGAACTACACACAGGTATATACGGTAAATAAGGACATGGGGGGCCAGGGGGGAATTTTTTTTTGGGAGGGGGAGGGGGGGGCATGAAAAATACGCGGATTTTTAACATCCACGGGTATCTCTGTTACGTAACCCCCGCGTATGTTAAAGGCCGACTGTAGTCATTGTTTTTTGTTTCCCAATTTAGGGTGAACCTGATTTCTGTGTAATCACTGTTCCCGAGTTCTCCCTCTATTGTGATATCTCTGATAATATTTTCTTTATTTGTTAATACTAGGTCTAATATATTGTCACCTCTAGTAGGTTCTGTAATTAGTTGTTTTAAAAAAATGTCCTGTACTGCATCTAGGAAGTCTTCAGATTCATAGTCACCTACAATGTTGTCCCAGTCAATATTTCTGAAGTTGAAATCCCCCATAATGCACAGGTTGTTGCATTTTGCTGCCCTACTCATTTCCTGCCATAAGGGCTGAGCTGCTTCTTTCCCAAGACTTGGGGGCCTGTAAATCACTCCCATAATTAGTTTTTCTATCCCTTCCGCAATTTCTACCCAACAGACTCGGTTCCTATTTCACGCAAACAGACTCAGTTCCTATTTCACCCTTTATTGAATTATTAATACAACATTTTAATGTATCCCTGACGAAAAATGCAACCCCTTCCCCCTTCCTACCTTCCCTGTCCTTGTGAAAAAGGTTGTACCCTTTTATGTGGTACTCTGATAAAAATTTCTTGCTTGCCAGATTCAACCAAGTTTCGGTGATTGCTATAGACGTCTACATTCTCGGTACATGCAACCGCTCTCAGCAAGTCTTTTATTTCTAACGCTCCAACTGTTTGCATAGTATACATTTAAACCTACCCTTCCCTGGTTCTGTTTTACCCCTTGTCCTGAGTAACCAATTTTACTCCGCGGGACATGCTTGTTTTTTTACTCCCATTTACCCCGACCTCTCTCTCTCTCTCTACTGGCGAAACCCCCCATTTGGAGTGACAATTTCACGCTCCAGGGATGCAGACAATGCAAGTTATATTCTCTTACGTCAAGTCTGTAATATTTTATAAGAGAAGACTTTAAGCCTAAAACAAAATTCTTCCCATAAATCATTACCCTCTGCTCCCCCCCTACTGGCTGGGAGGATGGAGGGATGGTGGGGTGTCGACAGTCAGGAGGGGAGATTAACATTTACTGATGGATTATAAAAGGCAGGGAGTTTAATTTTTTTGCTTATAAAATGACACTGACTTGACTTAGGAGAAAATAACTTGCATTGCTGGAATTCATGTAAGATAATGATTAATTTGAGTACACCTGTATAAACATCCCTTATTTTGCACCATCCATAAATTATTTTTTATTAACTTAGTACATTTGAGTACAGGTTGTGATAATTTATGTGGTGCTCAGCAGTTGTGGTTGCATATACAAAGCTTCAGGACATCACTGGTGTATAATGAGTCCCCATATGCCCTGGTTTATTCATTGATCAGTTGTCTAAGTGCAAAAGTATCCCTGTCTGGCTATCATGTAACAATTAATTTTAAAATAGAAATTATAATGTAAAATGTTATAAGACAATGGTTTAGTAGTGCTGTTAATGTGTGTGCTGTGTAAGTGTCTTGGCATTTCACCTCACCACCTGACTCCTGAACAAACTCTTTTTCAACTTTTTAAATCCTACAATGTGCTTGGAGAGCTAAAAAAAAAAAACACACACACACACAAACACACCACATATAAATAAATACAATAATTGGTAAATCCTCTCACAAATAATCAGAAACAAGACAACAAAATGTATCGAAATGTAGAAAAAAATGCGAGTCTACCCTCATGTCAACTCCATGCTTTGTTATTAAAGTTGGGTTGGTTGGGTTGCCATATGGCAATTTCTTCCTCATAAAATTACTGACTCTAGAATGAATAGCATCTGAAGGCCAACTGGGTTAATACGTAGATCAAACTTACAGAATTTCTTTCGTAGCCATCTAGCCAACCCAACATGAAGGATGTCAGTGATTGTGGTGTAATGCTGCACTTTATTTCACAATGTGTATTTAAGATGGGGTGTGCATGTACCTGAGTAAAAATAAATGAAGAAAGTTATGCATATCTACCCAAAAATACAAGTTGAAAACAACCATAACACCTCACAACTTGGCCCAATAGCCTGGTGGTTACAATGATGAGCTAACCTAGGTACAATGCCATGATTAATCACTATTAAACACTATTCTATCAGTAAATACTAATAATAACAGTAATTCCAGTGAAATATGGCAGGGAGTGAGGAGAGTTACAACTGCAAACGATGTGCTAACTAGCAGTCACTCACTCATTCAACTTACCCGCTCCCGTTGCCAGGCATACGTGTGGGAGAAATACATGCTCTTCTATTGTTTGGGCACCTTCCCCCATGCTGGATGAGACCAGAGTAACACACGCAAAACGGACAAGTGTTTAACCCGGATTGTCACTGAAGCGGAGTGAACGCACATGGCCCAGCCACCTGGGACATGAGAGACACCTGGCAGGAAGCCATAAAACGTGTGGGCTCCCCATCCCATCTCAGACATTCTTGGGTACATCCAGGGTGTCATCCACGAATAATCAAAGGTTACGAAATAAGAATCCGCAAATTGTAAATGCACACTGTACAGTAATATGAAGTTGAATATTAATTTCTATTTCAACCCAAAAGCTTGTTTCAATTCAAATTACTGAATGGAAATACAGTGAGTTCTGCTATAACGCGTGTTTTGACAACGTGAATTTGCTCGAACGCGATTTATGAATTGAGGAACGATATTTGTAAAACGCGAACTCGTTTGCTCTAACGCGATTCTACTTGAACGGTTGTTGTGGCTTCAGTTCACGTTCGACATCACATGTTCAATTGAGTTATATGTTTTGTTTGTGAACAATTGCAGAAATAATGTATGTAATATTTATGTATACAGTATACCTGTATATTATAAGTAAATTGTAAAATTTTACATAAAAGAGAAAATCAAATTACATAGCGTTTTACACCCGCGCTCTCTTTACATCACACACAGTGTTTACAGTTCACGTTCGACATCACATATTCAATTGATTTATGTGTTTTGTTTGTGAAGAATTGCAGAAATAATTTATGTAATATTTATGTATACAGTAAACCACTCACAAGGTCCTACAGTACCACTAATTATTTTATACTGAAACTTACGTTTGGGAAGCTGGATTAAAATGAAGATTACCGGTATATTAAAATAATAAAAATGTATTATAAACCAGTCTAACATACCGTAATAAACACAGCTGCTATTATCATCCCCCCCCACCCCCATTTGCCAGTGACAAGAAAGGGAAAGTGACCTTGACTGCGACCGCCTGTGGCTATTTTTAGTCGTCCTTGTGTTCGGAGGTGGTCAGTAATGCATATCTGTATATTTACTGATCATAATACTTATCTCTTATAAATAATTCATTTAAAATTTATTTTTTTGCAAAGAATATTCAGTAAATGACTGCATTAATTCTTGAAACTACCTACAGTGGTAAATTTAGGATATAAATAATGAACAGAAGTCACGTCATGGATTCGGAATTTGGTCCTTAACGATCACCATAAATGTAGCCTCCCTTTTTCGCGAAACATGTATATAAATTAAAGAAAATACTTGCAGTATATTTAATATATTACAGGATATTATATATAAATAAATAAACAAATAAATTCAAATTCCCTTATCATCCTGTGTCATATACAGAAATACTTGAGTCCCTGAGCGAGTACACAAAAAGAAAATGGAGGACTAAGACATCCTGAAGTGGACAGAGAACGGACATCTCTACTGGGGGACTCAAACGTTTCTCATGTTTTGTGGGCACTCTAGCATAATATGAATAATATGTAAATTACAATTTACTTATACAGGTATATATATGTAAATTGTAAAAATTTAAATAAAAGAAAAACTAAATACGTAGCGCTTAAAGTGTACTGTACAGTACAGTGCTGTGGCTTGGCGCGGGGTTATGCAGTGTTTACAGTTCACGTTCGACATCACATATTCAATTGATTTATGTGTTTTGTTTGTGAAGAATTGCAGAAATAATTTATGTAATATTTATGTATACAGTATACCTGTACAGTATATGTAAAATGTAAAATTTTAAATAAGAGAAAAACAAAATACATAGCGCTTTAGACCCGCGCGCTCTGTTTACTCCACACTTTGTTTGAAACACGTGAAGTTTTTAAGTGTCCTCAGTGAATTCTGATTACTGTTTCTCCAATTTTGTGACTATGGAAAAGAAGAATATCTCTGGGAAGCACTCTGGTGATCCCATTTCCGGTGGTGATCGTAAAAGAAAGGCTATAACACTTGAAGAAAAGCTTGATGTTTCATGACTCCTCAGCCTCAACATCAACCTTCTCCCCCATCAAGTTATATTCATATTTTTTCAAAGTAAAGTGTAACATTTACTGTATGATTTCATTATTAGATATGAATGTAACATTTATTTAGACTGTGCTATCCTTTGTGTTAGGCTAACTACGAAATTTTTTTTTCGATTTGGAGTAATCTGCACCTAACCCTATTTTCTCCATAAGCCCTGTTATTTCTATCACACGAATTTCTATAACACGATGTTTTACAAGAACACTACTATCGCGTTATAGCAGAACTACCTGTAACTATGTACTGATGGATGAAGAGACACAAGTGACCCCATATGGCAGAGACATATAACTTATATACAGTACAACTAAATAACTTATCAAGGAGTACCAGATTTGCTTAAAATGTAAGGTTACATAATCTTATCTGGAAAATAGAGGTAGATTAAAATAATGTTTCAAATTTTGTTTCCCAATTGCAAAATTTTCTGTAATTTTAATTTACTGCACTGGTAGATCTATTGAAATGTTTCACATTACAAAATGCTTTGTTACTATTCGTAGTAGGTTAACACCTAACACTGCATCAAAGTACACTGTATTGGATTATTTATGAATGTTTTTATATAGCAAAAATGAATGAAAGATGAAATTACTGAAATTTTTTTGACTTATTCAATAAAAAATTTATGAAATTATGGTACATGCAAGAATAAAAAAAAATGCTTTTGTTACAACTATAAAGATTGTCTAATCACTCCATACCTTTCCTTCAGTCAATTTGTAGATGAGCCATGTGTCAATGGTTCCAAACATAACATGTCCTTCATGTGCTAGCTTCCTCACCCTCTCTTCATTTTCTAGAACCCATTTCAGCCTCATGTTTACCTGAAAATATTGTGCATTAATTGAGAGCAGAGGTTATTGATACAGGTGATGTACAATTGTACATAATGCAGTGGAACAGAAAAAGACCCATAACCACTGAGACCAAGCTATAAACAGGTTATAGGACTTTACAAATTTTAGAAACATATCTTAAACCTGTTATCGCCGCCCTCGTATGCAGCGACCTCTGACTCACATACCATGTGATTGGTGGTGGCCGGTGGCCACCTCGCCAGATGTTCGTGGATGCACAGCAAGCATTTCGTTGTTATGATCATAGATAAGGGCTTGGGATGCCTCTGGCTGACAATATCGTCCTGCCCCTTCAAGTGTACACACACTAGCTATAATTAGGAGTTACTTGGAGCGACACTAGGAGTTAAGTGGAGCTATAATCCAGCACACATGAGTGAAAGAATGGTGATTATTTGTATTTTGGTGAAATGTTGTGGACTACATACGTGCATAGTGTAAGGCAATTTGGATAATAATGTAACAATGTCATGAGTTTCCGCCACCCAGGAGTTCCCGCCAATTCCGAGCCAATAGTGTGAAGGCCTTAGGCGTGTTTTCGACCAATGAGAAGGCCTATGAGGAGTGACGTCATGAAAGTTGTGGCGTCTCTTGTAGGCTGACGCGGTTTGAACAGGAGTCTGTGTTGGAATTTTGTGTAGAGAGGTGTGGGATGTCTGTGGTGGCGACATGGCAGGTATTTGGGTGTTTTCTATTTGGTAAATCCTTAAGTTTCAATTTGTTGTGAGATATGTGGTTCCCGTTTA
Organism: Homarus americanus; assembly: GCF_018991925.1. NCBI lineage: Eukaryota > Metazoa > Arthropoda > Malacostraca > Decapoda > Nephropidae > Homarus > Homarus americanus. The sequence continues at coordinate 18,683,600 of NW_024711292.1, forward strand.
ACTAGCTAGGAGCATAGGTTTATTATTTTGAAGTAACTGTTAAACCCTAATATAAAATATTCAATAAATACAGTAACCGTTAATAATAGTCCTAATTCATCTCTCCCTTATTGAGAAAGAGTGATGTGTTATACATGTCTTGGTATTATGCAGTAACACGGTGAGTCATATATATATACTACAGTCAACCCTCACTTTACGCGGTCCCACATTCCGTGTTTCCACGTGTTTACACGGTGCCCTGCCAGAACCCAGGATGCTCACATTCCGCGGTGGGTGTACCCCTTTACACGGGTGAAGTATAATTTTTTTATTTAGCTCATAAAATTCATACAAATTATACGGCCAGAATATAATTTACATTGCTGGAATTCTTACAATTTGATGATCAATTTGAATATAAACATCATAGATTTTGCATTAGACATACAAATTTTAGATATAATGTTTACTCTGAGTAAATATGTTATCTTTTGTGCAAAATATATGACATTTATATTCAAAATATTCCTGGTCTTACAAGGAATCCAGCAATGTCAATTATATTATCCTAACTTTAGTCTGATTTATTATTTATTACTAAAAAGGTAAACAGTCGTGTATTCCCACACATTCATCTGGTTGGTGGGGGGTGGGAGGGAGGGAGAGACCGGCGACCGACCACCTGGCACCACGGTGTGAAGAATATTTTTTTTTTTTATTAACTGAAGAAATTTGTTTTAGCTCATAAAATTCATACAAATTACCCGGCCAGAATATAATTTACATTGCTGGAATACTTACAATTTGATGATCATTTTGAATACAAACATCATATATTTTGCATTAGACATACAAATTTTAGATATAATGTTTACTCTGAGTAAATATGTTATCTTTTGTGCAAAATATATGACATTTATATTCAAAATATTCCTGGTTTTACAAGGAATCCAGAAATGTCAATTATATTATCCTAACTTTAATCTGAGGTATTATTTAATACTAAATGTTAAAATCTAGTTTTTTCACCCAACCTTTCTCTTGAAGGGAGGATTCGTGGGGGGTGGGAGGGAGGGTTGGGACGGACCGACCATCTGGCCTGGTTGGAAGAGGAGGGGAGGCAAGGTGGGGTACTTTGATTGACAGATAGTGTCGTGAAGAATATTTTTTTTTTTATTAACTGAAGATATTTATTTTAGCTCATAAAATTCATACAAATTACCCGGCCAGAATATAATTTACATTGCTGGAATTCTTATAATTTGGTGATCATTTTGAATATAAATATCATATATTTTGCATTAGACATACAAATTTTAGATAAAAAAATTTTCTGAGTAACTATGTTATCTTTTGTGCAAAATATATGACATTTATATTCAAAATATTCCTGGTCTTACAAGGAATCCAGCAATGTCAATTGTATTATCCTAACTTTAGTTTGAGGTATTATTTATTAAAATTTAGTGGTTTTCCCCCAAAATTTCTCAGAGAGGGAAGAGCCGGCAGTGTAGTGTGAGAGGGGGAGGGAGTTGAGTCCATTATTTGAATGGACATTAACTTGGCGACTGTATTTCTCTATTTCTCTTAAGTATTAATTGTGTGCATGTACCATCATAAAATTAAGATGTTATTTTTACTACAACATAGTTATGTGTCTTCAAAAAGTGGAGTTTGGGGGTCGGGCCGGTTTCTATTGGAATTAATCCCATATGTTCTGTTGTTCACTTAACGCGGATTTCACTTAACACGGGACCCTCTGGGTTCTATTGACCGCATAAGTGTGTGTATATATATATATATATATATATATATATATATATATATATATATATATATATATATATATACACACACACACAGTATTGTCTGCATTTACGCGTTCAATTGAACCCGTGGAGGTCCGCGTAAAACGAGATACGCGTAAACGAAATAACAGAACATATGGGATTAACTGAAATAGAGACTGGGCCGACCCCCAAACTCCACTTTTTCCGACACAATACGTACCTTGTAGTAAAAATAACATCTTAATTTTATGATGGTATGCACACACAATTAATATTTAAGAGAAATATCAATAATATTAGGTTTTTTAACATTTACGTTAGTAAAAAAGATGGGTCGGCACACGTGGATGGCGGCTGGTTCTGAGGAAGAGGGCAGATTAGTTGCCCTCCGGTGAATCACTTTCACTACTCGCAGAGGTTTGCCGGGCCTCCCAGAAAAACCCCTCAAAGTCCATATCCTCACTGTCACTTATCACTATCACTGATTTGGGCTGGCTGTGGTGGGTTGCGGGCAAGGAAGTCTTTAATACTACGTTGACAACTAGCATAGTTATCATCGAGATAGATCTGGATATACGGCTCCATAACTTTCGTCAGATGGTTATTAGACACTTCATACTGATGCTTGTCTGGGTCGTTGTCAAGGATGAGCTTAATTTTCTCCCCCAACTCGATGATTTCCTTCATGCTTGGTCCAGGTAATTCAAGGATTTTCTCGGGTGGTGGGGGTCCAGCGGAAGCCATTGTGAGGGGAATAGCGGGCACAAGAGAGAACTGTATACGCGGACTGAGAACAATGAGACAGGCCCGGCTAGGTAAGCGACTTCTATCCTCTGGTGGCAGGGCACATCATGTTACATTAGACCAATCACAGCTAGCGGCGGAGGGAATGCGTGGCTTCACAATCGGCTTATGCAGTTGTCACCTACCTGAGGACTGTAGACCAGGAAGGAAGAATTGACTGTTCCTTTGTGTGTGGCAGAGCCCGACTAGCACCTTTAAAGCAACAAACCATACCACGGCTAGAACTTTGTGCTGCTGTACTGGCAGTACATGCTGATACAACAGTGCGACATGAACTCGGTGTACCACTGGCGGACTCTGTGTTTTGGACGGATAGTATGATGGTGTTGAAGTATATGGGGTAACGCTGGGAAACTTTTCCACACCTTTGTTGCAAACAGTGTGTCGGTTATAAGAGAAGTCACAGACATGAGGCAATGGAGACATGTCAGCTCAGAGCAGAACCCGGCAGATGATGCAACACGAGGAATAACCGCTTCACAGATGCTGGAGGATTGTCGTTGGACCCAGAGTCCAAGGTTTATAAGGCTACCTCCCGAGCATTAGCCAAAGGCACCGCTGGTTGACATGGAGCTCGAGGGCGATCCTGAATTGAAAGGGGACGTGACTTCACTGACCTCCATAGTAGACAAGATCAAAGAACCCTTGCAGTGCTTGTGTGAAAAGTACTCTTCTTGGCTCCAGCTTCAAAGAGGAGTAGCTTGGATCCGGAGGGTTATCAACGTCCTCAAAGATAAAACACCAACAGCAAACATTACCGTGTTAAGTGTGTCAGAGTTACGACAAGCCAAGACAGCAATTTTCAGAGTGATACAGAGAGAGCGGTACCAACAAGAAATGAGGCTCACTCCAAAGAAAAGGTTGACACGCCAGAGTGAGCTTTATCGTCTAGAACCATACATGTCTAATGATGGCCTGATAAGGGTTGGAGGAAGGCTGAACAGTGAATGGGCGGCAACACATGATGGGCCAATACTGCTCCCACGTGATCATCTGGTGACTATGCAAATTGTATGAGAAACACATGCAGTGCATGTAGGACATTCTGGAAGGGAGCACATGCTTTCATTGTTGTGTCCAAATTTCTGGATACCTAAGTGTCATTGTCTGCTGGATAAGATTTCCAAGGCATGCACTGTCTGCCGTCGCAACAACTGGGTGTCCGTGCATCAAAGGGAAGCCGTGCTGCCAGCAGATCGGACCTGGCCATGAAAGCCTGCCTTTGCCTTCACAGGATTGGATTGTTTTGGTCCGTTCCAGAACAAACAAGGGCGCAAGACAGCCAAGCGTTATGGGTGTCTGTTCACATGCTTGACAACCCATGCAGTCCATCTGGGAGTGCTCAACACACTTGATGCCGATGCTCTCATCAATGCAATCACCTGTTTCATGGCACACAGAGGTACTGCTGAACGCATATGCTCAGATAATGGTACAAACATGGTTGGAGCCTGCAAAGAACTCAGGGCAGCTGCTCACAACTGGGTGGCAGACAAACACAAACAGCAACATCTTTTGAAGATGGAGGTGGAGTGGGTGTTCAATCCCCCAGCTGCATCACATAAGGGAAAGACAAATCCAAACAGTGCGTAAGGTGCTTAGGGCAATCGTCGGGTCTCAAGTGGTTGACGATGAGCAACTACAGACATTATTCTGTGAGGAAGAAGTGATCGTTAACAGCTGCCCAATAACTTCAGTGTCAACTGATGCCAAGGATTTGGAGGCCTTGACTCCACTACCTCTGCTTGGACGTGACTCTGCTCCAGTCCCTCCTCTCTGCGGATGCCCGCTGAAAGGCATCTACCAACGCAGGTGGTAACATGCACAGTTTCTGGCAGACCGGTTTTGGCAGCGCTGGACCAAGGAATACCTACCAATTCTCCACAAGCAGCAAAAACATCTTCAGCCTGTTCGCAACTTCAAAGTCAACGATCTTGTTCTCATTACCGGAGAAACCCTTCCTCTGGGTAAATGGCTCCTTGGTCAGGTTGTCGAAGCGATTGCTAGTGCAGATGGTCTCGTCCGTCAGGTTCGTGTGCGTACTGCTGTCCGCGAGTTTCTCCGACCTGTTATCAAGATCTGTCTCTTCGAGGGCGCCGTTTAATGTTCTGAGTTTTGGGCATGTGCCCAACGGGGGGAGTGTTATCGCTGCGGCCTCTGACTCATATACCATGTAATCGGTGATGACCGCCTCGTCAGATGTTCGTGGACGCACAGCAAGCATTTCATTGTTATGATCATAGATAAGGGCTTGGGACGCCTCTGGCTGACAGTATCGTCCTGCCTCTTCAAGTGTACACACACTATAGTGCATTTTTTCCTAGCTGAGAAGAGATGCCCCACCCCCTCCTCAAGAGTTACAGCCGACTGGTTGTTGCAAATCTATCTGATTTCATCCTGAAATAATAATGTATTTCTAAATGAGTAAATTTATAATCGTTGGGATGACCGTCTGACGAGAAAGATATTGAGCTAAATTATAGTATAAAGATGCTAATGGTGTTGGTGAATTAGTTGTGTTGCCCAAGAACCAATATATGAACCAGTACAACTTCTTAGAACTCCTCTGTGATTATTTGCCAGATTCTTTCGAGTGGGGTGGTGCAAAAATTTTTATGCCACACTTTTAAATCAGTTGCGAAGTGGCTTCGTGACTGTGAGGTTTCCTTCCTCGATGATTGGCCTGGATTCCCCATATCTAAATCCAATTGAGAACCTGTAGGCCATAATCAAGCGTGGCCAACAGGGGAAGGCCATTAGTTCATTCCCATGGCTGGAGGCCGCCATCAGCGAGTTGTGGGATAATTAACCCCCACAAACCCTCAGGAATTTGTATGAATCATTTCCTAAATGCACTAAAAGAAGTCAGAAAGTGCAAGGGAGGACATACAAAATATTAAACCATTGGTAAGTACAACGCAATTTTATTTAATTTTCTTCATTTTTGGTGGTCATGGTTTGAGAGGAAGCCAGCATGTTTTAATGACTAGCACTGTACGTGTAACTTTGTAGAGAACTTCAGCTCCCTACAGCTGAACACCGTTTCGGAGTCTGCCAAAGGCTTGAGATGCACATCTGATCTGACGTTGAATCTCTTCATCGATGTCTGCAGTGGTGGATAGGTGAGAGCCGAGATACCGAAAGTGGGTAACATTAGTGAGGGTAGTACCGTTAAGTTGGATGGATGGTGGAGGTGTGGCTGAACCAGGGGCAGGCTGAAAGAGAATCTGAGTCTTACGTACATTCACCTGAAGGCTGAACTGTGCATACACATCTGCATAGGTGTTCAGGATCTCCTGTAGGTCCCGTTCAGTGTGAGTGACAAGGGTCAGGTCGTCTGCATACTGAAGCTCAGTAATGGAAGCTGCCACACCTTTGTTCCTGCCTGGAGTCATCTTCTGTTGAAAAGTCCCTTCATCTGGTACTGGATGTCCATCCCGCCAGCTAAATTTGCACTGGCACGAGTGAGGAAGGCAGCTAAGAAAATGGAAGAGAGAGTTGGTGCCAGTACACACCCTTGTTTTACACCTGTTTGCATGGAGAAGAACTCAGACTGGGTGCCATCGAGCAGGACACTGCCGTTCATGCCATCGTGGAGTTGCCTCACAATGGCGATGAATTTTGATGGGCAGCCAAATCGGCTGAGTGTCCACCAGAGGACTTCCCTGTTGACCGAGTCGAAGGCCATGGTTAGGTCAATAAAAGCCATGTACAGGTCACGACGCTGTTCTCTGCACTTTTCCTGTATCTGGTGGGCAGCAAAAGTCATGTCAGTGGTGCCACGTGATGGTCTAAAACCACATTGAGATTCTGGGAGGATGTTCTCTACCTCAGGAAGAAGTCTGATTAGTAGGACTTGGGCAATAATCTTGCCAGCTATGGACAGCAGCGAGATCCCGTGGTAGTTGCCACAGTTTGACTGGTCTCCCTTGTTCTTATAAATATTGATGATGGAGGCGTCTTTAAGAGCTTGGGGGATTTCCTCCTTTTCCCATATATTCTCCAGGAGAGAATGGAGACGGCTGGCAAGCAGAGGTCCTCCTGCTTTATACACCTCGGCTGGGATTCCATCAGGCCCGGAGGCTTTGTTATTTTTCATTTGTTTGATGGTAGTAGCTACCTCATCCAGGGATGGAGAATAGCTGAGGTGGGTCAGCTGTGGATGCTGAGGGACCTGATGGTTAGTCAGGACATCCACGTGGGTGTTTCAGTTGAGCAGTGAATGTTATTGCTCTTTCCAGTGCTGAAAGAGGCCTTCGTCTTCTTTAATTATGGAGTTACCATCAGATGTGGGGGGGGGGGGGCGCGCTACGCCACGAGTGGTTGGCCCATAAAATGTTTCAGTGGAATTGAAAAATTCGCTCATCTTTTGTTGATCTGCAAATTTTTGTGTTTCATATACTTTAGTTTTAAACAAGTTGTTCTTTAGATTGCAAAGTTCGTGCTGGGCCGACACTTTCTTCTTACGGAAGGTATCAGCTTTGATTCAATACTGAGGGTTGTTCTGCCAACACATTTCTCATCGACAAGTACATTGACTGCCGGGTCATTTTCATCAAACCAGTCCTCATGTATTCCTTCGATCTGGCCGAGGGTCTCTCTGCATGTTTTTGTCACGCCAGTGTCGAAAATATACCATTTGGCACTAGGATTTGGGTTGTTTGCTGTCGGGTTGTTTATCAGCCATGTTAGAGCTGCTCTCTGAAGGCATGTGCTACCCCTGGATCCTCCAGACGCTTAGTATTAAAACCTCTTCTGGAGGCTTGTTGCCTTCACCGTTTTGGGGCGGCATGAAGTGAGAGCTTGGCTCTGACGAGCAGATGATCAGTGTCACAGTGGTCTCGGCCACTCATGGCACGGGTGATGGCGACATCTTGGCGATCTCTTTCTCTGACAATGATGTAGTCAATGAGATGCCAGTGTTTGGATCGTGGGTGTTAACACGAACCCTTGAACTTGTCAGCCTGCCTAAACAAGGTATTGGTGATAGTGAGGTTGTGTGCAGCACACTTGTTGAGGAGGAGTAGGCAATTGGAATTACACTTGCCTAGTTCATTTCTCCCTGGCATTGAAGTCACCAAGGAGTACAACCTTATCTTCTCTGGGGATAGAGGTTAGCACTCTGTCGAGGTCGGCGTAAAAAGCCTCCTTGATGTCATCCTCTGCATCCAGTGTTGGGGCGTATGCACTGATGAAAAAGGCATAATGTGAGTGATTCAGTGGGACTCGAAATGCAATGAGGCGCTCGTTGATCCCAATAGGCATTTCAGTTAGCCTGTGTAGGATGCATTGGCGGATGACAAAGCCAACTTCATAAATGCAGTTTCGCTCCACAGCAGGCTTACCCTTCCAGAAGAAGGTATACCCAGACCCCAGACCCTTGTTCTGTGAGTTGACCCTCATCTGGGAGCCGGGACACACCGATGGCTGCTATGGCGATGTTATACCGAGCCAGTTCTTTTGCCACAAGGGCAGTACTTCTTTCAGGACACTCATTTGTACCAGTATCTAGAAGGTTCCTGACAATCCATGCAGTGACCATAAGAGGTTGTATAGTTTGGTTGGGTGCGGTTGCCTAGTCAGGTTCTTTTTTTAGGCAGGTTATGTTTAGGGCACCCTTTCTAGCCTCATCCCCATGTGGGGTGAGCAGAGTGGCTCCTCGAAAGGGCTGCTCAGTAACACAGACAGGACTGGATTGCACTACTGCCTAGATCCCAGTGCATAAACAACCTTCTTATCTGTGCTGCCCACGTGCAGAGTTGTGACTAGGGAATCCTGGCAGTCATCTCTACTTGTCCCCTTAGCCACTCGTCCATTGCCATAGGATTTTTGGGGGTATAGGGGTTTTGATGATGAATGATGAGTGTGGTGAACTGGATGATGGCTGCACATGAGTTGATCTATATGTCCACCTGCGTAGTCACTGGGTTCCCATGGTGGTCACTACTTCTACCTATACCACCGTTATTACACACACACACACCATCTGAGAGGGAAATACTACACCATGTGATGCCTCTCATAACACCATCTGTGAGGGAATTACTACACCACGTGATGCCCCTCATAACACCATCTATGAGGGAATTACTACACCATGTGATGCCCCTCATAACACCATCTGTGAGGGAGTTACTACACTATGTGTCTGGTGTTCAACACCTCAGCGCACATGATCTACGTGACCTCCACTATAAACATTAATCTGTATGTTCACTGTATGTTCCTTTACCTTTCTGTAATGAAGGCTTTTGTTAAACCACCAATGTATGAAATAAGTCATTTATGTCCAATATATATTTTCAGTCTTCGGGCTGCAGAACTTTTTCAATAAACCATTAATTATTATTATTATTATTACACACACAGGGGAATTAAGACAACAAGCATCCAGTGAGGGGTCTTGTTGTGTGACTACATGAAGGTGAATTAAAAGATCAGCTGTTGAAGAGCTTATCACTTGGCAACACTGGTGCATGTTACCACTCCTTTTCACTCCTCTCTAATCACCCACACTGTTCATGAGACCCACTAATCCCCCAGCCAAGAAAGGGTGACCAGACATTCCATCAGGTCAGTAATATGAGACCACTAATCCCCCACCCTACCTCCAACTGACTTTGAATCAGGTCAGGTCCCCCCAAAATACTTTAGCTGTCGTCTTTATTAAAGACATTTTCAGAAAATGCTCTCAATTTTCAACTTCAGCAAATTTGTTCCCAAAGTCGGTAATTTTTTCTAAATTTCGACTTTGGGAATGATTTTACGAGCAGATTTAAATTCCGGCTGTCAGATCACTTTCTTCCTTGTCCACACAAGTACAGTGAAATCCCCATTAGTCGGAAAAATTGGTGTAGAGCACTTCTGGGGATGAGAGATTTCAGGGTAACAAGACAACTTTCTCAAACCCGGAAAAATTCCTTATCCCCGGAATATTTTCCGGTTACTGGGAAAAGCTTCCGAATGTCTAAAATAGACATCTTGCACACACAGACATTAGCCCACTTCCCCAGAATGTTTCTGGGTGCTGGGGATGTTCAACAGCTGATACAAGTGATCGCGGGCACGTTCGTGCCCTTGTGAGAGTTTGAAGGCTCATGACAGCATACAGCGAATGAGGGTGTGCCAAGTCCGTAGACTTGCATCATTTTCCATCGTAATTAAATTGTTAACTAATGCCTTCCTAAAGAAACCATCGACATGGGACCAGGTTTGTTCCACTCTACAAATTTTTTGCGATTTTTCCACCAAGTTTGATGAAAAACGATTGTGCCGTTTCGGCTGCCCAGAACACACACACACGCGCCTAGTCCTATACAGTGGTCCCTCGGTTAACGAGCACAATCCGTTCTAGAAGGTTACTCGTTAACCGAAAAACTCGTTAACCGAAACCATTGTTTCAATGGGTTTTTGGGTAATTGGTTCCAGCTCACCGAAAATTGCCTAAATTCAACAAAAAAGGTAGAAAGTACACTTACTTTGAGGTTTGTATGTAGAAGGCTCCTGGATGATGATGATGGGAATTAGAATGGGGGTGGAGAAGGGAGAAGAGAAGGCATTGGGGTGGAAGAGAAGTCACCCCATGGCGCCATTTCACCCATGAAATTTTAGTTCTCTTAGTGCAATTCAAGATTATTTTCTTTAAATGAACACTGCACTGCATTATATATTGTCAATATGTAAAATAAATTTCAAAATGACCAAAAATTTGCTTGCAAAAACAGAAAAAAGGCATTTAGTTGAAGAGAGTCTCAAGCAAGATGTTACCTCCACTGAAAAGATACAAAGACTGACGCCTGTATGGCGTGTCGAGAGGCTGGATGGCACGCATAAAACTAGTTTCATAACCTTCAATTATGTTCAATAATTGTTAAAATGAGTAAAAAATTTAATATTATACTTTTAAAATTATTGAATAGTATAAACTTCTTGATATTTGCTAAAATGGTAAGGAATTTAAGCCCTAGAACCGATTACTGTATTGGCGGACTAATACTACAGCTGGTGGACCGCCAAATGCAAGCGAAATCATGTTCAGGTTGGCTCGTAAGAAACTCGTTAATCAAGGGATTGCTCGTTAACCGAAGTTAAGAATCTTATGGAAGGCAACTCGTTAACCGAAATCTCGTTAACCGAGGCGCTCGTTAACCAAGGGACCACTGTAGTATATTAGATATAAGTCACAGACCGCAGTCACACAATAAGACCCTCACTCCTTATATCTGCTGTCTTAATGCCCTTGTTTGGGGTATGTGAGTGGTGTTGGAGGCTGTGATGGCAGGGTGTGGCTGAAGAGTGTGAGAGAAGAACATTTTTGGGGGGTGAGGGGTAGAGGGTCGTGCGGTCAGTTTTCTATCCCCCCCTTCCCCTCCTCACTCAAGCGTGGCTATTTGTGATAGGGAGATGAATTTGATAACATAATGATTCTTAATAAATTCTCTACGAAATGTTTCCAATAAGATATAGATAGGATGGATAAAGGCTAGCGACAGGGGGGAAGGAGGTTCAGTGGAAGTTTAGAGAGAGGATGGAAGGGAATTTTAGTGGGAGAGGACAGATGCCGTGGCTTAACACAGCTTGCGTGGTGTGGGGTAAAGTGAATCAATAATAAAAGGGACAAATAAAAAAAATATAAAAATGTGCTTTGCTGAGGATCTTCCATCTGAAATTTGGAAGTGAGACTGAAGAGAAACTCTTTCTCTGGATTATTATTCTCTAAAACACTAAGATTGTTAAACTGTATTCTTAGTAATCTTGTACTGTATCTGCAAGTACAGTATACTGTATACCAGAGAGTGTGCTCTATTTTTTGGGTGTTCGTGGGTTAACAGTCAGGAATTAATCAAACCTGGGACCATTCTCTTAAGAGCCATATGCTTTACCACTGAACTTTGGATTCAATATATCGGAATTTGCTTTTTTTGGACTCTTGAGATACTCTAGTCACCAAAAATACTAAAAAAAAAAAGATTAAAAAATGGAAAAGATAAATAAAAAATCTTATGAAAAGAACCACTTACTGAATACTGTACAGCAGTCTAATCAGATTTGCAAAAGGCCTACTGAGAACTAAGGCACTGTAAGCAGGCTGGGGCTGATCAGGTGTTGCCACATTCGTCAGATTTATTTATTTATTGATTCAGTATTATATTCTCATATGATTGGCCTCAAATGGTTTGTGGTTCATCATGATTAATATAACATCTTCAGTAATAGAGAAAAAATACAATACTGTTTGTAATTTGTAATATGACTTGAAAATAAAAGGATAGGCTGTATCAGAAGGTAATTTACTCAGATGCATTCATGTGAGAGCTTTCAGTTCAGTAGACCAGCTTACAACAGGAGTCACTATAACACACTGTATAGTATTTGATATGAAGATACCTTCTTAAAAACGTTATTTACTATCTTTGAGTGTTCTATGATGACTCAGTTTGGCTACTTGTACACTTAGACAAATGATTAATGAATAAACCAAGGTATATGCAGATGCATAATACTGTACACTACAATATAACTTAAGTGATGATAAATACATAACTGTACTGTACTAATTTACTAAGTGTTGAAGACAGACATTGTGGTGAGCCAATCAGCTGTTTACTTTTATTCTCTTCACCAAAAGATCAGCTCGTTAGCCGCTTGGGCAATCGGTCACGTCTCTGTTACGCACTGTTGGCAATTACTGGGCATGCACCAGCTCCTGAATGCACCTGAACCTGCTCCAGTGTTGGTCAAGTCTTGTCTTGAAATAGCTTACACTCGGTGCCGTCACAACACTTTCTGGTAGATTGTTCCACGAGTTCACAACTCTTACTCCAAAAAAATTTGCCCTCACAGTTTTCTGGATTTGTGGCTTCTTCAATCTTGAGCTGTGACCCCTTGTGGGGTGTGTATGATACTCAGGTGGTCCTTGCACTCAGGGGTAAAGGAAACACTCTGATGTCAAGTCTGTAAGTTCTATTCCTGGGACAAACACAAAGGAGTTAAGACAGGGGTAAACAGCGTCCTGTCTTGGAATCTCTCTGGGTATCTCTATCTGCACATGCGCGTACAGCGCGCATGTGCCCAAAGTCTGAACTATCACTTGTGACAAAAGGGAGTGTGATTATAAAACATATAATACAGAGACCTGAATCAATAATGGTAAATAGTACAGAGTTACATATTACAGCCATATTCGTCTCACATATCTACACCTCCCTCCCCCCTCACGCTCGTAGTGCAATCTCGAGCGGACTCTTTTTCCAGGAGCCTTTGAGAGTGACGTGGGAAAACTGGGGGGTCACTGAAAGAGGACTTACTTTTCTCGTCCAAGCAAGGGTTCACAGGGATGTGGGGGAGGGGTTCACCACTAGAGGACGGTACTGAACGAAGGAAGCGGCGATTCCGCCACCATACCCAACCACTAGGGAGACGGACCTCGTAATCCCTGGTCTTGCCGCAGCCCATGACAACCCCGACCTTGTCCCAGCGGTGAGATGTCGGGTCTTGAACCCGAACTGTTTGCCCGATACTCAACCTGGGAAGGGGTCGGGCGTGCTGATCGTACTGTGCCTTTACCTGGTCAGCACGGGCGGCTGCACGACAATTGTAGTCCTCGGTCATGGCCTGCCACTCCCTCGAGAAGGACTCAGGATGGGCAGGGACACATGACCGTAGTGGGTGGCCGTATAACATCTGTGCTGGGGAGCGACCTGTGAAGTTGGGGGTATTCCGCAATTCCAATAAACCCCGGTCAAACTTCTCACAGTAAATGTTGCCTGAGGGTGCCGTCTTGAGGATGAGATGCTTGACGGACTTTACGGCAGCCTCGGCATGTCCATTGGACTGGGGATAATGTGGCGAGGACACCACATGGTAAACTCCCCATCGCTCCATGCAGTCCCGGAAGTCGTTGCTGGTGAACTGGGGCCCGCCGTCAGTCCTCAGGCGGAGAGGGACACCAACTTCCCGGAAGTAGCGACAGAACATACGTACTGTATGAGAGGCAGTAGTGTTGCCTCCGCAGGGAACGACAACAGGCCACCCTGAGAGCCGGTCGGCGATGACGAGAAAGGACTTTCCCGCCACAACGAAGAAATCCGCAGAGACGGACTCAAAGGGCCTCGTAGGGTTGTCGTTGTTCATGAGGGGTTCCTGCTGCTGACTAGGCTGCAGCACCTGGCATGGCTCGCAGACTTGAACGGAACTAGCGATGTCGGAGTCGATGCCTGGCCAAAAAACAGCTTGTCTTGCCCGGCGCTTCGTAGCTTCCACACCCCTGTGGCTGTCGTGCAGGTGGGCTAGGGTGTGGCGGCGGAGGGCGGCAGGAACCACAACTCTTGCTCCATACAAGACGAGGTCGCCATCAGCATAGAGGTCGTCCCGCATCTTCCAGTATGGGAGTAAAGAGCTGTGTAAGTCGTACTGGTTGGAGGGAAATCCCGAGGTCACGCAGTTCAGTAGACGGATGTACGAAGGGTCCGCTCTTGCCGCGGCTCGGAGTTCTTGAAGAGTCCTGCGGTGGAGACTCTTTTGAGATGACGGCGTTCACGGCACTACGGTCCTGAGGTGTGCAGTAGCATCAGCACATGCGATCTCGTCCTCTGGTGTGGGGTGGCTGACTGGGGCTCATGACAAAGCATCAGGGATGCAGAGCAGCTTGCCAGCACGCCACACAGCTGTGAAGAGGTAGGGCGAGATCTTCTCCTTAAGGCGTTGGAGGCGGGGATTCTCGACCGCATCCAAGGAGTAGTGGTTCAGGATCGGGATGAGTGGCCGATGATCCGTCATGAGGTTGAAGTGTTGTAGGCCGATCAGATACAACCTACATTTGGACATGGCCCAGACGGCGGCTAACAGCTCCAGTTCGATGGTGGCGTAGCGAGTCTCGGCGTCAGTGAGAAACCGAGAGCCACACTGAACCAGACGAAGGCGTCCATTGCCGTGGTCCTGTAGCAGAGCGTATCCAATCCCGTAGAGGCGAGAGGCATCAGTCTGGAGGACAACTGGCAGGGCCGGGTCGAAGGAAGCGAGAACAGGTGGGCTAAGGAGAGCTGTCTTGACGCGACGGAATGCCTCATCATGGTCAGCTGTCCAGGTGAATGTTCTCTTGGGGCTCATCAGGGGGCGTAGAGGCTGTGCTGCAGCGGCGATGTCGGGGGTGAACTCAGCCAACCGGTTTACCAGGCCCATGAACGAGCGGAGGTCGGTCAGGTTGGCAGGAGTTGGGAAGTCCCGGATCGCGCTGACCTTTCCAGTATCAGCCGAGATGCCCTTGCCTGAGAGGGTGTACCCACAGAAGTTCACACTAGGTGCGGCGACCACAAACTTGTCCTTGTTGAGGGTGATCCCGTACTTGTGGCACCTGGTGAGCATCTGGTGAATACGCTCAAGATGCGTGGAGTAATCCTCGTCATATAGGAGCACGTCGTCGATGACCTTGACACAGTTCGCCACACCCTGAAGGGCCATGTCACCACGGAGGCAGAAAGCATCGCCAGTAGCCGCGAAACCCATAGGTCCTCTGCAGTGCTGAAATCGGCCGTACGGTGTGATGAAAGTTGTGAGGTGCTGATCTTCTTCCGCAAGTTCCATCTGCCAGTACCCACATAAGGCATCAGCTGTAGCAAAGTACCTTGCCTTCGGGTCCACACTGCGTATAGCGGCGAAGGGTGTCGGTGAAGGGTGGGTCGGGCGGGAAACTTGACTATTCAGCTTGGTGAGGTCGACGGTGATACGAACTCCAGTAATGTTCTTGGCGACTGTTACCATGGGGTGACACCAATCCGAGGGGTCGTCACCAGCAGGCTTAATGATCCCCTGGGCTACCATAGAGTCGAGATCCTTCTTAACTTGGCTCTGGAAAGTGAAGGGTATCTGTCTCGGTGTGTCGATGGCGAAAGGTACTGCGTCATCCTTCAGGTGAATTCTCATGGGGGAGCCAGCCATTGGCTTGAGTGGAGCCGTCTTGAGGTCCTCCTTGGAAACCAGCACGTCCTTGAATTGCAGTAGGAAGAACTCCCTGGCTGCAGAAGGTGACATATTGGGTGGGAGGGGTAGCTCCTTGCACCTGTTGACATGTTTTATTTCCAGAATTGGCTTAGGGAAGTCTGAAGATATTATAGCCAACTCTTGACAGTGGCCATAAGACAATAGTGGCATCTGAACACCTTTGTGGGCCTGAATCCTGGCAGAACATGACTGCTTACCTAGGGTGAGGGTAGCCTGAAATGTACCCAGAGCAGGTGCCATTGTAGAACCGTCTGCGGTGAGCGTTGTAGAAGTTGACGGTGGTTGAAAGCTGCTCCTAGGGATCCGCAGAATGTCGAGGTGTCTTGTGCCGATGACTGTGACATCCGCACCTGTGTCAGGAAGCATCTGGATACGGGAAGTAATGTCGCCGTATGACAGGTGAACACAGATGGGCTGAGGTGTCTTGCTGACAGGGCAAGAAGAGGATCCCACGCGACGACAGCGCTTGTTCTTCGCCGCCTGAGACTTGCGAGTAGTATTATTCTTCTTCTTTGACTGACAGCATTTGTCATAGTGTCCAATGCGGCTACAGGAGCGGCACTGAGCGCTGTTGGCAGGGCACTTCAGTGTCCTAGCCCAATGACCACGACGGCCACAGTTATTGCAGGTGCTGTCAGCGGCAGGGCTTTCAGAACCATGCCGACGAGCACAATACTGGCAGAAATGACCTGGCGTCGAAGTCTGAAGTGATGCTGAAGATTGATGCGAAGCTGAAGTCGGATGTGAAGCTGAAGTCCGGTCACGTCCTTTGTTCTTCTTATATGCGGAGATGGCACACAGCTGGTTAGATGGAGCACGAATGGAAGAAGTCGCACTTCTGGTGGCTTCGTAAGAGCGGCAGGTGGTGACAACATCCTGTAGAGAAGAGGCAGTGTCGAGGGAGATAAGCTTCTGAATTAGCTCTTCGTCCCGCACGCCCATGAGGATAATCATCTTCAGCTGTGTTTCCTCACAAGTCGACGAGTTCCCAGGACAAACGTCAACCTCCTCAGCGATGCGTCGGAGTCGTACGTAAAAATCGGCAAACGACTCACCCTCCAGCTGCTTACAACTGAGAAGTTCTCTCCTACGGAGAGCTTCGTTGCGGAGGCCCTTGATATGCGTCTGTAGAGCATCCAAGACGTCCTTCACACTCTTGTCTGTGTCGTGGGGAATTTGCAGGGTGTGCTCCAGGATACGTTGCGTCTCTAGGGTGAGACACATCCTCATCTGGATCAGCTGTTTCTCCCTAGGCAACCTTGATAAATCGACCATCATCGAATAATCGTCCCACCTCCGACGCCATTCACGGAATACCTGGAACGAGGCATCAGCTTGGAGTGGCGGTGGACTCTGAGCGAGTGCTTTCTGTGGGGGGGGCAAAGAAGTTGAAGAGGACCCTGCAGGTGCACCTGTGGATGAAGAGGCAGGTGTAGTAGCTGCTTGAAGGTTAACAGGTGCCAACAACTCGATAATGGCACTGAACCTGGCATTTTCTTGTTGACGTCTGTGATTCTCTTCACGCCTTCGTTCATCGTCTTCCTGTCGCCTCCTGATGTCGTCTTGTCGTCGGTTTTCTTCCAAAAACTGAATTAAATGAAGGAAGTCGACACCTGTGGCAGATTGCGGACGTGTGTAGTGGGGGCTAAGGGTGGGTGGGGCCGCTTGATCCACTTCCCGATCCACTTGGAGTCCACTTACTGCACCGACATCCGTCTGAAGTAGGGCTTGTTGGGTATCTGAAGAAAACCCAATAAATTCCTGATCTTCCATATGGCCTGGTTTATTTCTCTCACAATTACTGTAATTAATAAGTGAGCAGAAGAGCAATCGTCTTTAAATGGAAGATATCTGCGAGCGTCTGTGAGTGTGTGTGTGTGTGCGTGTGCGCGCGCGCGCGTACTCGGGGCAGGCAGGCTGGCGGTTACAGCAACTCCCCTCGCTGGCTCAGACACTCAGTGCTGGTCGAGACATGAGCGGGGATGGATGTCAAAACTTGAGCTCTCCCATAGCTCTTAAAAAGGCTCCCCTCTTTTGTAAAAAGTGCAGGAACACGGGGAAACACTTTAAAGACACTAAAGGGCACACACAACACTGAAAAAGCACTTCACAACACTGCACTGTAAATCCAGGAATATCGTGTTGAGGTACGCGCCAAGATCCACCAGACAAGAGGAGTTGACAAGATGGCGGCTCCGAGAGAGATTCTGTGTCCACTCCAATTCTGAATAATGTGATGTCCCAGCTAAACACTGCGCCATGTATGATACTCAGGTGGTCCTTACACTCATGGGTAAAGGAAACACTCTGATGTCAAGTCTGTAAGTTCTATTTCTGGTACAAACACAAAGGAGTTAAGACAGGGGTAAACAGCGTCCTGTCTTGGAATCTCTCTGGGTATCTCTATCTGCACATGCGCGTACAGCGCGCATGTGCCCAAAGTCTGAACTATCACTTGTGACAAAAGGGAGTGTGATTATAAAACATATAATACAGAGACCTGAATCAATAATGGTAAATAGTACAGAGTTACATATTACAGGCATATTCGTCTTATATATCTATAGGGCGAGCGTCCGCCAGCTCCAAGTGAGGACACTCGACTGAGTAGTGCCCCTTGAGATGGTTATACACCTCAATTAGGTCACCCCTTGTCCGTCTGTAGTATAAGCTAGGCAAGTTCAGGCGCTCCAATCTCTCAGGGTAGCTGAGGTGCCGAAGGGCAGGCACCAGTCTGGTGGCCCTCCTTTGAACATTTTCAACCAACTGACAGTCCCTTGCCTATCTCGGGGACTAGACGGGGTGACAGTACTCCAGATGGTGAAGCACTTCACTCTTGAAGATCGTTATGAGGGCCGGATCGTCTAGATATCTGAACGACCTTCTTATAAGACCCAATAATAGATTTGCCTGACTTACCTTCTTCTCACAATGGCCCGAGAACTTCAGCTCATTGTCAACATACACACCTAGGTCCTTCTCACATTCAGTCTCAAATAGTGCAGTTTCTCATCCCGTTGGGACATGTGATACGCCTCCTTACCGTTGGTACGCCCCAGGTGCATCCTCTTATACTTCGTGACATTGAATCTCAGCAGCCATTTCTTCGACCATTCCTGGAGCCCACAGAGGTCCTTCTGCAGCTCTTCACAGTCTGCTTGGTTCTTGATTTCCCGAAATAACTTTGCGTCATCGGCAAACATTTGTATGGAGGAGTGTACAACATCAGGCATGTCATTTATGAAACAAACAAACAACAGCGGGCCCAATACACTGCCCTGTGGTACCCCGCTTGTGACAGGTACGGATGATGGTTTCGTGCCATTAAACACCTCACACTGCTTGCGGTCATGTAGAAAGTCTTCTATCCACGCTAGGACATTTCCCCGAATTCCGTACCCTTCCAGTTTGATTTTCCGCCTTTTGTAAACAATGACTCGTGGTGTTGAGCGTGGGATTCCTTTTTCAGGAAAGCTAATTCTTTTAGGAAAATATTTAATCAACCTGGCACGAAATGACCCTAAATTATATGAGAATTGTGGTGAAATTGCATAAAGAAGTGTTAAAGGGATCTTGTGGGAGGGAGCCACCCACCCTTGCTTCCCTCCCCTACCCCACTGCCAGTTGTTCCCAGATAAACACTTCGTCTTCCACATACAATATACTCCTACACTTATTTGCTCTTATTTACATGTCTGATTTTCAACTCAAGAGTTTTTTGTTTTTTTGTTTTTTATTGATGTAATATTCTTTTAATAACTTCATTATAGTACACTTAAAAACACTAGTTGTTGAGGTGCAGTAATAACATAACAACAACAGATTGTCTTTAAACAGTTCATATGGTGGCACGCACGCACGCACGCACGCACGCACGCACGCACGCACGCACGCACGCACGCACGCACGCACGCACGCACGCACACACACACACACACACACACACACACACACACACACACACACACACACACACACACACACACACACACACACACACACACACACACACACTCAACATTCATACTTCCCAAGCTCACCTATGCCTCATCCACCTGGTCTTCCTCCCTAAATGCCACACAACGTAAACACCTAGAAAAAGTGCAAAAGAGGGCATGCAAGATTATTCTCTCCCCTTCCTACTCCACATATCAAGAAGCGCTCAACACACTGAACCTTTCGACTCTCACTGACCATCACCTCGACCTCATCTGCAAATTTGGTAAGAAGCTTCTACACCATCCTCGACACCGGCTCCTACTACCACCTGAGATCCCTAGCCCGAGAATTGCTGCTCGACACCACAACCGCATCCAGCCCATAAGAGCACGAACTGATCGCTATAAGAACAGCCCAGTCCCAACCATTGTAAAAATTATCAATAACTTGTAATAAACCAGTGTATTCACTCCCAGTAAATCCTCCTTTTTGCACTGTCACTATGTTGAAATGCCCTGTAGTTTGAGCTTTTCCCTAACTAGTTATTATGTATCTTATTAGTATCACTTATGTTACTTGTATATTATTTGTAAATTGAAACCCATTTCCGAATTATGTAACTATATTTTCAGCCTTCTGGCTGCTATGCTCTTTCAATAAACCATTAATTATTATTATTATTATTATTATTAACCCCATTTATATATATATATTCGCATTGTTTGGACTGGGGCCTGCCCCAATTAGTCCGATTTATCAAGGTTCTACTATAGAAATACGTAGCTAAAACTTACCTGGATATTCATGAATTTCATTACACTTGCAGCTAGATATCTCTTGTTTCTTAGTATCTTGTAGAGTATGGAGCTGATAAATCGCAAAGTCTGTAAAAAAAAAAAAAATAAAAAAAAAATAAGAGAAATAAATATATATTTTTTTAAAATTCAATACTGTACTGCATATCTTACCGACATTTTTGCCAAGTAAGTATCCAAGGAGTAATGAAATATGCAATATCCTAAAAACAAAGTTAAGCTTTGTGTCAGAGAGAGAGAGAGAGAGAGAGAGAGAGAGAGAGAGAGAGAGAGAGAGAGAGAGAGAGAGAGAGAGAGAGAGAGAGAGAGAGAGAGAGAGAGAGAGAGAGAGAGAGAGAGAGAGAGAGAGAGAGAGAGAGAGAGAGAGAGAGAGAGAGAGAGAGAGAGAGAGAGAGAGAGAGAGAGAGAGAGAGAGAGAGAGAGAGAGAGAGAGAGAGAGAGAGAGAGAGAGAGAGAGAGAGAGAGAGAGAGAGAGAGAGAGAGAGAGAGAGAGAGAGAGAGAGAGAGAGAGAGAGAGAGAGAGAGAGAGAGAGAGAGAGAGAGAGAGAGAGAGAGAGAGAGAGAGAGAGAGAGAGAGAGAGAGAGAGAGAGAGAGAGAGAGAGAGAGAGAGAGAGAGAGAGAGAGAGAGAGAGAGAGAGAGAGAGAGAGAGAGAGAGAGAGAGAGAGAGAGAGAGAGAGAGAGAGAGAGAGAGAGAGAGAGAGAGAGAGAGAGAGAGAGAGAGAGAGAGAGAGAGAGAGAGAGAGAGAGAGAGAGAGAGAGAGAGAGAGAGAGAGAGAGAGAGAGAGAGAGAGAGAGAGAGAGAGAGAGAGAGAGAGAGAGAGAGAGAGAGAGAGAGAGAGAGAGAGAGAGAGAGAGAGAGAGAGAGAGAGAGAGAGAGAGAGAGAGAGAGAGAGAGAGAGAGAGAGAGAGAGAGAGAGAGAGAGAGAGAGAGAGAGAGAGAGAGAGAGAGAGAGAGAGAGAGAGAGAGAGAGAGAGAGAGAGAGAGAGAGAGAGAGAGAGAGAGAGAGAGAGAGAGAGAGAGAGAGAGAGAGAGAGAGAGAGAGAGAGAGAGAGAGAGAGAGAGAGAGAGAGAGAGAGAGAGAGAGAGAGAGAGAGAGAGAGAGAGAGAGAGAGAGAGAGAGAGAGAGAGAGAGAGAGAGAGAGAGAGAGAGAGAGAGAGAGAGAGAGAGAGAGAGAGAGAGAGAGAGAGAGAGAGAGAGAGAGAGAGAGAGAGAGAGAGAGAGAGAGAGAGAGAGAGAGAGAGAGAGAGAGAGAGAGAGAGAGAGAGAGGAGAGGGAGGGAGAGGGAGAGGGAGAGAGAGGGGAGGAGAGAGAGAGAGAGAGGGGAGAGGGGAGGGAGGGGAGGGAGGAGGAGGGAGAGGGAGGGAGGGAGAGGGAGGGGAGAGGGGAGAGAGAGGGAGGGAGAGGGAGGGGAGAGGGAGAGAGAGGAGAGGGAGAGAGAGGGGAGGGAGAGGGAGAGAGAGGGAGGGAGAGGGAGAGAGAGAGAGGGAGAGGGAGAGGGAGGGGAGGGAGAGGGAGGGAGAGGGAGGGAGGGAGAGGGAGGGGAGGGAGGGAGGGAGAGGGAGGGAGGGAGAGGAGGGAGGGAGAGGGAGGGAGAGGGGAGGGAGAGGGAGGGAGAGGGGGAGAGGGAGAGAGGGTGTGTGTGTGTGTGTGTGTGTGTGTCATGTTTTTATAACAAAATTTGCTGGAGAGATAGACTTGTGAATAGGTCCACCAAAGGTCTGGTGGTTAGCACTGTGGGAAGCCCTAACCTATTGGCAACTATGACAATAATAAAAAAATTAGCCTTCATCCCTCACGCAAATCTAGTCCTGGTTGACGTCAGTCTGGGGGCAACCCGGTTGATGTTCTGGATCAAGCGCCTTTTCCCGCCATTGTGTGAATGCCCAGCACGGGTTATAAGGTTCCAGCATGATTATTTGGTGGTCACGCCACACACAGGGTAGTGTGGGTGGGCTCAGTGCGGTTAGTACAGTAAGTCCTCGCTTAACCTCGTGGTTCTGTTTCTGAAAACCGCGACGTTAACAGAAACAACGTTAACGGAACCAATTTTCCCCATAAGAATTGATTAAATACGGGAGTTATGTTCCCCAGCCTCCCTTTGCCCCATAAAATACATTACATATACAGTAAAACCTCGATTAACCGACCACATATGGGGTGAAGGGGCCGACGGATAATCGAAAAGGTCGGTTAATAGTACATAAAGACTCCAGAAATAAAACATACATTTTCAAAGAACCTTTCCCTAACCTACCTCATTTAAATCCCTCTATTCATTTTTGTTCATTTGCCAATCATATTTCAATAGAATTTGCTTTAAGACATTAACCACTTTAGTAAATAAATATGAACCAGCACAGAAACCGTGAATAAAAAATGGAAAAGTAAAAGAACATACAGTATTACCCCGCTTTACGCGCTTTCACTTAACGCGTTTTCGCATATACGCGGTGCCTTGCCAAAGCTGAACTTTCACTTAACGCGGCATTTTTCATCATATACGCGGTGAGTGTCCGGCTCGAGAGCTATTTTTAGATTCGCACCACCCCCCAACCTGCCTGACTGCCTGTTTTAGCTCATAAAATTCATACAAATTACCCAGCCACAATATAATTTACATTGCTGGAATTCTTATAATTTGGTGATCATTTTGAATATAAACAACATATATTTTGCATTAAACATACAATTTTTAGATAAAAATTGTTCTCTAGGTAATTATGTTATCTTTTGTCCAAAATATATGACATTTATATTCAAAATATTCCTGGTCTTACAAGGAATCCAGCAATGTCAATTATATTATCCTAACTTTAGTTTGAGGTATTATTTATTAAAATTTAGTGGTTATCCCACACATCTCCTTGGGACGGTTGGTGGGGGGTGGGGGGTGGGGGGGAGGGAGGGACCGACCGACCGACCATCTGTTACCCTGTGAAGAATTATTTTTTTTTTTATTAACTGAAGATATTTGTTTTAGCTCATAAAATTCATACAAATTACCCGGTCAGAATATAATTTACATTGCTGGAATTCTTATAATTTGGTGATCATTTTGAATATAAACAACATATATTTTGCATTAAACATACAATTTTTAGATAAAAATTGTTCTCTAGGTAATTATGTTATCTTTTGTCCAAAATATATGACATTTATATTCAAAATATTCCTGGTCTTACAAGGAATCCAGCAATGTCAATTATATTATCCTAACTTTAATCTGAGGTATTATTTAATACTAAATGTTAAAAACTCTTGAATGGAGGATTGGTGGGGGGTGGGGGGAGGGTTGGGACTGACCACGCGGTTGGAAGAGGGGGGGAAGGCAAGGTGGGGTACTTTGATTGACAGATAGTGTCGAAGAATATTTTTTTTTTTTTATTAACTGAAGATATTTGTTTTAGCTCATAAAATTCATACAAATTATCCGGCCAGAATATAATTTACATTGCTGGAATTCTTACAATTTGCTGATCATTTTGAATATAAACATCATAGATTTTGCATTAGACATACAAATTTTAGATGTAAAGTTTATTCTGAGTAAATATGTTATCTTTTGTGAAAAATATATGACATTTATATTCAAAATATTCCTGGTCTTACAAGGAATCCAGCAATGTCAATTATATTATCCTAACTTTAGTTTGAGGAATTATTTATTACTATACCTGGTTTTCCCCCAAAAATTTCTCAGAGGGAAGAGCCAGTGAGTGTAGTGTGAGAAGAGGGGGAGGGAGTTGAGTCCATTATTTGAATGGACATTAACTTGGCGACTGTATTTCTCTATTTCTCTTAAGTATTAATTGTGTGCATGTACCATCATAAAATTAAGATGTTATTTTTACTACAACATAGTTATTTGTCGTCAAAAAGTGGAGTTTGGGGGTCGGGCTGGGTTCTATTGGAATTAATCCCATATGTTCTGTTATTCACTTAACGCGGTTTTCACTTAACGCGGGACCCTCTGGGTTCAATTGACCGCGTTAAGTGGGGTACAACTGTACGTCATCACAAAAATTTTGACCAAGTCCCAGGTTGCTGATCTGACTTTCTGCCTCATTTACACACAATTGCAGGGTCTCAATTGTTTCTCTTACTATTGACAACACAACATACATACAGGTACATTGTTTCTCACTCTTGATTGATTTTTTTTTCATTTTTACATTTCTTTATGTTTTATTATTATTATTATTATTATTATTATTATTATTATTATTATTATTATTATTAGCATTATCATTATTAATATTATTACATTATCGCCCCCAGGCCCCGATGTGGGTCAGTGACCTGTGCCCGGGTGGGCTAATCCCCATATAAAAAAAATAAAATAAAATAAAAAATAGGGGTTCGGGATTGATGGTTACCGGTAAACCGAAAGTCGGTTAATCGAGGGTCGGTTAATTAAGGTTTTACTGTACATAAATTCATTGGAATTTTTATAGAAAATAGAATAGATTATACATCCCAAAAGATAAATAAACTAAATCATTTTGTATTGTACTCGCTGATGGGCGGGATAAAACCTCCATTTCTGTAGCCAGGCTAATGGTTTTACTTTGTTTCATCACAAAACTAGCATCAGTAGCACTTGATGGGCGTTTGGAAGCCATTTTCAATGGTTACAGTACAGTATTAAGAGCAAAAACACTTAAACATGCATGGACGCTGTGGAAGCCTAATAAAGACTGGGAATGCTTGGGGACGCTGTGACGCTCCGTGAGAGAGTGTAGTGCTCCAAGAAGTGAGAGTGTAATGTGCCAAGAAGAGAGAAGTAGAGTGCAAGAAAAAGCAAGAAGAGAGAGGAGGCCAAGAAGGGGAGAGTAGTAGCTAAGAAGAGAGAGGAAAAGCAAGAAGAGAGTGTAATAAAACAAGAAGAGAGAGTATAAAAAGCAAGAAGAGAGAGGAAAAAGCAAGAAAGAGAGATGAAAAAGCCAAGAAGAGAGAGTGAAAAGGAAGAAGAGAGAGTGTAGTGCCAAGAAGAGAGAGGAAAAGGAAGAAGAGACAAAGAAGAGAGAGGTGAAAAGGAAGAAGAGAGAGAGTGTAGGTGCCAAGAAGAGAGAGCGAGGTGCTAAGAAGAGAGAGTGTAGTAAAGCAAGAAGGAGAGGTAAAAGCAAGAAGAGAGAGCGAGTGTGCCAAGAAGAGAGAGTGGTGCCAAGAAGAGAGACAAAGCAAGAGAACAGAGAGGAAAAGCAAGAAGAGTGTAGTAAAAGCAAGAAGAGGTAGGTAAAAGCAAGAAGAGAGAGCGTAGAAAGCAAGAAGAGGTAGAAAAAGGCAAGAAGAGGAGGAAAAGCAGCAGAGAGAGGAAAGGGCAAGAGGTAGAGAAGGAAGAACAGGAGCGTCAAAAAGCAAGAACAGAGAGCGTAGTGTGCTAAGAAGAGAGAGCGGTAAAAGCAAGAAGAGAGAGAGCGTAAAAGCGAGAAGAGTGTAGAGAAAAGCAAGAAGAGAGTGTAGTGTGCCAAGAAGAGAGAGCGATGAAAGGAAGAAGGAAGCAAGAAGAGAGAGCAGAAAGGAAGAACAGAGAGCAGAAAAAGGAAGAAGAGAGTGAGTAAGCAAGAAGAGAGAGAGGAAGCAAGAAGTGTGTGAAAGGGGTCAAGAGAGAGTGAAAAGGAAGAAGAGAGAGCGTAGTGCAAGAAGAGAGAGGTAAAAGGGCAAGAAGAGAGAGTAGAAAAGTTAAGAAGTGAGAGGTAGCAAGAAGAGAGAGAGTGTGCAAGAAGAGAGGAAAGCAAGAAGAGAGTGTAATGTGCCAAGAAGAGAGAGCGAAAAGGAAGAGAGTGTAATGCAAGAAGAGAGAGGTAATGTGCCAAGAAGAGAGTGAGTAAGAAGAGAGAGTGAGTGCCAAGAAGAGAGTGGTGAAAAGGAAGAAGAGAGATGAGCAAAGGAAGAAGATGTGTAAAGCAAGAAGAGAGAGCAGAAAAGAAGAGAGTGTAATGTGGCAAGAAGAGAGAGCGAAAGCCAAGAAGAGAGTGAAAGGAAGAAGAGAGTGTAATGTGCCAAGAAGAGTGGGACCAAGAAGAGAGAGGTAAAAGAAGAGAGGTAACAAAGAAGAGAGAGCGAAGGTAAGAAGAGAGAGGTAAAGCAAGAAGAGAGAGTGTAATGCTGAAGAGAGGAAAGGTAAGAAGAAGAGAGTGAAGGAAGAAGAGGAAGTGCCAAGAGGGGAGGAAGGAAGCAAGAAGAGAGTGTAATGAAGCAAGAAGAGAGTGTAGTGTGCCAAGAAGAGAGGTAATGTGCCAAGAAGAGAGAGCGAAAGGAAGAAGAGAAGAGTGAAAAAGGAAGAAGAGAGGAATGTGCCAAGAAGAGATGAAAGCAAGAAGAGAGTGTAATGTGCCAAGAAGAGAGAGCAGAGTGTGCCAAGAAGAGAGAGCGAGGTAAAGGAAGAAGAGAGAGCGAGGTGCAAGAAGAGTAATGTGCCAAAAGAGGTAGAAAGAAGAGAGTGAGTGTGCCAAGAAGAGAGAGGAAGCAAGAAGAGAGAGTAAAAGGGTAAGAGAGGAAGGTGACAAAGCAAGAAGAGAGAGCGAAAGCAAGAAGAGAGAGCGAGTGTGCCAAGAAGAGGGTAAGAGGCCAAGAAGAGAGAGCGTAAAGCAAGAAGAGTGTAGAAAAAGCAAGAAGAGAGATGAGTGTGCTGACAAGAGAGAGTGAAAAGGAAGAAGAGAGAGCTGAAAAAGGAAGAAGAGGTAGTGTGCCAAGAAGAGAGAGCAGAGGTGTGCCAAGAAGAGAGAGTGAAGCAAGAAGAGAGAGAGCAGAGGTGTGCCAAGAAGAGTGTAGGAGTGTGCCAAGAAGACAGAGCGAAGGTGCTAGGAAGAGAGAGTAAAGCAAGAAGAGAGGTAACAACAAGAAGAGAGTGGAATAGCCAAGAAGAGAGAGCTGAAAGGAAGAAGAGAGTGATGCCAAGAAGAGAGAGCGAGAGCCAAGAAGAGAGAGTGAAATGCAAGAAGAGAGTGTAATGTGCCAAGAAGAGAGAGCGAGGTGCCAAGAAGAGAGATGAAAAAGCTGGCAAGAAGACGTGTATGTGCAAGAAGAGTGTAGAAAAAGCAAGAAGAGAAGGAAAGCAAGAAGAGAGATGGAGTGCCAAGAAGAGAGCGAGTGTGCCAAGAAGAGAGAGCTGTGCCAAGAAGAGAGAGTAGAAAAGGAAGAAGAGGTAGTGGAATAGCAAGAAGACAGAGCGTAAGGTTAAAGAGAGAGAGAGTGTAGTGTGCCAAGAAGAGGTGTAATGTGCCAAGAAGAGAGAGGAGCGTGCAAGAAGAGAGCGAGTGTGCCAAGAAGAGAGAGCGTAGCGCATCAAGAAGCATGTTTTCAAATTGCAGTTAGGTCAAAATGGCCACGAATCGCCAAATTCAAATAAAATTTCACGGGAGGGGGGGGGAGGTTGCATTTTTACTTGTGTACAAGAAATGTATATTCCTATATGTGTTTGCCCTTAGGTCAATTATTTCATCTGTATTGTATATATATATATATATATATATATATATATATATATATATATATATATATATATATATATATATATATATATATATATATATATATATATATATATATATATATATATGTGTGTGTGTGTGTGTGTTTAGACACACACACAAAACAAATACAAATAAATAATAATGGTAAAATACTCTCATAAATAATCAGAAATAAATGTAGTTATAAAAATGTTGAGTCTACCCTCAAGTCTACTCCATGCTTTATTGCTTTATTAATAACAAAGCACGGTGTAGACTTGCGGGTAAACTCAACATTAATAATATACATTTGTTTCTGATTATTTGTGAGAGTATTTTCCCATTACTGTATAGTAGAATGTTGATATAACACGAGATTCGTTCCAAGAGATGTCGCTTTAAAGCGAATTCGCATTAAATCAAAGTTTTGTTTCAATGGAATAATTTAGTTTGGTACTTGAGAGAAACATAAAATACTAAAAAGACTGAGAGTCTACCCAGATGCACCTCAGCCCATCTCCTAGAATAAACAAAACATTGTTTTTTGTAGTATTATGTTAAAACAAACACTCATAAATCAACACAGCTAAAATTATGGGACGTGAAATGGTCTGTTTACTAGCAATTAGCTGATGGGAAGAGAGGGGAGGGGGGGGGAGGTGAGGCGAAATGTTTGACAGTTGATGCCAAGGTCTAGTGCTTATTTATTTATTTGTCCTTAAGAGTGACTTTAAGTTGTTCTCATAAAATATATCACTGAACTGACGTGGGAGAATATAATTAACATTGCTGGAATTCTTATAAAATAGTAAATAATTTGAATATAATCATGCTATAGTTTGCACTAGAAAATTTTTTTAGTAATCATTTAGTACATGTACAGTACAGCTTTGCCCAAAGGACAGTGTAGCGTGCCCAGAGAAACATTAGGCGTGAAATTTAAAATATGATGCATCAGATTGATTCGCCCAAAATACGAAAGATTCGCTTTAAATTAAAACATTGTCCTTAATTGTGGGTGTAGCTTGAAATCCATAATCTTAAATTGAATCGCTGTAAATCAACGTTCTACTGTATTATTTATTTGTAGTATGTGTTTTGTGTGTGTCTACACACAAATACACATACAGTCTCTCCTCGACTTACGGCGGAGTTCCGTCCCGACGACCAGGTCGAGAGCCGATATGGTCGTAAGTCGAAAAGGCGAAAATAATACATAGAAATTCTAAAATGAAATACAGTACAGTAAAAGTAATCAATAATGAAAAATGAATAAAGTGTTAATGTGAACTTACCTTCAATGTAGTCAGCTGAATGCACACAGGGCCTCAATAATTTTTTAATTAAGCATGGAGACTACATTAATTGGATGAAGCAGAGGAAGAGACAGGGCTGGGTGGGTCATCAAGTTCTCTTTCTTCAGACAGGCTAACATACTTGCTTATTGAAGGTATTGCATCATCTTTAGGGAGTGAAGAGGCAGCAGTGGTGGGGCGTGAAGAGACAGCAGTGGGGGACTTCTTAAAAAATGTCCAATTTAGACTGCACAGTTTGCCTTTTCTTTTCATTGTAAATCTCCCTGTAGCAAGCAAGTGCAACTTGGATCAGTCAGTCAACTTTTGCAAAACACTTAACATTTTGATCCATTTCTTCAAACATTTGCATCCCCTTATTAATAGTAGCAAATGCCTCTGCCAT
Organism: Homarus americanus; assembly: GCF_018991925.1. NCBI lineage: Eukaryota > Metazoa > Arthropoda > Malacostraca > Decapoda > Nephropidae > Homarus > Homarus americanus. Next base: position 18,713,085 of record NW_024711292.1, read on the forward strand.
TTGTTTCACTGAAAACTTTTTGGGGGTGCAGGTTCTTCTTTTACATTTTGTCTCTCTCATTCCTCTGCAAATTTCTGTGCCTCAAGTTTAATAAGACCCTCGTTACTTAGCTCTTCCGCTACACTTTCCACCAACTGCTCAACATCTTCATTTTCAATTTCTAACTCCAGATGTTTACCCATCTGCACTATCTTCTTACTAATCTCAGAAATTGCTTCATCTTCATTAAATCCTCTGAAACTGTTCACATACCTTTTCAGGAACTTCTTCCTTATTCCATTCATGAAACCTGTAACCTCATCCCATGCTGCAGCTATGTTCTTTGTACATTGCAAAATGTTGTAGTCCTTCCAAAATTCTCTGAGAGTTTTCTCACCTTCAATAGCAGCAATAGCCTGAGCGAGGGTCGTACGTAAATAATACGCTTTAAAAGCAGCAATAACACCTTGATCCATGGGTTGGATGATAAAGGTAGTGTAAGGTGGAAGGTAGACTACCTTAACATCAGGGTGCAGGTTGTCCAGGTGTGGTGGGTGTCCTGGAGCATTATCTAAAATTAATAAAATCTTGAACGCAACCCCTTGTTGCAGACAATACTCCTTGGCTAATGGAATGAAACAACTCAGGAACCAATCCTCAAACAGTGCTAGGGTCATCCATGCTTTCTTATTACTGCAATAAAACACTGGCAGTGTGTGCTTGCTGACATGTTTAAAAGCCCTTGGGTTCTCTGAATGATATATCATGAAAGGTTTTACCTTGAAACCAGCTACATTCCCCCCCAACAGAAGTGTGATTTGGTCCTTGAATGCCTTGAATCCCGGCATGGTTTTCGCCTCTTTGTGGATGTATGTCTGCTCTGGCATGCGCTTCCAGAATAAGCCAGTTTCATCCACATTAAATATTTGCTCAGGCAAATAATTTCCCTCCACGATGACACGATCTAGCAGCTCCTTAAAAGCTTCGGCAGCACCCACATCAGCACTTGCTGCCTCTCCACTCACCTTTACACTGTAACAGTTCTTAAATCTTTTCAACCACCCATGACTTGCTGTGAAGTTTTGGTCGCACTCATCTCCTGCCTGCTCTTTCAGTCTTTCGAAAAGGCTTCTTGTCTTAGCCTGTATGGTTAGAAGGCTTAAGGGCACACGCTTTTCCAGCTGATCTTCCATCCACGTCACAAGTTATTTACCATCTCATGAAGAGGACCTTGTCTTTTTTTCATTATTATTGATCCCTTTATAGATGCTGATCCTTTCACTACCTCACGAATTCTTTCCTTGTCCTTCGAAATTGTTTATATCGCCGAGTGAGAGAAGCCAAGGTCGCGTGAAATGGTCACTACCGTTTTTCCATTTTCATATTGCATAGTTATTTTCATTTTCATCTCAAACGTAATTGACTCTCTCTTTTTCTTCTCAGCACCACGAGAACTCTCACTTTTACGATTGCCAGCCATTTTAAAGAGAATTACAAACAAAAATTTTGTCAGTACACAGCGCAATCACTTACAACAACAATGGCCAAACACCAACTGAGCAGGCTACGACGTGGATGCTGTACACCACAAGGCAGCACAGCCCAAGCTATCGTACGGTGTCACATAAGTCGAATATGTCGTAAGTCGAGGAGAGACTGTATATACAATAAAATACTGTACATATATACTTTACAATCAGAAAGAAATGTATTAAAAATGTTGCGACTACCCTCAAGTCCACTCCGTGCTTTTTTATCAATAAAGCACGGAGTAGACATGAGGGTAGACTCAACATTTTTAATATACATTTGTTTCAGATTATTTGTGAAAGGATTTTTCCATTACAGTGGTTCCTTGGTTAACGAACACAATTCGTTCCACAGAGTCGTTCGTTAACAGAAAATTTCGTTAACCGAATCCATTGTTTCAATGGGATATTGGGTAATTGGTTCCAGCTCACAGAAAAGCACATACAAAGTAAAAAAAAAAAAAAAATGCAGTAAAGTACACTTACTTTGAGGTGTGTATATAGAAGGTTCCTGGTTGATGATGATGATGGGAATTAGAAGTGGGGGTGGAGGAGAAGGGAGAAGAGAAGGAAGTGGGGATGGAGGAGAAATCACCTTTCAGGGGACCCATGCTTGTTGCAGTCATTTCACTAATAAAATTTTAAGTTCACTAAGTGTAATTCAAGATTATTTTATTTAAATCAACACTGTACTGTGCTATATATTATCAATATGTTAACTAAATTTCAGAATGACCAACAATTTCAATGTAAAAATGCAAAAACATTCAAGACACCAATAAAATAGATGTTCACTCCATTGTCAACAAAGCCAAACTGACGCCTGGTGGCTAAGTCAAGCTGCTGATGAGCGCACAAAAAACTAGTTCCCTGTACTGCATATATTAACAATATGTTAACTAAATTTTAAACTGACTATTAATTTTAATATAAAAAATGCAAAAACATTAAAGAGCACAACTTTCTTGATATTTACTCCACTGGAAACGAATGCAAACATAGAACAGAACAGATTACAGGTCGACAACCCTTTATCCGAAATTCCGAAAACCGAAAGTTTTTTGTGGAGCAGTTTTTTTTTTTTTTTTTTTTAACAGGAATTAGCCCACTCAGGCATAGATCACTGACCCACATCGGGGCCTGGGGACAAAAATGTAATAGTAATACTAATTATAATAATAATAATTATTCATAGTAAAAACAAATTTTAATAAAAAATACACCAAAATAAAATAATAATAATAACAAGAATAATAATAAGAAAATATAATGATAAAATTAATAATAATAACAATAATTATTATTATTATTATTATTATAATTATTATTATATTTAAGCCTCCCAGGCCCCAATGTGTGTCAGTGACTTGTGCCCGGGTGGGCTAATACACATTATTATTATACAGTTGTACCCCACTTAACGCGGTCAATTGAACCCAGAGGGTCCCGCGTTAAGTGAAATCCGCGTTAAGTTAACAACAGAACATATGGGATTAATTCCAATAGAAACCAGCCCGACCCCCAAACTCCACTTTTTGAAGGCACATACCTATGTTGTAGTAAAAATAACATCTTAATTTTATGATGGTACATGCACACAATTAATACTTAAGAGAAATAGAGAAATACAGTCGCCAAGTTAATGTCCATTCAAATAATGGACTCAACTCCCTCCCCCTCTCACACTACACAGCCGGCTAACAGATGGTCGGTCGGTCCCTCCCTCCCCCCCCACCCCCCACCAACCGTCCCAAGGAGATGTGTGGGATAACCTCAAACTAAAGTTAGGAAAATATAATTGACATTGCTGGATTCCTTGTAAGACCAGGAATATTTTGAATATAAATGTCATATATTTTGCACAAAAGATAACATAGTTACCTAGAGAAAAATTTTATCTAAAAATTGTAAGTTTAAAGCAAAATATATGATGTTTATATTCAAAATGATCACCAAATTATAAGAATTCCAGCAATGTAAATTATATTCTGACCGGGTAATTTGTATGAATTTTATGAGCTAAAACAAATATCTTCAGTTAATAAAAAAAAAAATAATCTTCACGACACTATCTGTCAATCAAAGTACCCCACCTTGCCTCCCCCCCTCTTCCAACCGCGCGGTCAGTCCCAACCCTCCCCCCCACCCCCCACCAATCCTCCCTTCCAGAGTTTTTAACATTTAGTATTAAATAATACCTCAGATTAAAGTTAGGATAATATAATTGACATTGCTGGATTCCTTGTAAGACCAGGAATATTTTGAATATAAATGTCATATATTTTGGACAAAAGATACCATAGTTACCTAGAGAAAAATTTTTATCTAAAAATTGTAAGTTTAAAGCAAAATATATGATGTTTATATTCAAAATGATCACCAAATTATAAGAATTCCAGCAATGTAAATTATATTCTGACCGGGTAATTTGTATGAATTTTATGAGCTAAAACAAATATCTTCAGTTAATAAAAAAAAATAATAATTCTTCACCGGTAACAGATGGTCGGTTGGTCCCTCCCTCCCCCCCACCCCCCACCAACCGTCCCAAGGAGATGTGTGGGATAACCACTAAATTTTAATAAATAATACCTCAAACTAAAGTTAGGATAATATAATTGACATTGCTGGATTCCTTGTAAGACCAGGAATATTTTGAATATAAATGTCATATATTTTGGACAAAAGATACCATAGTTACCTAGAGAAAAATTTTTATCTAAAAATTGTAAGTTTAAAGCAAAATATATGATGTTTATATTCAAAATGATCACCAAATTATAAGAATTCCAGCAATGTAAATTATATTCTGGCCTGGTAATTTGTATGAATTTTATGAGCTAAAACAGGCAGTCAGGCAGGGTGGCGGGTGGGGCAAATCTAAAAATAGCGTCTCGGACACTCACCGCGTATATGTGGAAAAAACCCGCGTTAAGTGAAAGTTCAGCTTTGGCAAGGCACCGCGTATATGCGAAAACGCGTTAAGTGAAAGCGCGTTAAGCGGGGTAAAACTGTATATAAAAAAAAAAAAAAAATCTGAAAACCGAAAAATTCCGAAATGCCTCTGGCCCCAAGGATTTCGGAGAAGGGATTGTCAACCTGTACTGAATTGGCAGACTAGCCCATCAGCTGATCGGCTGATGCTCACAATGAAACGTGTTGTTCGTAAGGATTTCGTTAATCGAAGTTATATTCGTTAACCGAATTGAAGATCCTTATGGGAGGTACTCTGTTAACCGAAATTTCGTTAATCAAACCGTTCGTTAACTGAGGGACTACTGTATTATTTATTTGTATTTGTTTTGTGTGTAGTGTCTACACACACACACACACTTGACCACTGACGGGTCAAGACGGGTCAGACGCACCTGACGCTGCTCAGCAGCAGCCACGTCAAATGTTATGTTGGCCCATACCAACTCCCTCCCCTGAACCCTCCTCCTCACCGGAATATCAACAAGTTTCGCCAGAAGTTACTATTTCATTTGGGAAAGGAATGGAACCAGTGTTGAATAGTGGTGAACAGTGCTTAAGTCAGCGAAAAACAACTCGGCAGTTGAGTCTTACCCAAGCAAACCTTCACACAGTGAGGTCCCAGGTACCCAGTGATAATTCCCCTGAGACTCCACGATAGAGAAGCCTGGGACCACACCTCACCCACTTGAGTGAGTGAGGTCCTGTGACCACGTGGTGTCCCCATGATGCTACGACACCACGTAGTGAATGAGTTGCTACAGCATCATGTGAAGTTCCTCATAACACCATCTGTGAGGGAATTACTACACCACGTGATGCCCCTCATAACACCATCTGTGAGGGAATTACTATGCCATGTGATGCCCCTCATAACACCATCTGTGAGGGAATTACTACATCATCAGGCCCCTCATACACCATCTGTGAGGTAACTACTACATCATCAGGCCCCTTGTAACACCATCTGTGAGGGAATTACTACACCACGTCAAGCCCCTCATAACACTACCTGTGAGGGAACTAGTACTCCACGTGATGCCCCTCATAACGCCATCTGTGAGGGAGTTACTACACTACGTGTCTGCTGTTCAACACCTCAGCTCACATGATCTACGTGTGTAAACATTACTCTGTATGTTCATTGTATGTTCCTTCACCTTTCTCTAATGAAGGCTTTTATTAAACCACCAATGTATGTAATAAGTCATTTATGTCCAATGTATATTTTCAGCCTTCGGGCTGCAAACTTTTTCAATAAACCGTTTATTATTATTATTATTATATACAATACTGGTAAAGGAAATTACTGTCTCTAGAACGAATGTCTCCCTGTTCTGGCCACAAAAATGACGGCAACTTTTAAACTCCCCGCAGACATTCTTGAGCACATCCAGGGTGTCATCCGCGAATAATAGAGGACCGCAAAATAAAAATCCGCGAATTATCTGGGCATCATGTAGTTTCAATTGTTCATCTATTTTACTGCTTGGGGGGAAAAGAGTGTAAAAAGCCACACAAAAGATATGAAAAGGTCAGACTAGGGAATGTATCTCATTATTATTGCTTTATTTTAATGTTAATTATTGATTCACCTTACACCGCATTATTGGAGGACACCTTACCGTCGTTATTCGAGGCTTTACTGTATCAGTATTTCTTAAATTTTTTTTATAAAATAATGAAGTCCCCATCATTATATGGATTCAAAATATTTTGTCTAAGGATCTTTTATCGAATCAGACTTGCAGAGAAATATATTTAGGAATTATGGCATGAAAATCATCTTTTGAGCACAATTAGAATAGATGCTGTGAATAAGTTTATATACTTTTTCGCTAGCCATAAATATTTTTGCTTGTGACCACAGCCCAAATGTAATGGGAGAGTCAGTGTCTACGCAAGATGTGTAGCATAGACTCCTGAAAGACTTTCTCCAGTATCCCAAAAAATTCTGGGGATGTGCGATTTTTTCGAGGATGAGAAAATTTGTATCTACCGTATATACTCGTTTATAATTCTACCTCGTTTATAGGTAGACCCTGATTTTTTTTACCAAGAAATCATTAATTTATGACATACTTCGTTTATTGGTCGATCCAAGTTTTTGAGGGTAATAGAACAACAAATTAGGGTAATAAAGCACCTTATTTTATGGCATATAAAACCCATTTCAGAAAACCTTCACTAAAATCACTCTACGTCCTATAACCTGAGGGTCGCTGTGCCTGAAACACCGAGCGCCGAAGGCAAATTGTTTACCATTTATTATTACGACACTTCACACTGAAACGCAGGTAGTTTCAGCAAAAATATTGTATATTTCCATTCAAGTATTTATTCAAGTCAATTAGGAGGGAATATTATTGTAATACAACAGTTTTTTAACTGAAAACCATTCAAAAAGCAATTACGGTAACATCTTTTGAAAAACGAAAGAAAGCGAAAGCCGATTGTTTTCGTCACGATTTTATCCCACTTTCCACTGTAATACGTACGTCATTTCAGCAAAAATATTAAATTTCCGTGAATGCATTATATCAAGCACAGTATGAATAGAATATCATTGTAATATAACAGTATTTTAACCGAAAACTTAAAAAAAAGAGTAACATCTCTTGAACATCGGAAGGTTAGGTAAAGTCTTTTGTTTTCGTCATGTATTTTATCCTATTTTACATTGAAATACATCACGTTTCAGCAAAACTACTATCTATTTCTGAGAATATAGTCATTCAGGCATAGTTAAGGTAAAATATACTTGGGATGTAACAGTTTTTTAACTGAAAACGATTCGAAAAATGCGTACCATCTAACTGATACTCAACAGCTGGTGGTGCGTCGTGCATCGTTGTAAACAATATGAGGTTGAGGTGGATTACCGGGTATTATATTAAGTGTGAAATATCTAAAAGGTTTTAATTACAAGTATTTTTTGTAGATCAATAAGAACTGTGATATCGTATATGATATGATAAGTTAGCCTGTGCTAAGAGCTTCAACATAGACTACTGAAAGCACGTGGTAAGGTAAGTTAGCCTATTGTAAGTTGGTGAGCTTTATCTGCTGAAGGCACTGCACAACTTTTCATTACTAATTGGTACATATTTTACGTTTCCATTGTTTACTGGCAGTAACTGGTATATATTTTTCATGTCTAAATCTAAAAGTTTCTCCTAGCCCTTCCCATCATGCACGGATTCAACCTAACGAAACTATTACCCATGTATAGGTCGACCCCCAATTTTTTGCCGAAACATGAAAAATATTTACCATTTACTGCCAGTAAACAATGGAAACGTAAATTATGTACCAATTAGTAATGAAAAGCTGTGCAGTGCCTTCGGCAGATGAAGCTCACCAACTTACAATAGGCTAACTTACCTTACCACGTGCTTTCAGTCGTCTATGTTGCAGTTCTTAGCACAGGCTAACTTATTATATCATATCCGGTATCACAGTACCCATTGATCTACAAAAGTCGTTTTTTCTAAAAACCAATTTTTGTGATATTGCTCGAATGCGACGCCAGCAATGTTACCTAGGTATGTTAATTCAGCCAACTGGCCAGGCCAACATACAGGCAATTAAAATATCTAATAATTACTTAATACGATA
>NW_024711292.1:18721283-18725874 GCF_018991925.1 Homarus americanus
TTAACCGAGGGACCACTGTACATTATTACTTACTCAACTTATAAATAGATGTCAAATATAATGAACTTTAATTGGTTAAAATCTTTAAGCATTCATAAACTGGTCTTGCTCAATAAAGTCATATTTTGTTAAGATCTCCAAAAAAGAAAATCACAAAACTTTCCTCTGGATAGGACTTACTAGCTATAGCGTCATTTATGATTTTGACAAACTTCTCCCATAGTTCTTCTGGATTCATCTCCACACATTCTGGGGATGGGTATAATAGGGTCACCTGAAAAGAAATTACACAGTTTTAGCTATATTGGACAGTACAATACAGGTACCTGTATACAATTAATTTGATTTGAAATATTAGTCAATTCTGGGAAGCTTAAGGGGACAACCCGGCTGTTATAAAGAGTGGTGCACTATATTTATGCAATTGTTTTCATATTTCAGATATTACATACTCATAATAACATAATGACTATCACCATGTGCCCCTTTCCTCCTATGCCTCCCCCAACTCCCTGATCCATTTTCAGAAAAAGCCCTGGGTAAAGTTGTTTCGGCACTTTCTGTTAATTTTTGGTAACAATTTAATTCTCAATGATTTGATCTCATGAATGCAAAAATGCCTGTTACCTTATCAAGCTGAAATTAGAGTTTTAAGCCCTCCAAGTACACAAAAACTAAATGGCTGCAGAGTGTTCTCATATCTTCCATAAAATCTATTTTAAATGGAATAAATTAATGATCCTACAATATTTTTATGCACGGGTATTTCTTGGGTTAAGGAATTTCGCCCTTACGGAATTTACAAATTAAGACACTAATTTCGGAATACGGAAAAAAATTCATTTATACAGTCGGCCCTTAACATATGCGGGGGTTAGGTAACAGAGATACCCGTGAATGTTAAAAATCCGTGTACTTTTGCTGCCCCCCCCTAAAAAACCCCTGGCCCCCCATGTCCTTATTTACCGCATATACCTGTGTGTAGTTCGAGTTTTTAAGACCAAATTATTTGGCAAAAAATTGGGGGTCAACCTTTAAACGGGTAATAGTTTTGTTAGGTTGAAAAATATTTACCCGTAACTACCAGTAAACAATGGAAACGATGAACCAACGCACCACCAGCTGTGAGTGTCGGCACAGTCGCCAGGGCAGATCTCATGCGTCATCATAGCAAGCCCAAAGTAGCCAAATGCATGGTATGGTATGCACAGGACGATGTTAAACATAAAGTATTCATTTTTTAAAGTATTTATAGATACTGTACATAAATTTTTGTTCATTACATTTGAAACATCAATCTTTGTTAATTAAATTTGTAACAAAAGAAAACTACGATACCGTATTTTCATTAAAATATTACTTCGCAAGTATATTTTACCTTAACGACTGAATGCATATATTCTCAGAAATAAATATGCAAATGTAATATTTTTGCTGAAATTACATATGTATTACAGTGTAAAGTGGGATAAAATCATGATGAAAACAATGACTTTCGCTTTCTTTCGTTGTTCAAAAGATTTTACCGTAATCGCTTTTCGAATGGTTTTCAGTTAAAAAACTGTTGTACTGTACTGTATTACAATAATATTCTATCCTATCATTAGCCTCATAATCCCACAACTAAAAACCATTCGAAAAGCGATTACGGTAAAATCTTTTGTGAACGAAAGAAAGCGAAAGTCATTGCTTTTGTCACAATTTTATCCCACTTTCCACTGTAATACGTACATCATTTCAGCAAAAATATTACACTTCCATATTCTCAGAAATAAATATTAGTTTTATTTAAAAGTAATGCACAGTATTTAATATTAAAAGGCAAAACAAGCTATAAAAACAATTAATACTGTACACCCGTAATGTACTGGCTGGCATCTCCACTCGTCCCTGCTCCCGCCTCCAGCATCACCACTCCTCCCCGCTCTATCCCTCCGCCTCCTCCACATCGTCACTACTGTTGTATTACAATAATATTCTATCCTAATTCACTTGAATAAATACTACGATACCATATTTCTGAATATTTTCATTCAAATCCATCAAAATCATTTTCCTTGTCATCGTCTTCAACACCAAACAGCTCCTCCCAGTCTTCTCCTTGAACAGGGCTAGAGGGTACGTGTTTTTCGAATCGTTTTCAGTTAAAAAAATGTTACATCACATGTATATTTTACCTAAACTGCGCCTGAATGAATATATTCTCAGAAATAAATAGTAGTTTTGCTGAAACGTGATGTATTTCAATGTAAAATAGGATAAAATACATGACGAAAACAAAAGACTTTACCTAACCTTCCGATGTTCAAGAGATGTTACTCGTTTTTTTAATCGTTTTCGGTTAAAATACTGTTATATTACAATGATATTCTATTCATTCTGTGCTTGATATACTACATTCACGGAAATGTAATATTTTTGCTGAAATGACGTACGTATTACAGTGGAAAGTGGGATAAAATCGTGACGAAAACAATGACTTTCGCTTTCTTTCGTTCAAAGGATGTTACCGTAATCGCTTTTCGAATGGTTTTCAGTTGTGGGATTATGAGGCTAATGATAGGATAGAATATTATTGTACAGTGGTCCCTCGGTTAACGAGCACAATCCGTTCTAGAAGGTTGGTCGTTAACCGAAAAACTCGTAAACCGAAACCATTGTTTCAATGGGTTTTTGGGTAATTGGTTTCAGCTCACCGAAAATTGCCTAAATTCAACAAAAAAGGTAGAAAAGTACACTTACTTTGAGGTGTGTATGTAGAAGGCTCCTGGATGATGATGATGGGAATTAGAATGGGGGTGGAGAAGGGAGAAGAGAAGGCATTGGGGTGGAAGAGAAGTCACCCCATGGCACCATTTCACCCATAAAATTTTAGTTCTCTTGGTGCAATTCAAGAATATTTTCTTTAAATCAACACTGCACTGCATTATATATTGTCAATATGTAAAATAATTTCAAAATGACCAATAATTTGCTTGCAAAAACAGAAAAAAAGCATTTAGTTGAAGAGAGTCTCAAGCAAGATGTTACCTCCACTGAAAAGACACAAAGACTGACGCCTGTATGGTGTGTTGAGAGGCTGGATGGCACGCATAAAACTAGTTTCATTACCTTCAATTATGTTCAATAATTGTTAAAATGAGTAAAAAATTTAATATTAAACTTTTAAAATTATTGAATAGTATAAACTTCTTGATATTTGCTAAAATGGTAAGGAATTTAAGCCCTAGAACCGATTACTGTATTGGCGGACTAATACTACAGCTGGTGGACCGCCAAATGCAAGCGAAATCATGTTCAGGTTGGCTCGTAAGAAACTCGTTAATCGAGGGATTGCTCGTTAACCGAAGTTAAGAATCTTATGGAACGTAACTCCTTAACCGAAATCTCGTTAACCGAGGCGCTCGTTAACCGAGGGACCACTGTAATACAACAGTTATTAACTGAAAACCATTCAAAAGCGATTACGGTAACATCTTTTGAACGAAAGAAAGCGAAAGTCATTGCTTTCGTCACTTTACACTGTAATACGTACGTCATTTCAGCAAAAATATTACATTTCCATATTCTCAGAAATAAATAGTAGTTTTGCTGAAACGTAATGTATTTCAATGTAAATTAGGATAAACTACATGAAAACAAAAGATATTACCTAACCTTCCGATGTTCAAGATATGTTACTCGTTTTTTTAATAGTTTTCGGTTAAAATACTGTTATATTAGTGATATTCTATTCATACTGTGCTTGATATAATACATTCACGGAAATGTAATATTTTTGCAACTACAATGCTGATGTCAACTCAAGCGTGGTTACAGCGAGATTGACTGAGTAAGGGAGAGCTATGCATGTGTGTGTGAGGTTGCGGTTGCGGGCGGTGTCCCGTGTTCTGTGCCGCGCGCGAGTTGAATGGGGCGCAATTTGAATGTATTTCAATTACTTCAATGTACAGAATATTCCTCTTGCGGGGCAATCCGCATATTTGCAAATCCGCGTATGCTAAACCCGCGTATGTTAAGGGCCGACTGTACAGTATTTATTTTTACCCACAATAAGGCATACAGGACAAATTACGTACCAGTAATACCACATTAAGCAAAAACAACATTTTTAAAGATCAGAATCACATTGAAAAATTACACGACCGTCAACTGAGGCGGGAAATATGACTTATTTCCCGCCTCTGCTGACGGTCGTGTAATATTTCAATGTGATCCTGATCTATAAAAATGTTGTTTTTGCATAATGTAGTATTTCTGGTACGTAATTTGTCTTAGTATGCCTTATTGTGGGTAAAAATAAGTACTGTATATATTAAATGCATCCTCCGAAAACGTGAATTTGCTACCAGAGTTTAACAGTTAATTCATGTACACCTAAACCCCGACTTACGACTATACGGACTTACGTCCAATGGTACTTACGACCTGCTTTGACCGTACGTCCATACGGGACATACGACTGCGACCGCCGTGACCAAAATTTTTTTCAAATGACGCGCGCATTTTCTATACCGAAACGTTTCCGTCCCGGGCGAGACGGAGGGGTGTCTTGGGTCGCCTCGTGGCTGCACTCACTCAGTGGAGCGCG